>NC_090938.1:3959285-4267500 GCF_040938575.1 Ambystoma mexicanum
AAGATGCGCTTTCAGTGGTTCCTACCCTTCCCTCTGTATTTTCGGATCTGGTGGATCTCGCGTTACAGATAGATGCAAGGAGATCCGAGAGAAGGACAGAAACAACGTTCACTAGCCAGTCCGGTCAGGCCTCTTCCGCCACACCTTCCGAACCCATGCAAATAGGTGGCATCCGAAGCCCGATAACACCGTCCGAACGTGAACGCCGGAGGGTGGATAACGCCTGCTTTTATTGCGGGTTAAATGGGCACTATGTAAGGGAATGCCCCCGACGCCCTAAAAACAAAACCCCGGGTTTTCAGAAGGCTCGCCCGTGATACAGGGGGCACCGGCGAGCCTGTCTTCAAACACCTCTGAACCCGCCTTCGGCCCTGTCAGACCAGTGATAGTCCAGGCCCTTATGAAACCTACTAGGGAGGTCGCACATGTGGTCCATATAGTGATTGACTCTGGGGCCACTGGTTGTTTTATCGATATCGCCTTGGCCCATCGTCTCAACCTACCCCTGGTCAGAAAAGAACACCCGGAACCCATACATGCTGTTGACGGCAAGTCCTTGTCGTCCGGCCCCGTTCAGTTTCAGACCGCACCCTTGGAAGTATTGATTCAGAGCACCCACAGGGAAATCATGTCATTTGACCTTATCACTACACCACAATTCGGTGTCATTTTGGGAATACCCTGGTTACGACAACACAACCCGCTGATCAACTGGGGGACAGGACAGGTCACGTTCGAGTCAGAGGTGTGTCAGCAGTTTTGTCTTGTGGATGGCGACACGCCCTCCTCTCCTGCCAATATCCTGGGCGCCATGGCCTCTACTCGCATTACTGACGCAACCTCCGAGACTGGGCCTTCACATACTGTGGGGGCCATCCTGGCTAGTATCCCCATCGAATACCACAAATACCATATGGTTTTTGATAAAGCCACGGCGGAGGGTCTCCCTCCACATAGGCCATACGACTGTCCGATTGATCTGGTTCCGGATGCGCCCATACCCAGGGGGAGGATCTACTCATTGTCCCAATCAGAGGAGCAGGCCCTCAATGATTACATCCATCAGGCATTGCAATTGGGTCACATCCGTCCATCATGTTCCCCTGCCGCCAGCCCGATATTTTTTGTGCCAAAAAAGGAAGGCGACTTGCGTCCATGTGTGGACTACAGGAAGTTGAATGCCGTTACCATAAAAAACAGGTACCCTCTCCCCCTCATCTCCACATTGCTGGACAGATTAACCAGGGCTACCATTTTTACCAAGTTGGACCTAAGAGGGGCCTACAACCTGATCCGTATGCGACGTGGGGACGAGTGGAAGACGGCCTTCTGCTCTCGGCAGGGGGTATTTGAGTACACCGTGATGCCCTTTGGGCTTTGCAACGCCCCCGCAACTTTCCAGCGGTTTATCAATGACGTGTTCTCTGACGTCTTGGATACGTACGTGGTGGTATACCTGGACGATATATTCGTTTTTTCGCCCTCCATAGAGGAACACATTGTTCATGTCAGAGAGGTCCTCTCTCGCCTTCAGGCGAACGCCCTGTTCGCCAAGCCGGAGAAGTGCATTTTCCATTCAAAGGAAGTGGAGTTCCTAGGTTTCCACATCTCCCCCGGAGGCCTGTCTATGAACCAGTCCAAGGTTCGTGCTGTCATGGAATGGCCGACTCCGACTAACGTTAAACAACTGCAGTCCTTTCTTGGTTTCGCTAATTTCTACCGACGATTTATCGCCGGCTTCTCTTCCATCGTTTCTCCACTGACCGCCCTGACCAGTCCTCTTGCCCCGTACTCTTGGACCCCCACGCAGCAAAGGGCGTTCGAGGCACTCAAATCCAGGTTTACTTCTGCCCCGGTCCTACAACACCCCGATCCCGACCTCCCCTACGTCCTGGAAGCAGATGCCTCTTCGTTTGCACTAGGCGCGGTGTTGTCCCAGCCATGTCCAGCCACGGGCCGGTTACATCCGGTGGCCTATCATTCTCGGAAATTCACAACAGCCGAAACTCACTACACTGTAACCGAGAAAGAACTGCTGGCCATCAAGGACGCCCTCCAGACATGGCGACACCACCTCATGGGGGCTAAGCACCAAACGGTGGTTTATACAGACCACAAAAACCTGCAAGACCTGGCCTCCCTGAAATGCGTAAACAGTCGGCAGGTACGCTGGCACTTGTTTTTTGCTGCCTTCGATTTTGTTGTGAAACACAGACCAGGCCTCATCAACGGCAAGGCTGATGCTTTGTCCCGATCTCCCGGTGGTGATTCCTTGGTTTCGTTCCCAGACACTCTATTAGGGAAAAGCCATGTTGTCTGCTTATGTACGCCCTCGCCACTCATGCTCACCGCTATTAGAGAATGGGTTTCTCAACATCCCCATACGCTCACGGAATGGGACATCACTCTCCAGGATGGGCTCCCTTTCATTCAGGGCAAACTATTCCTTCCTACATGCGATGCACGCAACCAGGCGCTGGCATGGTCGCATGATGCGGCCATAAATGGCCATCCCGGGCAACAACGCACCCTTGAATTGTTACAACGCTGGTGCTGGTGGCCATCCATGAGAAAGGACATAGAAAACTATGTAAACACATGTTCCATATGCGCACAATGTAAAACACGTAGAGGACGGCCATTGGGGTTACTCCTGCCATTACCCATACCTCCCAGGCCGTGGCACACCATCTCGATGGACCTCATTACTGACCTACCTCGCAGACAGGGTTACGATACCATATGGGTTGTCGTCAACTCATACACCAAAATGGCCCGTTTTATTCCCTGCACAGGCATACCATCGGCCCCAACACTAGCTCGCCTGTTCTTCAAAACGATATTCTGTCTTTTCGGTTTACCACATGTCATCATATCAGATCGGGGATCCCAGTTCACGTCCTGCTTCTGGCGTGCTCTTACCAGTCTCCTGAGAATCGATGCTCACTTCTCTTCGGCGTACCACCCCGAAAGCGATGGGCAGACAGAGAGGGTTAACCAAGCCCTAGAACAGTACCTGCGCTGTCTGTCCCTCCAGTACCAGGACTCTTGGTTCAAGCTGCTCTATCTGGCTGAGTTCGCATACAATAATTCCCGTCATTCGGCCACTGGGTTCTCCCCTTTCTACTCCCTGTACGGGCAGCATCCTCGCGCCCTACCGCTCCCTGACTTCTCTTCTGCCACTCCGGCTGCTAACGCCTGCGTGCGTGATTTAGCAGGTGTCCAGGCACATACTCTGGTCCACCTCCGCGAGGCTCAGTCGGTGATGAAGGCCAAAGCGGACCGTAAGCGGGCCGAGGCGCCGGTGTATCATGTGGGCGATCGGGTATGGTTGTCGACCAGACACCTGCGGATCCCTGGTTGTCGCAAGCTGTTGCCCCGCTTTGTGGGCCCCTATCGGGTCGCCAGAATACTCAATCCCGTGACTGTTCTGCGTGCTTGGCGGATCCACCCGGTTTTCCACATCTCCCTCCTCAAGCCGTTCCTTGCTTCCATTCGCATCCTTGTTCCTCCCGCCCCGGTTTCTGTGTCTTCCCAGGACGTTTTTGAGGTCAGTGCCATCCTCGGGTCCCGCTTCCATAGAGGCCACCTACAGTACCTGGTGGACTGGCTGGGTTATGGCCCCGAAGACCGGTCCTGGGTTCCCTCCCATGACGTCCAGGCCCCTCTTTTGGTGTCGCAGTTCCATAGGGATAACCCGGCTTGCCCACGGGGTCATGGGCCATTGCGGGGGGAGTCTGTCACACCGCTCCCCGCACGAGCTACGACGCTTCCTACACAGACACGCCCCCCCACGTCCACAGCCCCGTCCCAACCAGCACCCAAACACATACGTCCCGACAGGGGTACCTCATTACCTTATCAGGTGTCACGCTATGGGGCACGACGTGGCATGCTCGGCAGGACTGGAGTTTATCGCCCTTCAGGTGTGTGGCAAAGGACTGGAGTTTATCGCCCTTCGGGTGTGTGGCAAACGAACTGGAGGCTCCATCACAGAAACGCACGGAGAACTGCGCGACCCAGCGCGGCCCGGAACACGTGACTCGTTGCCTAGCAACTCTCGATGCTTGGGCATACGTGTCACGTGATAGTGGTCACGTGTTCCTTCCCAGGGATAAAAGGAGTCCGGTTACGGAAAGCGTTGCTTCACAGCTGTTCTCTCTGGATCACGTGTTGCTTGCGCTTCGTTTTCAAGTCTCCTTACCTCGCCAGACCCCTGCTCTGTTCTACGGATTTCTCAGTGCCTAACTCTTGTCTGCTTTGTCTGCTTTGGAACCTTGGATTATTTGGTTGACAAACTATTTTTGCCCTACGGATTGCTTGTGTCTCACCCCTTGCTACCACGGAATTTGGATCCACCGATGCCGACCTACGCTCTGCCCTACGGACTGCCTTGTGTCTAGCCTCCTGGACCGCTCTGCTACTCTCTACTTTTCACAGCACAACGACTCTGTCCTAAGTGGTCACCTGCCCGTCTCTGCTGCCACGTCTGCTCGAACCCGCTGTTCCTTTCTGAACAACAGGCTTTCGGTTCTCTAGGACCACGCTCCTAATCACAGGTATATAGTGTCCTGGGTGTATTCACAAAGTATTTACATACTATACAGTTACCTAACCTTATACCTTCCTTTACAGCGCTCCAGGGGTTCTTCCGGTTGTTCCTGAGTCCTGGCTCTACGGACTACCTTCTTTGGCCCTAAGCATCACTCTGGCGATATTATTGTGGTTGTCAGTTTGATGCTTGGGAACAGAGGGATAGCCCATACTCTGCACGACCAACAGCCGCGTGACAAGAACATACCTGTAATGTCAGGCATCATGACGTGTCTCTAATGTCAGGCATCAGAATGTGTCTCTAATGTCAGGCATCAGAACGTGTCTGTAAGGTCAGGCATCAGAACGTGTCTCTAATGTCAGGCATCAGAACGTGTCTCTAATGTCAGGCATCAGAACGTACCTGTAATGTCAGGCATCAGAACGTACCTGTAATGTCAGGCATCTGAACGTACCTGTAATGTCAGGCATCTGAACGTACCTGTAATGTCAGGCATCATGACGTGTCTGTAATGTCAGGCATCAGAATGTGTCTGTAATGTCAGGCATCAGAACGTGTCTCTAATGTCAGGCATCAGAACGTGTCTGTAATGTCAGGCATCAGAACGTGTCTCTAATGTCAGGCATCAGAATGTGTCTCTAATGTCAGGCATCAGAACGTACTTGTAATGTCAGGCATCAGAACGTGTCTCTAATGTCAGGCATCAGAACGGGTCTGTAATGTCAGGCATCAGAACGTACCTGTAATGTCAGGCATCAGAACGTGTCTCTAATGTCAGGCATCAGAATGTGTCTGTAATGTCAGGCATCAGAACGTGTCTCTAATGCCAGGCATCTGAAGGTACCTGTAAAGTCAGGCATCAGAACGTGTCTCTAATGTCAGGCATCAGAACGTACCTGTAATGTCAGGCATCAGAATGTGTCTCTAATGTCAGGCATCAGAACGGGTCTGTAATGTCAGGCATCAGAACGTACCTGTAATGTCAGGCATCAGAACGTGTCTCTAATGTCAGGCATCAGAATGTGTCTGTAATGTCAGGCATCAGAACGTGTCTCTAATGTCAGGCATCAGAACGTACCTGTAAAGTCAGGCATCAGAACGTGTCTCTAATGTCAGGCATCAGAACGTACCTGTAATGTCAGGCATCAGAACGTACCTGTAATGTCAGGCATCAGAATGTGTCTCTAATGTCAGGCATCAGAACGGGTCTGTAATGTCAGGCATCAGAACGTACCTGTAATGTCATGCATCAGAACGTGTCTCTAATGTCAGGCATCAGAATGTGTCTGTAATGTCAGGCATCAGAATGTGTCTGTAATGTCAGGCATCAGAACGTGTCTCTAATGTCAGGCATCTGAACGTACCTGTAATGTCAGGCATCTGAACGTATCTGTAATGTCAGGCATCAGAATGTACCTGTAATGTCAGGCATCAGAACGTGTCTCTAATGTCAGGCATCAGAATGTGTCTCTAATGTCAGGCATCAGAATGTGTCTGTAATGTCAGGCATCAGAACGTGTCTCTAATGTCAGGCATCAGAATGTGTCTGTAATGTCAGGCATCAGAACGTGTCTCTAATGTCAGGCATCAGAACATACCTGTAATGTCAGGCATCACAACGTGTCTATAATGTCAGGCATCAGAACATACCTGTAATGTCAGGCATCAGAACGTGTCTATAATGTCAGGCATCAGAACATACCTGTAATGTCAGGCATCAGAACGTGTCTCTAATGTCAGGCATCAGAATGTGTCTGTAATGTCAGGCATCAGAACATACCTGTAATGTCAGGCATCACAATGTGTCTATAATGTCAGGCATCAGAACATACCTGTAATGTCAGGCATCAGAACGTGTCTATAATGTCAGGCATCAGAACATACCTGTAATGTGAGGCATCAGAACATACCGGTAATGTCAGGCATCAGAACGTGTCTCTAATGTCAGGCATCAGAACATACTGGTAATGTCAGGCATCAGAACGTGTCTCTAATGTCAGGCATCGGAACATACCTGTAATGTGAGGCAGAGTGAAAAAGCAGTAGCAGAACATGCACGACAGAAATACAGAGGGTACAGCACCTTTGGATTAAACACAAAAGGGCAGTGGGCATGAATTTATATCAGGCCTCTGGGTTTAAGATTGCGAAACGTGCCAGGATAGATAACTCGGGCGTTTTAGGGACTCTGAGCATAGACACCCTTCTCTACGTTTCCGGTTCTCGGGACAGTTAACTTAAGCAGCAGAAACACTCACTAAAGCAGACAGGACAGATGCCTATAGAAAAAGGTGTTGGGAGGGCTAACAGATGATGGGAGGAGCCACTTCAGAAACTGGGTGGGGCAAACTTGGAGGCCCCGCCCCCTCTGTTCTACTCCAAAAGTTATCTGGCATTGGGCGCAATCAAATGATACATTTTAAAGCGTGAGATTGACAAAGCGATTGGATTTAAAGATAACATACACATTTACTTGCTTTGATAATGTTTACATCTGAAGGCCAGGTATCTGATCAGGCATCACTCTTTAAGCTAAACGACCGCCAGGGCGCCACGTGGAAGTACCTCATGCCACTGACCCAACTCCCACACGAGATACAAACCATACATTCCTGTTCATTATACCATTATATGTCGGTATAAACATGCTCACGCTGGCTGCACCAGAATATGCCAATATTCCCACATATGAACATACTCAGGTTTGCTTTGCGCATAGTGCCCGTAATGATACTATAAGAAAACATGTTCCTCACAGTCAAAAATGTCAAGCCACAGAAAGAAATGGCTAGGCTGGCTGTACCAAAACACCATTCTAGCCACGCAATAACACATATCATGCCCGTTATAGAAACCCAGTAAAAAATATACATTTTTCAAAAAAAGGTAATGCCACAGTAATAAATGACTAGACTGGCTGCACCAAATTGCCATTCTAGCCACATGACACATCCTGCTTGCTTTATTATGGATGCCCACTATGATGTTACGTTTAGCAAAATGCCCCTTTCCCTCGCAATCAATCTTTGTGAGGTTCTTCTGCATAGCTGGAGCCAAGCACACGGGGGGTAGTTCCCTTCCCAAGTCACTTCCCATTTCTCTTTTAATGTAATAGACGAGGATCCCCTTGTTTCCAAGAGGGCTCTGTATAAGGAACCTATTAGCCCTCTGGAGCCGGTACCAGTGTCCAAAACTCTCTCGAGGGGTGTAAGCTCTCTTTGTAATTTGTCCTTCCAGATTTCTCTAGTCATGACTCCCTTCAGTTGTAAATATAAGAATACGGGAAGTGGTCCCAGCCCCAGCGCTTCCTCGAGTTCCTGAATGGTGAGAAAGGACCCCCCCCCCCCTTCCAGAGCTGTCCTGCCCTCTCAAGACTGGCTTTATACCAATGTTGATACCTTGCGGGGTACGGGATTGCGTCACAGATTCCTGGTACCCAAAGGGGGCCCAGTCGGGAGGGCCAAGTTGTGACACCCTTCATCCCTACTCCCTGCTGCCAAATGTTCCATAAGGTTCCCAATATGGGGCGGTCTCGTATCCTCCTGAGTAACTTCGGCCTGGGTACCCATAACCTCCCCCCCACCATTGCGGGACAGAGTTGGTGGTTTCAAGCCATTGCAAGTCTTTTTGTTGCCTAAGGTGAGGGATCAGAACTCTCAGTTGCGTGGTCTTATAGTATGAGTATCTCTGGTAGCCCCACCCCCCACTATGCATTGGAGACTGCCACAAGAAGCGTGTAAGGGAGCCCCTGGTTTTCCTAAAGTAGTCGTCAGGTATCTGTATGGCGAGAATTTGGAAGAGATATAGAATCTTTGGTAGGATCACCATATTTATTGCATTGCGTTGCCCCATCCAGGAAAGTGTGAGCTGGTTCCAATGCTCACGGTCTTTCTCTGTGACCATCATCGGGGTGCCGGGGGGATGGGGAGATAGCCTCATATAGTTCTTTGAGGTCTCTGGTGACATTGATGCCCAAATACCTTAATGTGCTCAAACTGATTTTCATGCCGAGGGGGACAAATCGCACTATATCTACATCTTCATCTATTGGGAAGATGATCGACTTTCCAGTGTTTATCTTGAGCCCTGCCAGCTGACCATATATCTCTATTACTTCGATTGCCGCAGGGATAGAAGTCAGCGGGTTTATTACGTGAAGTAACATATCGTCCGCATAGAGTGCCAATTTGTAAGTCTTTTGCCCAACTGCAATTCCCTCTACCCTTTGATCTCGTCTTAGCCTTTGGGCAAGAGGTTGTAATGAGGGAACAAAGAGTAACGAAGATAGAGGGCAACCCTGCCTGGTTCCTCTCCCCAGGTTGAGCCATAGAGGATGGCCCTCATTGACTTCTACGGAGGTTTTTGGGGAGGAGTAAATTGCTCTAATGCCCCACAGAATTCTCGGCCGCAGTACTGTCTTTGCCAGGACCCTCTCTAGGAAGTCCCATGCCACCCTGTCAAACGCCTTTTCCACATCTATGGAGAGAAGCGTAGGATCCCACTGCATCCCTTGGGCTTCATGTATTAGGTGGAGTGTTTTCCTCATGGTGTCTGCCCCTTGGCGCCCCATTACAAAACCCACCTGGTCAGATTATACCAGTTTGGGCAGGTGGCTCTCTAATCTGGCTGCGATGACCCTGGCGTATATTTTGGCATCCATGTACGATATTGCTCGGTGGGACCCACAACATTTAGGGTCCCTGCCTTCTTTGGGTATTACTGTGAGAAGGGCCTCAGCGAAGGAGTCTGGTGCCCTTCCCGTTTCTACAATTTCATTGAAGGATGGCGACATAAAGGGGGTCAGAATTGCTGAGAATGTTTTATAGAAACCTGGGGTGAAGCCATCATCAGCAGGTGCTTTCCCTAACTCAAGACGTCCAATGGCTTTTTGTATTTCCTCTTCTGTAATCTGGGTGTGCAGGGCTACCGCCTCTGCCTCCGACAGAGAGGGGAGGTGTGATTCTGTTAGGTATTTATCTATAGCTCCTGCAGGTGCTGTCCCTTCACTACTGCCACACTACGACTTGGAAGAATGTATTCGCGCTTGAATATGGTCATAGGTAGGCTGCATTATTTTATTCGCCTTTCTTGGCCCATTCATTATTGGCCTCTGGCTCGGGTCAGGGTCTGAGCTACAGACCCCAGCAGGCTTCTGGATTTCCCACTTCCTAGCCGTGCCCCAAAAGATTACCACCAACAAGTTTTGTGGTTTCTCTCGGGAGCTCCCCTTCTGGCTCTCTCCCAAGGTATGGTTCTGCCGCTGGGTTGGGCGCTCTGTCCCACACGCTCACACACACCATCCCATTTTAGGGTTGGCCCCCGAGTCTGTCTCTCACTTTCCCGGGTCACCTCCTCAGCGCGGACTGGTGACCCCTTCTCATCACATCGTAGTTCTGGTCCCTTGGCCTGAACAGTCGCTCCAGGTCCCTGTACCCTCAAAGTCTTCTCAGTTCTCTGAGGATTTGAATTGGCTCTAGTCTCAAGCTCTCGGTCTGTCTTCTTCTTTATCCCTCAGCGGTGATTATCCTCATTACTCCATCTTCTCGGGCGGAGGATGTGGTCGTGGGCTGGGACTCTTCATGGTCTGTGTGGTCTTGTCACAGTAGTAGTCTCAAGTTCACGTTTCAACTCCTCCTTCAGTGAGGAGACAGCATCTCTTGTCTACTGCGGGAGTTGAGGGGGTACATAATCCCTGATCTCTGATTGGCTGGTGTGGTCAGGTGACTCTTTGCAGTGATCTGAATGTGAGGCGGGCCGGGCCCAGGGGTGTTGCTAGGTCTGGAAAAGATCAGGGGCTACACTAATATCGGGATTGTCGGGACTCGGGGCTAGCTAGCCTTTTGGTTGTTGACCCTGAGATTCTATCCGGGGCTACAATGAAAAGACCCGGGGCTATAACCCCCTAAGCTTCTCCCCTCACCCCCCAGCAACGGCTCTAGGCTTTCTATTGCAAAACTCGTGGGAGATGGCTTTAAAACCTGTTAAATGCCGAGGACGAGTATGCTCGCCCTATTTGCCTAGAAATGCATAACAGTCCAGCAGTGAAACGTTAAAGGGTTAAAAGGGCTAATGGCCTTGTTTGAACTAATACCATGTGCTTTTGGTGTTTGTTTCTTTCTTGTTTTCTACGTCTGGGGAATTCCAAATGTTTAGGTCCCACGTGTCCCCCTTTCTGTTGGGAATTTCGAGTTGTTTGCAGTGCGGTTTTAGGGGTTCGGCTGAACGGGCTGAAAGAGGTTTTTTTAGTGTTTTGTACTGGCTGAGAGAGGGGAACCCTTTGTGAATGAGGGAAGTGTTGGGGTATGTTCCTTGCCCTCTGGCCTCCGAGAAGTGGGACCGTGGTTCCATTAAAAGTAACCAATGAGTCCTCGCTGGAGATTGGGGTTATGGGGGGGAAGAGGGCGGGGCTCCTGATGCCTGACTGGGTCTTGGGCAGTCCTATCGAAACTGCTCCCCAAACAGTGGAAAGACAACTCCGCGCCCAGTCCTCACTGTGGGGCCTGCACTGCCATGTGGTCTAATGTCAGGGAGCGACCTTGCAGGAAGTAGGACATACCTGCAAGAAAGCTGGGCGGGGCATCTTACAGAGACAGAGCGTTGGAGGCACATTTTCAGGCAACTGTGTGTGTGTGCCTTGTGCAGACTGCACTGGTAACCTCGGTGTAAAACAGCATGCCTGTGGCTCAAGAGGGGCCGCCTCGCATCCTGTGCAGGCTGTTTACAGGCAGAAGTGCACAGGTGAGGGTGTGTGTGGCCCCCTTTCCAGACCTTCATCCTGATGCAATCATGCACAGTGCTCTAACGGTGGGGGCGGGGGTGTTGTGACAGCTGGTACACATTCGGCCTCATTAGGAGTATGGCTGTATGGTAATACTGGGCCAGTAAGCTACCGGCACACTTGCTACCGTACCGCCATACCATGAGCCGTGCTCGCGGGCGCCTGCCAGCCCGCCAGGTCTGACCTGGTGGGCAGCACCGGTGCATCCGAGCTCCCCATTCCCATTGAGCTCTATGGGGCTCAAGTGGGAATGGGGATATAAGCGTACCGGCACCCACGAAAGGCCAATTACTGGGTCTGCCGAACTGCATGACCCAGTAATTGCCCATTCGCGGGTTCCGGGCGGGATGCAGATCTGGCAGCAGCTGTGCCAGTTTTACCAGCACGGCTACCAGCAGGGTTATAATGAGGCCCGTTGTCTTTCTGGTCTGGAGTGGGGCATTTGTGGGATGCCTGTATATGCATGAATGGTTTTTTATAACGCGCTTAATACCGAAGGAACCCATGTTGCTCTGCCATGTTGCTTCCAAGACCAGCGTGTTGCCCCTGAGCTATGCTACCCGTGTAGCAGCGACATCAGACGCCGGCTCTTTCCTGGTCCCCTTAGTCCCACACTCCCCACCTTTGGGACACTCACGCCTGTCCAGGTTAGCCTGTTTTTTCCATTTTATTCATCCTAATCAATAAAAGGGGACAACACACCGAAAGAAAAGGGGACATTTTATCATAAAAACCAAACAATGATGTTGAAAAGACAAGTAGTGAAATAATTCAAATACTTCAACATGAATGTTGACGTTTGCTGGAGCTTCCACCGGTGCGCCACCGAAAAGGAGCCCCTTTTTGCCACTTGGCTTTGGGGATTGTGGGGTGCTTGGTCCAAAGTTGAAGGAAACACCATACCGTCGAGATTTAATTCCAATTTTGCGTTTAATGTTAACGGTTTTTCAAACTCTGCCTCTTTGCAATAACTAAGCTTTCAGGAAAAGAGTTTTATTTAAAGTGTTCAATGACCAGAGATTGCCAATCTACTGGATATGTCACGATAATGTGCGACTACACTCCACAGGAATCCTCTGACTCCACAAGTTGTCCATCAGGCGACAGAACCGTAACACGTGCTTCAATGCCACTCTCCCTCCCCAGGTGGTCATGCCAACGGGCACAGTTGTCACGCAATGCCGCCCTGGCAAGTCCCACCCGTGCCGAAATGTCATCGTTTTTACACCCTCCGCCCGTGGGTGGCACAGTCACACTCCACCAAGGAAGCCTGGCATTTATTCTGGACCTTCTCACTAGGGACCTCTTCGCCCGGTCGCTACTCCAAGCTCCCATCTTCCACTCCTACCTACAAAGCAAAGTCCTAGGGGGTCATTACAAGTTGGGCGGTAAGGGATACCGGGCACCGGTAAGGAGACCGGTGCCGGTAATCCCTTACCGCCCTATTCCAAGGTCCCTTGGCCGGGACCGTAAGGAACGTGTGGTCAGACCACACGTCCCTTACAGCTCCCGCTAAGGGACCAGGGCGCTAATAACGGGCTTGCCATTCGCGAGCCCGTTATTAGCGCCCTCCCCATTCACATTGAGCCCTATGGGGGCTCAAATGAGACTGGGGAATGGCATGTTCAATGGGGACGTACCAGTCCCGCCAGGGTCCGACTACACCGGTAAGTCCCCATTGAACTACACCGGTGCCGGACCCGTTATTGGTGGCAGTCATGGCTCAAATAGCGTCATGACTACCACCAATCTCGTAATGAGGCCCCATGTCTCCGGCGAGGTAGCCCGGAGAGCCGTCCATCGGCTGAGGGGCCCGTTAAGTTTTCACAAGTAGGGAACCGGAAGCCTGGAACCAGGTTACATCCGATGTCTTCCATTTCACTCCACCAACCAGAGTCTCCTCCTCTGATCCCTTTGAATGAGCCCAGTTTCCCCGGGGGTGTCCCTCCCACAGAGAGAGAACCCTCCAAGCTAAACCGCTGGCCTGGATGGCTCGTGCTACTGTGGCAGTGATGGGCCCTTATATTGGTGAAACCTTGGCTCAAAGAGCGCCCACTCAGGATGGGCACTGCCTCTACCTGAAGCTATACCACCACCGTTGGTAAATAAACACAGGCACACCGTCTCTGTAGGCAAATGTGGTAATGTGCGCTGACATTCAATTCTAAAGTTTCATGTTTCATAGAACCTGTTTGCGTGACATATGTTGAGGCCTGCGCCATGAGCCCTCAGCGGGTGCGGCTTACAATGTTTGACCCCAGAACAAGGACTTGCAGGTGGTCAACAGGGATGACCTTACACTCAAGACCATTGGAGCAGAGTTGAACGTTGAGAAGTGGCAGGCGAGAAGACCAGTGGTGACCCCTGGGGCTGATGCCTTGGACGGCTGGCACACAGCCACTACCCTCCGACCAGAAGCCCTTCTACCCCAGCCTCAATCTGGGATGCAGGCTTCGCATCTCTTAAAGCTCCATGCAGGGCCGGAGGGTGGAGTGGGAAGCCTGGGTGAAGGTGGCCCCCGGGCAATGTTTGGAGGTGATGCCAGTGGGACAGAGGAAAGTGGCAGTAGGTTCCCCGAGTCCTAGGCCATAGAGGTGGTACGGCAAAGACGCAGGACTGACTGCGCTATCCCACACACAGCGGCACGAAGTGGATGCATTCTGTGAGGCACAGTGTGAGGAGCCAGGCTGTGTGAGTGGGGGGGGGGGCAGGTGGTGAAGGACATCAAGCCCACACATACGCATACATGGGGGGCCGCTCTCTCGAAGCGCCACCCTGGCGAGTAGAAATTAACTGAGAGGGCCCCTCCCATAGAAGAGCACCTACCGCAGGGGTCATAGCATGTGATCCTTAGAAACTGCTGGGGCTGGCACGCATACCCTCCTGCGCGGACATTAATGAGCGGGATCAAGACCGCGGGGCACAATGGACACAGTGGCAGGCTGCCTACCAACCATTTGGGCCACCCTGGCTAACCGGGTGTTCGGAGGAGAGGAAATCGGCGGTGGGGCGATATAAAGTGAGGGTGTCCACAGTGTCCTAAATGACATGTTGGAAAGTAATGTTGGAACAGTGGTCCCAGTCTGACTCCACAGCCACTGGTGATCCTTGTGAGCAGCACTCTAATACTGGGCTGGGGCGAAACCGATAGACAGCCTGGGGGGGTCCAGGAAGGAAGATACTGCAGGTAAACTGTGTTGGTCAGTGTGTACAATAGGTTCTGTTTAAGTGTATGGACGAACTACCAATCCCCCCGTTGGCGCCATATATCACCCAAGTCCCATGCGTTTTGTTATCAGGAAACCAGGATAGTGGCTTCTCGCCACTTAGCAAATCTATGCCCCCCTCCCAACCGCCCCAACTGGTCTAGAGTGGGGGAAAGGATGTAGCCGCCCCCCCTACTGCCTGGTGGCAGGCAGCAGGTCAGAGCAAAAGTACCCTGGCCTACATTGGGACGGGTAGTAAGAGAGCTGGCCAATGGGATGTGGTGCGACATTATGTAAGCCTACAGAGCTGGCCAATGGGATGCGGTGGGACATCATGTAAGCCTACAGAGCTGGCCAATGGGATGTGGTGCGACATTATGTAAGCCTACAGAGCTGGCCAATGGGATGCGGTGGGACATCATGTAAGCCTACAGAGCTGGCCAATGGGATGCGGTGGGACATCATGTAAGCCTACAGAGCTGGCCAATGGGATACGGAGGGACATCATGTAAGCTTACAGAGCTGGCCAATGGGATGCGGTGGGACATCATGTAAGCCTACAGAGCTGGTCAATGGGATGCGGTGGGACATCATGTAAGCCTACAGAGCTGGCCAATGAGATGCGGTGGGACATCCTGTAAGCCTACAGAGCGAGCCAACGGGATGCGGTGGGACATCATGTAAGCCTACAGAGCTGGCCAATGGGATTGCGGCGGGACATCATGTAAGCGTACATCCTGCAATATGGCTGCTGGAGAGCTCAGTGGCCTTCATGTCTTCTTCAGCCTGATAGAGCAAAGCCTTTTCCTTACCCCATATCTAATCGGAATCACCAGGTAGAGCAGATCGCCCTCTAGATCTTAGGGGGCGGGCGGGGTAAGCCTTTGTTCACAGGTAGGGGGCGGAAGCTACCAGCCAGGCATCCAAAGTCACTCGCCCCACGCATGCAGCACACCACTTCTTAATTGTCAAGAGTCAATTATAACTCACCAATAAATAGTGGCGAGTACACATTTGAAGGCCTGGAAAAACAAAAAACATAAAATACTTCCGGAGCACAGTGCTGCAGGCTTTGGATACAGATATAGCGCCTCCTGCGTGCAGACAACTCTACTGTGAGTGGCTCCTACAGTCTGGACTATGTGCCGCCGGTGGTGCACCAGATAGGATTTGGAATTGGGAGTAGTTTACTCTCCGTTTTTTAAAGTTGAGAGAGAAATGATATTTTAGGGAGTAAAACAGTAAGTCCCTTTCCCGACTGTATAAGCGAGTACAGGTATGTTTCAGCCAGACAAGAGAAGCGCGTTGCAATCATTATTCCTTTTCACCTCTTTGGGTCAGGCATTCGCAGTAGTGCTTTCTTCCTCTGGCACTACTGGTCCGAACACACCCATGGAGCTGTGTGGGAAAGCAGGGGCACCAGCTAAAGGTTTTCCTTTTTTTGTTGGGAGTATCTGTAATCCCTATTTTTTTTTTGGCGGGGGGGGGGGGCATGAGCCAATTTTTAGGAAGTAAAAGTGGCCAATACACCCCTTATCTGTAGGGCGGTGTCGCACAGAAACCTACCTCTAGAAGATGGAAGTGGACTTGACCTTTGAACTGCAGGAAAAACCGTTTTGGTAAATCAAGAGTGCCTGTGTGTGTATGCGGGCTAGTGATTGCACCCGGAAACAGTGTCCATTAGCCCCTAACCTTCAGCATGTGTGCGCTAAATACATGTTCTCAGAATCCTAGCCCAGAATCCATGTTTGCAGGCCCCCACCGAAGAATCAGTCTTTGCAAGATGCTAACCCCCGGGTCATCATTTATAAGACCAATTCTAGAACGAATGTTAGCCTAATCCTTTCCCAGGACCTGGATTTGCATACATGCAGCTTTCCAGTCACACGCGTGCTAGAGCGGGATCCGAGATCCAGTGCATCATAGGCTATGAACAGAAATAAAAGTCCAAGAGCGCCTAGACAGTGACTTCAAGGCGGCTGAAGCAACTCTGCCAGGCGTCCGGGAGCTCCCGCGTGGATGTTTGCCTGTTGCTTGTGTCCAGTTGATGGACTCTGTGTAGCGGTAAGGTGCCTTTTACACTCTCTTGCCGGTATCTTGTTCACGTCCATACATGGATTGGTGGTTGCTGGGGTCCATGCAGTCTGCGTTTGATTTTTGGTTGCTTAGCCCGGCAGGAACAGCGCTACGTCGAAGGAAGGCCTTCAGCCGTTGAATGAAGCCACTGCAGGCTGTAGCCAGTCCACGACGTCTTCTCTGCAGGCCACAGAGCAGGGCGACGGCAGCTGGAGCCTCGGATTTCAGTGGCTTTCTTTGCGATGTGGAACGGCTCAGGCTTTGGAGGTGAGTGAGGGTGCATGGTGCAGGCGGGGTGGGCTATGGCTCAGAAATATTATTGTGTTGCAAGGAAGATGGTGAAATGTTGCTAGAATCCCAGAGCTGAGGTTCTTAGGGGCGCTGGGCCTGCAGCTGCACCAAAGGTTTGTCAGTTGAAGGGTTTGGTGAAGTGTTAGGCTTTGCTCAAGGTGGCCGCGTGGCCACAAATGTGCAGTTTTTCTGTCAGATTAATAGACCTTCCAAATGTAATGGCCTCACAAGATAAGGGAGACACTAACTCACTACCGTGTAATCTAGTGCAGAACGTCCTTCTAGAGAGTGAAATGGCACTGGGCGGGTGAGTAGTGAGGAGACATGGGGTGTGGAGCGAAGCGAGTGGACTCAGGAGCGGGGGGGGCAAGAGTGAGCGGGTCAGAGGGGATTCATTTTGCTACAACACACCGAACTCGCCAGATACATTGGGTTTCTCCCAAAAACCTTTCTTGCAAACTGGGCCAGCTTGAGAATAGGCTGGAGGGACTCTAAAGAGTGACCTGTGAAAAGGGGTTCCTTCAAAAGCGAACGTGTTGCTAAAAGCCCCAATGCAATACTGTGCATGGAAACGGACATGCATGTGCTGCAAAGAACCACAGAGCACCCCGGCATTAATTATGGGCAGCAAAGAAAAGACAATATAATCCATCACAATGGGATGGGACGCCATGGCTGGGAGAGCGGGCGGCCTGTGCAAGCCTCACTGCCGCGCGCTTCTTGCCTCCGCTACACCCTGGTCTACCATTCCACCTGTGGAATAAGTATTCTGTGCACCCCCAAAACAAGGGGGTGTCCCTTCCTTCCCGAAGCCCCCCAGAAGTCACTGCAGAGTGACCAAGGGCCCAATGAAAAAGTGGCCCACAATGGGAAATGGTCAATCGCTACTTTTCCAGGCAGACAGTTTGAATACTTCCTAAGGAGGGCGCGGGTAAAACCTGTTGCAAAGAGTGCATTTTGAAGCATATTTGATTATTAACACAAATTCCAATGACCAACTGTGCAGTGCAGTTATATTATCAAACGGACAGATGTTTTAAAAATAATTGACCGAATTTGACACAAAACCCAGGCCCACTCTACTATGCTTAGCCGGCTCTTGGGCATGGCCCTGCTGCCCTAAAGGTTAGCCCGAGCCTTGGTAACTAGCAAGGTCAGCGATCAAAAAAATGGAAAGGCTTGAATTCCTTCACAGAAAGTATTGCTACTATTCATGTACAGCAAAGGAAAAGCCCAGGAAAAGATATGGATTTGAAGGCTGTTCCACTCTTCTTTAGGCGTCAGACATTTGATATAGATCTCTCATTTGGTCTGTCGTGGGGATGCAGAGTGGTCGAACCTCTGACCTGTCACATCACAAAAGCAGATGACTACACATGAATAATGAACACTGCTCGTCATACGTGCATTCAGAAGGATTGACAAATAATGTACATTTCAATGGAGCCATATAATAGAGGGGTACCGCGGGGTGCCTACTGCGGGAGATTGGTCAAGATGCAGGTGGGAGTAGGGAAGAGCGCTCTGTTGGCGATTGTTTGTGGTACACGTCAGTGTGAGTGGGGAGAGCATATTGTATGCAATTGTTTGTGGCACAGGTGTGAGCAGGGAGAGCATATTGTATGGGATTGTGATACAGGTGTGAGTAGGGAGAGCATCTTGTATGCGTTTGTGGTACAGGTGTGACTAGGGAGAGCATAATGTATGCGATTGTGGTACAGGTGTGAGCAGGAAGAGGATATTTTATGCAATTGCTTGTGGTACAGATGTGAGTAGGGAGAGCATATTGTATGGAAGTGTTTGTGGCACAGGTGTGAGCAGGGAGAGCATATTGTATGCGATTGCTTGTGGCACAGGTGTGAGTAGGGAGAGCATATTGTATGGAAGTGTTTGTGGTACAGGTGTGAGTAGGGAGAGCATCTTGTATGGAAGTGTTTGTGGTACAGGTGTGAGCAGGGAGAGCATATTGTATGCGATTGTGATACAGGTGTGAGTAGGGAGAGCATCTTGTATGCGTTTGTGGTACAGGTGTGAGTAGGGAGAGCATATTGCATGCGATTGTTTGTGGTACAGGTGTGAGTAGGGAGAGCATATTGTATGCGATTGTGGTACAGGTGTGAGCAGGAAGAGGATATTTTATGCAATTGTTTGTGGTACAGGTGTGAGTAGGGAGAGCATATTGTATGCGATTGTGGTACAGGTGTGAGTAGGGAGAGAATATTGTATGCAATTGTTTGTGGCACAGGTGTGAGCAGGGAGAGCATATTGTATGGAAGTGTTTGTGGTACAGGTGTGAGCAGGGAGAGCATATTGTATGCGTTTGTGGTACAGGTGTGACTAGGGAGAGCATATTACATGCGATTGTTTGTGGTACAGGTGTGAGTAGGGAGAGCATATTGTATGCGATTGTGGTACAGGTGTGAGCAGGAAGAGGATATTTTATGCAATTGTTTGTGGTACAGGTGTGAGTAGGGAGAGCATATTGTATGCGATTGTGGTACAGGTGTGAGTAGGGAGAGAATATTGTATGCGATTGCTTGTGGTACAGATGTGAGTAGGGAGAGAATATTGTATGCGATTGTGATACAGGTGTGAGTAGGGAGAGCATCTTGTATGCGTTTGTTGTACAGGTGTGAGTAGGGAGAGCATATTGTATGCAATTGTTTGTGGCACAGGTGTGAGCAGGGAGAGCATATTGTATGCGATTGCTTGTGGTACAGATGTGAGTAGGGAGAGCATATTGTATGGAAGTGTTTGTGGTACAGGTGTGAGCAGGGAGAGCATATTGTATGCAATTGTGGTACAGGTGTGAGTAGGGAGAGAATATTGTATGCGATTGCTTGTGGTACAGATGTGAGTAGGGAGAGAATATTGTATGCGATTGTGATACAGGTGTGAGTAGGGAGAGCATCTTGTATGCGTTTGTGGTACAGGTGTGAGCAGGGAGAGCATATTGTATGCAATTGTTTGTGGCACAGGTGTGAGCAGGGAGAGCATATTGTATGCGATTGCTTGTGGTACAGATGTGAGTAGGGAGAGCATATTGTATGGAAGTGTTTGTGGTACAGGTGTGAGCAGGGAGAGCATATTGTATGCAATTGCTTGTGGCACAGGTGTGAGTAGGGAGAGCATCTTGTATGGAAGTGTTTGTGGTACAGGTGTGAGCAGGGAGAGCATATTGTATGCGATTGTGATACAGGTGTGAGTAGGGAGAGCATCTTGTATGCGTTTGTGGTACAGGTGTGAGTAGGGAGAGCATATTGCATGTGATTGTTTGTGGTACAGGTGTGAGTAGGGAGAGCATATTGTATGCGATTGTGGTACAGGTGTGAGCAGGAAGAGGATATTTTATGCAATTGTTTGTGGTACAGGTGTGAGTAGGGAGAGCATATTGTATGCGATTGTGGTACAGGTGTGAGTAGGGAGAGAATATTGTATGCAATTGTTTGTGGCACAGGTGTGAGCAGGGAGAGCATATTGTATGCGATTGCTTGTGGTACAGATGTGAGTAGGGAGAGCATATTGTATGGAAGTGTTTGTGGTACAGGTGTGAGCAGGGAGAGCATATTGTATGCGATTGTGATACAGGTGTGAGTAGGGAGAGCATCTTGTATGCGTTTGTGGTACAGGTGTGACTAGGGAGAGCATATTACATGCGATTATTTGTGGTACAGGTGTGAGTAGGGAGAGCATATTGTATGCGATTGTGGTACAGGTGTGAGCAGGAAGAGGATATTTTATGCAATTGTTTGTGGTACAGGTGTGAGTAGGGAGAGCATATTGTATGCGATTGTGGTACAGGTGTGAGTAGGGAGAGAATATTGTATGCAATTGTTTGTGGCACAGGTGTGAGCAGGGAGACCATATTGTATGCGATTGCTTGTGGTACAGATGTGAGTAGGGAGAGAATATTGTATGCAATTGTATGTGATACAGGTGTGAGTAGGGAGAGCATATTGTATGCGATTGCTTGTGGTACAGATGTGAGTAGGGAGAGAATATTGTATGCAATTGTTTGTGGCACAGGTGTGAGCAGGGAGAGCATATTGTATGCGATTGCTTGTGGTACAGATGTGAGTAGGGAGAGCATATTGTATGGAAGTGTTTGTGGTACAGGTGTGAGCAGGGAGAGCATATTGTATGCGATTGCTTGTGGTACAGATGTGAGTAGGGAGAGAATATTGTATGCAATTGTATGTGATACAGGTGTGAGTAGGGAGAGCATATTGTATGCGATTGTGATACAGGTGTGAGTAGGGAGAGCATCTTGTATGCGTTTGTGGTACAGGTGTGAGTAGGGAGAGCATATTGCATGCAATTATGGTACAGGTGTGAGTAGGGAGAGCATATTGTATGCGATTGTGGTACAGGTGTGAGCAGGAAGAGGATATTTTATGCAATTGTTTGTGGTACAGGTGTGAGTAGGGAGAGCATATTGTATGCGATTGTGGTACAGGTGTGAGTAGGGAGAGAATATTGTATGCAATTGTATGTGGTACAGACAGGTGCGAGTAGGGAGAGCATATTGTATGCGATTTTGATACAGGAGTGAGCAGGGAGAGCATATTGTATGCAATTCTTTGTGGTACATGTGTGAGCAGGGAGAGGATATTGTATGCGATTGGGTTACAGGTATGTGTAGGGAGAGGATATTGTATGCAATTGCTGGTGGTACAGACAGGTGTGAGCAGGGAGAGCATATTGTATGCGATTGTGATACAGGTGTGAGTAGGGAGAGCATCTTGTATGCGTTTGTGGTACAGGTGTGTGTAGGGAGAGCATATTGCATGCGATTGTTTGTGGTACAGGTGTGAGTAGGGAGAGCATAATGTATGCGATTGTGGTACAGGTGTGAGCAGGAAGAGGATATTTTATGCAATTGTTTGTGGTACAGGTGTGAGTAGGGAGAGCATATTGTATGCGATTGTGGTACAGGTGTGAGTAGGGAGAGAATATTGTATGCAATTGTTTGTGGCACAGGTGTGAGCAGGGAGAGCATATTGTATGCGATTGTTTGTGGTACAGGTGTGAGTAGGGAGAGCATATTGTATGCGATTGTGGTACAGGTGTGAGCAGGAAGAGGATATTTTATGCAAATGTTTGTGGTACAGGTGTGAGTAGGGAGAGCATATTGTATGCGATTGTGGTACAGGTGTGAGTAGGGAGAGAATATTGTATGCAATTGTTTGTGGCACAGGTGTGAGCAGGGAGAGCATATTGTATGCGATTGCTTGTGGTACAGATGTGAGTAGGGAGAGCATATTGTATGGAAGTGTTTGTGGTACAGGTGTGAGCAGGGAGAGCATATTGTATGCGATTGCTTGTGGTACAGATGTGAGTAGGGAGAGAATATTGTATGCAATTGTATGTGATACAGGTGTGAGCAGGGAGAGCATATTGTATGCGATTGCTTGTGGTACAGATGTGAGTAGGGAGAGCATATTGTATGGAAGTGTTTGTGGTACAGGTGTGAGCAGGGAGAGCATATTGTATGCGATTGTGATACAGGTGTGAGTAGGGAGAGCATCTTGTATGCGTTTGTGGTACAGGTGTGAGCAGGGAGAGCATATTGCATGCAATTGTGGTACAGGTGTGAGTAGGGAGAGCATATTGTATGCAATGGTTTGGTACAGATGTAAGTAGGGAGAGCATATTATATGCAAGTGTTTGTGGTACATGTGTGAGTAGGGAGAGCATATTGTATGCAATTGGGTTCCAGGTATGAGTAGGGAGAGGATATTGTATGCAATTGTTGGTGGTACAGACAGGTGCGAGTAGGGAGAGCATATTGTATGCGATTTTGATACAGGAGTGAGCAGGGAGAGCATATTGTATGCAATTGTTTGTGGTACATGTGTGAGTAGGGAGAGGATATTGTATGCGATTGGGTTACAGGTATGCGTAGGGAGAGGATATTGTATGCAATTGTTGGTGGTACAGACAGGTGCGAGTAGGGAGAGCATATTGTATGCAATTGTTTGTAGTAGAGGTGTGAGTAGGGAGAGCATATTGTATGCAATTGTTTGTGGTACACGTGAGAATAGGGAGAGCATATTGTATGTGATTGTTTGTGGTAGAGGTGTGAGTAGGGCGAGCATATTGTATGCGATTGTTTGTGGTACAGGTGTGAGTAGGGAGAGCATATTGTGAGCAATTGTTTGTGGTACAAGTGTGAGTAGGGAGAGCATATTGTATGCGATTTTGATACACGAGTGAGCAGGGAGAGCATATTGTATGCAATTGTTTGTAGTAGAGGTGTGAGTAGGGAGAGCATATTGTATGTAACTGAATGAAAATAAAATTAAAAAATATATAAATTGTATGCAATTGTTTGTGGTAGAGGTGTTAGTAGGGAGAGCATATTGTAAGCAATTGTTTGTGGTAGAGGTGTTAGTAGGGAGAGCATATTGTATGCGATTGTTTGTGGTAGAGGTGTGAGTATGGAGAGCATATTGTGAGTGATTGTTTGTGATACAGCTGTGAGTGAGTTCGGAAACCATATTGCATGTGATTGTGGTACAGGTGTGGGTAGAGAGTGTGCATTGTCGGAGAAGGTTTGTGATACAGATATGCGTAGAGAGAAGGTATTGCTGGTAATTGTTTGTGATACAAGTGTGGGTAGAAAGAGTGATTGTTTGCGATTGTGATATGAGTAGAGACAGTGCACTGTCAACCAAACGTTGTAATACATGTGTGGAGAGAGAGCATATTGTCGGCAAACATTTGTGATACTGGTGTACAGGTTTGAGGAGAAAGAACTATTTGTTTTTCTTTTTATTAGTTTTCTGAGTCAACTGGTCAACTGGTGTCACAACAGATGTCAAAATAGTATGGGACACTGTATCCTAAGGCAGACTCTACCCTATGAGGCACTCTATCTACCCTATGGTGTACTCTATCCTAAGGGAGAGTCTACCCTAAGGGAGACTCTACCCTAAGGGACACAAAATCCTATAGGAAACTCTATCCTAGGGGACACTCTATCCTAAAGGACACTCTATTCTTCGGGGGCCACTATCCTAAGGGACACTCTATCCCAAGGGACACTCTATCCTTAGGGATACACTATCACAAGGGACACTATCCTAAGGCACACTCTATCCTAAGGGACACTTTATCCTAAGGGACAATCTACCCTAAGGGACACACTATCCTTAGGGATGCACAATCACAAGGGATACTATCCTAAGGCACACTCTATCCTAAGGGACACACTATCCTAAGAGACACTCTATCCTTAGGGTGACACTATCCTAAGGGACACTCTATCCTTAGAGACACACTATCACAAGGGACACACAATCCTAAGGGACACACAATCCTAAGGGACACACACTCCTATGGGACACATTACCCTATGGGACACACTACCCTAAGGGACACTCTACCCTAAGGGACACACTACCCTAAGAGACACACTATCCTAAGGGACACACTACCCTAAGGGACACACTACCCTAAGAGACACACAATCCTAAGGGACACACAATCCTAAGGGACACACTACCCTATGGGACACACTACCCTAAGGGACACTCTACCCTAAGGGACACACTATCACAAGGGACACACTATCACAAGGGACACACTATCACAAGGGACACACAATCCTAAGGGACACACTACCCTATGGGACACACTACCCTATGGGACACACTACCCTAAGGGACACTCTACCCTAAGGGACACTCTACCCTAAGGGACACACTATCCTAAGGGACACACTATCCTAAGGGACACACTATCCTAAGGGAAACTCTACCCTAAGGGACAAACTATCCTAAGGGATACACTATCACAAGGGACACTAACCTAAGGCACACTCTATCCTAAGAGACAATCTACCCTAAGGGACACACTACCCTAAGGGACACACTATCCTAAGGGACACACTATCCTAAAGGAGACTCTACCCTAAGAGACACACTATCCTAAGGGACACACTATGCTAAGGGAGACTCTACCCCAAGGGAGACTCTACCCCAAGGGACACACTATCCCAAGGGACACACTATCCCAAGGGACACACTATCCCAAGGGACACACTATCCCAAGGGACACACTATCATGGGCGGCACAGGAATCTTCCCTTACATTACTTGACTCCTCCTTGGAAACTTTGCTAATGTAAGATACAGTCGAAGTTTGATAACTCAAAGAAAAATTTAAAAAGATCATTAAAGCATACACGCCCCAAAAAAACAACGTAATGAAAATGTACTTAAAAGAGATATTGAGGGTACACAAAAGTGTTCATTGTGCATGACAGCTCCCTACACCATGTGCCATGTTATGTTAAAGGTGGCAGTGTTTGGGACAAAGCATTCTATAATGCAGTGAGTGACAGTTGTTGTCACTCACTGCATCAGTTTACCTTAATCAACACTCCAGGGGTTAGGCTTGGCTGGTACCGGCCCGCTAGCCCGAGCTGAGGTAGACACCAGCGATTGGGGGAGAGGTCACCTTTCCCTGGCAACATCGCTGAAAGTATAGAGCTAGCAATAAAGGAACGGTCGAGGGGTTAGGCTTGGCTGGTACCAGCCCGCTAGCCCGAGCTGTGGTAGACACGAGCGATTGGGGGAGGGGTCACCTTTCCCTGGCACCATCGCTGAAGGTACAGAGCTAGCAATAAAGGAATGGTCCAGGGGTTAGGCTTGGCTGGCACCAGCCCGCTAGCCTGAGCTGTGGTAGACACCAGTGATTGGGGGAGGGTTCACCTTTCCCTGGAAACATCGCTGAAGGTACAGAGCTAGCAATAAAGGAACGGTCGAGGGGTTAGGCTTGGCTGGTACCGGCCCACTAGCCTGAGCTGTGGTAGACACGAGCGATTGGGGGAGGGGTCACCTTTCCCTGGCACCATCGCTGAAGGTACAGAGCTAGCAATAAAGGAATGGTCCAGGGGTTAGGCTTGGCTGGCACCAGCCCGCTAGCCTGAGCTGTGGTAGACACCAGTGATTGGGGGAGGGTTCACCTTTCCCTGGAAACATCGCTGAAGGTACAGAGCTAGCAATAAAGGAACGGTCGAGGGGTTAGGCTTGGCTGGTACCAGCCCGCTAGCCCGAGCTGTGGTAGACACGAGCGATTGAGGGAGGGGTCACCTTTCCCTGGAAACATCGCTGTAGGTACAGAGCTAGCAATAAAGGAATGGTCGGCTTGGCTGGTACCGGCCCACTAGCCTGAGCTGTGGTAGACACTAGCGATTGGGGGAGGGGTCACCTTTCCCTGGCACCATCGCTGAAGGTACAGAGCTAGCAATAAAGAAACGGTCCAGGGGTTAGGCTTGGCTGGTACCGGCCCGCTAACCCGAGCTGTGGTAGACACCAGCGATTGGGGGAGGGGTTACCTTTCCCTGGCACCATCGCTGAAGGTACAGAGCTAGCAATAAAGGAACGGTCGAGGGGTTAGGCTTGGCTGGTACCGGCCCGCTAGCCGAAGCTGTGGTAGACACCAGTGATTGGCGGAGGGGGTCACCTTTCCCTGGAAACATTGCTGAAGGTACAGAGCTAGCAATAAAGGAACGGTCAAGGAGTTAGGCTTGGCTGGTACCGGCCCGCTAGCCCGAGCTGTGGTAGACACCAGTGATTGGGGGAGGGGTCACCTTTCCCAGGAAACATTGCTGAAGGTACAGAGCTAGCAATAAAGGAACGGTCGAGGGGTCAGGCTTGGTTGGTACCGGCCCGCTAGTCCGAGCTGTGGTAGACACCAGTGATTGGGGGAGGGGTCACCTTTCCCAGGAAACATTGCTGAAGGTACAGAGCTAGCAATAAAGGAACGGTCGAGGGGTCAGGCTTGGTTGGTACCGGCCCGCTAGCCCGAGGTGAGGTAGACACCAGCGATTGGGGAGGGGTCACATTTCCCTGGCACCATCGCTGAAAGTACAGAGCTAGCAATAAAGGAACGGTCGAGGGGTTAGGCTTGGTTGGTACCAGCCCGCTAGCCTGAGCTGTGGTAGACACGAGCGATTAGGGGAGGGATCATCTTTCCCTGGCACCATCGCTTAAGGTACAGAGCTAGCAATAAAGGAACGGTCGAGGGGTTAGGCTTGGCTGGTACCAGCCCGCTAGCCTGAGCTGTGGTAGACACGAGCGATTGGGGGAGGGGTCACCTTTCCCTGGCACCATCGCTGAAGGTACAGAGCTAGCAATAAAGGAATGGTCCAGGGGTTAGGCTTGGCTGGCACCAGCCCGCTAGCCTGAGCTGTGGTAGACACCAGTGATTGGGGGAGGGTTCACCTTTCCCTGGAAACATCGCTGAAGGTACAGAGCTAGCAATAAAGGAACGGTCGAGGGGTTAGGCTTGGCTGGTACCAGCCCGCTAGCCCGAGCTGTGGTAGACACCAGCGATTGAGGGAGGGGTCACCTTTCCCTGGAAACATCGCTGTAGGTACAGAGCTAGCAATAAAGGAATGGTCGGCTTGGCTGGTACCGGCCCACTAGCCTGAGCTGTGGTAGACACTAGCGATTGGGGGAGGGGTCACCTTTCCCTGGCACCATCGCTGAAGGTACAGAGCTAGCAATAAAGAAACGGTCCAGGGGTTAGGCTTGGCTGGTACCGGCCCGCTAACCCGAGCTGTGGTAGACACCAGCGATTGGGGGAGGGGTTACCTTTCCCTGGCACCATCGCTGAAGGTACAGAGCTAGCAATAAAGGAACGGTCGAGGGGTTAGGCTTGGCTGGTACCGGCCCGCTAGCCGAAGCTGTGGTAGACACCAGTGATTGGCGGAGGGGGTCACCTTTCCCTGGAAACATTGCTGAAGGTACAGAGCTAGCAATAAAGGAACGGTCAAGGAGTTAGGCTTGGCTGGTACCGGCCCGCTAGCCCGAGCTGTGGTAGACACCAGTGATTGGGGGAGGGGTCACCTTTCCCAGGAAACATTGCTGAAGGTACAGAGCTAGCAATAAAGGAACGGTCGAGGGGTCAGGCTTGGTTGGTACCGGCCCGCTAGTCCGAGCTGTGGTAGACACTAGCGATTGGGGGAGGGGTCACCTTTCCCTGGCACCATCGCTGAAGGTACAGAGCTAGCAATAAAGAAACGGTCTAGGGGTTAGGCTTGGCTGGTACGGGCCCGCTAGCCCGAACTGTGGTAGACACCAAAGATTGGGGGACGGTTCACCTTTCCCTGGAAACATTGCTGAAGGTACAGAGCTAGCAATAAAGGAACGGTCGAGGGGTTAGACTTGGCTGGTACCGGCCCGCTAGCCCGAGGTGAGGTAGACACCAGCGATTGGGGAGGGGTCACATTTCCCTGGCACCATCGCTGAAAGTACAGAGCTAGCAATAAAGGAACGGTCGAGGGGTTAGGCTTGGTTGGTACCAGCCCGCTAGCCTGAGCTGTGGTAGACACGAGCGATTAGGGGAGGGATCACCTTTCCCTGGCACCATCGCTTAAGGTACAGAGCTAGCAATAAAGGAACGGTCGAGGGGTTAGGCTTGGCTGGTACCGGCCTGCTAGCCCGAGCTGTGGTAGACACCAGAGATTGGGGGAGGGGTCACCTTTCCCTGGCACCATCGCTGAAGGTACCGAGCTAGCAATACAGGAACGGTCCCAAGGCAGTATGAGTCTATAGACGAGTGCACTTCCTTGGGTGTATGGGGGAGGGTTGCTGTAGTGTTGGGGTCCAGGTGAAGTTCTGGCAGGTGTTTGCGCATTGTAGCCGTGTTCTGGGCCTGCCCAGGAAAGCACACGTCTTGGGGTTGCTGGCTTACGACACGGGAGACCTGCTTGCTTTTTGCTACTTTGGCGCGAGGAGGGGGGCAGTATTTCCCAGGAGTGCTGTGTTTATTTTGGAGCTTGTTTTTAAGTACATTTGGGGGATGGTCTTGGAGGCGGGTCTATTAGTTCTCCCAGAAGTGCTTTGGAAATACTCAACAGATGGAGGACTGTGCCGAGTGGTGGTCTAGAGGTGCTTGTCATGGGCATCCCAGGAGGTTTCACTTTTTGGGGGGCTTTGCTCACAGCGCGCAGTAGCAGAGCTTGTGGGGGGTACTTCGTGATGACTAAAGGTGTCTCCTGATTTGACCACTTTCTTGGACACCTTGGCGGTGGTGTTACTGGAGAAAGTGGCTCTCTGGAGGGGTTCAGGAATCCTAGGGGCTTTGGTCTCCGTGCCCCGTAAGGGAGGCAGTTGGTGCTCTGCAAATGTCCTGTGGTAGCACACCTTCTTGGGTCCAGGCTACATCTGTTCATCCCAGAGGCGTGCTTGGGGAGTTTGCTACCAACACAGATTATTTTCCGACTGCCTATACCCCTTCCCCAGAACCCCTCCATGGTACTCAGATTCACCACCATGTCAGCCACGCCCACTCTCGCTTTTTTCTCCCTTGTTCTCTGATCGAAATGGTATTTTCGGTTTTCAGGCAATTTTGGTAACTTTCGTTCCGTTTTTTTCCAGGCAAGAGGTGCAGCCTTTACTCAAATACCAGCTGATGAACGTGAGGGTAAAAGACTGGAGGAGCCCTCACCCATGTGGGGGTGATCTGTGTGAAAGTCAGTCTGAGGAACTCCCCTCTGGGGAGGCCAACGAGAAGGGTCGGCCTGGAGCGGCAGTGGATCTATGAACACTCTCCTACTCAGGGTCATTCGTGAACCCCGGCGGAGGTAGGGGGAGTCTGAGTGGAGGCGGGGCAGGGTGGACACCTTCTGTGTGGCTTTGGTGAGCCCGGGTGGAGGTAGGGGGAGTCTGAGTGAAGGCGGGGCAGGGTGGACACCTTCTGTGGGGCTTTGGTGAGCCCGGGTGGAGGTAGAGGGAGTCTGAGTGAAGGCGGGGTGGACACCTTCTGTGGAGATTTTGTGAGCCTGGGTGGAGGTAGGGGGAGTCTGTGTGAGGGAAGGGCAGGGTGGACACCTTCTGTGTGGCTTTGGTGAGCCCGGGTGGAGGTAGGGGGAGTCTGAGTGAAGGCAGGGCAGGGTGGACACCTTCTGTGGGGCTTTGGTGAGCCTGGGTGGAGGTAGGGGGAGTCTGAGTGAAGGCGGGGTGGACACCTTCTGTGGAGATTTTGTGAGCCTGGGTGGAGGTAGGGGGAGTCTGAGTGAAGGCAGGGCAGGGTGGACACCTTCTGTGGGGCTTTGGTGAGCCTGGGTGGAGGTAGGGGGAGTCTGAGTGAAGGCGGGGTGGACACCTTTTGTGGAGATTTTGTGAGCCTGGGTGGAGGTAGGGGGAGTCTGAGTGAGGGAAGGGCAGGGTGGACACCTTCTGTGGAGCTTTGGTGAACCCCGGCGGAGGTAGGGGGAGTCTGAGTGAAGGCGGGGTGGACACCTTCTGTGGAGATTTTGTGAGCCTGGGTGGAGGTAGGGGGAGTCTGAGTGAGGGAAGGGCAGGGTGGACACTTTCTGTGGAGCTTTGGTGAACCCCGGTGGGGGTAGGTGGAGTCTGAGTGAAGGCGGGGTGGACACCTTCTGTGGGGCTTTGGTGGACCTGGGCAAGGGTAGGGGAGTCTGAGTGGAGGCAGGGCAGGCTGGACACCTTCTGTGGGGCTTTGGTGAGCCCCGGAAGAGGTAGGGGGAGTCTGAGTGAAGGCAGGGCAGGGTGGACACCTTCTGTGGGGCTTTGGTGAGCCCCGGAAGAGGTATGGGGAGTCTGAGTGAAGGCTTGGCAGGGTGGACACCTTCTGTGGGGCTTTGGTGAGCCCCGGAAGAGGTAGGGGGAGTCTGAGTGAAGGCAGGGTGGACACCTTCTGTGGAGAATTTGTGAGCCTGGGTGGAGGTAGGGGGAGTCTGAGTGAGGGAAGGGCAGGGTGGACACCTTCTGTGGGGCTTTGGTGAGCCCCGGAAGAGGTAGGGGGAGTCTGAGTGAGGGAAGGGCGGGGTGGACACCTTCTGTGGAGCTTTGGTGAACCCCGGTGGGGGTAGGTGGAGTCTGAGTGATAGCGGGGTGGACACCTTCTGTGGGGCTTTGGTGGACCTGGACAAGGGTAGGGGGAGTCTGAGTGAGGGAAGGGCAGGGTGGACACCTTCTGTGGGGCTTTGGTGAGCCCCGGAAGAGGTATGGGGAGTCTGAGTGAAGGCTTGGCAGGGTGGACACCTTCTGTGGAGATTTTGTGAGCCTGGGTGGAGGTAGGGGGAGTCTGAGTGAAGGCAGGGTGGACACCTTCTGTGGAGATTTTGTGAGCCTGGGTGGGGGTAGGTGGAGTCTGAGTGAAGGCGGGGTGGACACCTTCTGTGGAGATTTTGTGAGCCCTGGTGGAGGTAGGGGGAGTCTGAGTGGAGGCTGGGCAGGCTGGACACCTTCTGTGGGGCTTTGGTGAGTCCGGGTGGAGGTAGGGGGAGTCTGAGTGGAGGCTGGGCAGGCTGGACACCTTCTGTGGGGCTTTGGTGAGCCCGGTTGGAGGTAGGGAGAGTCTGAGTGGAGGCTGGGCAGGCTGGACACCTTCTGTGGGGCTTTGGTGAGCCCTGGTGGAGGTAGGGGGTAGTCTGAGTGAAGGCAGGGCAGGGTGGACACCTTCTGTGGGGCTTTGGTGAGCCTGGGTGGAGGTAGGGGGAGTCTGAGTCGAGGCTGGGCAGGCTGGACACCTTCTGTGGGGCTTTGGTGAGCCCGGGTGGAGGTAGGGGGAGTCTGAGTGGAGGCTGGGCAGGCTGGACACCTTCTGTGGGGCTTTGGTGAGCCCGGGTGGAGGTAGGGGGGAGTCTGAGAGAGGGAAGGGCAGGCTGGACACCTTCTGTGGAGCTTTGGTGAACCCCGGTGGGGGTAGGTGGAATCTGAGTGAAGGCGGGGTGGAAACCTTCTGTGGGGCTTTGGTGAACCCCGGTGGGGGTAGGTGGAATCTGAGTGAAGGCGGGGTGGACACCTTCTGTGGGGCTTTGGTGGACCTGGGCAAGGGTAGGGGAGTCTGAGTGAAGGCAGGGTGGACACCTTCTGTGGAGATTTTGTGAGCCCGGGTGGAGGTAGGGGGAGTCGGAGTGGAGGCTGGGCAGACTGGACACCTTCTGTGGGGCTTTGGTGAGCCCGGGTGGAGGTTGGGCAGGCTGGACACCTTCTGTGGGGCTTTGGTGAGCCTGGGTGGAGGTAGCGGGGAGTCTGAGTGGAGGCAGGGCAGGGTGGACACCGTCTGTAAGCCTTTGGTGAGCCTGGGTGGAGGTAGGGGGGAGTCTGAGTGGAGGCAGGGCAGGGTGGACACCGTCTGTGGGCCTTTGGTGAGCCTGGGTGGAGGTAGGGAGAGTCTGAGTGGAGGCAGGGCAGGGTGGACACCCTCTGTGGGGCTTTGGTGAGCCTGGATGGAGGTAGGGGGAGTCTGAGTGGAGGCAGGGCAGGGTGGACACCTTCTGTGTGGCTTTGGTGAGCCCTGGTGGAGGTAAGGGGAGTCTGAATGGAGGCAGGGCAGGGTGGACACCTTCTGTGGCGCTTTGGTGAGCCCCAGCGGAGGTAGGGGGTCTGAGTGAGGGCAGGGCAGGGTGGACACCCTCTGTGGGGCTTTGGTGAGCCCGGGTGGAGGTAGGGGGAGTCTGAGTGGAGGCTGGGCAGAGTGGACACCCTCTGTGGGGCTTTGGTGAGCCCCAGCGGAGGTAGGGGGGAGTCTGAGTGGAGGCAGGGCAGGGTGGACACCTTCTGTGGGGCTTTGGTGAGCCTGGGTGGAGGTAGGGGGAGTCTGAGTGAGGGAAGGGCAGGGTGGACACCTTCTGTGGAGCTTTGGTGAACCCCGGTTGGGGTAGGTGGAATCTGAGTGAAGGCGGGGTGGACACCTTCTGTGGGGCTTTGGTGGACCTGGGCAAGGGTAGGGGAGTCTGAGTGAAGGCAGGGTGGACACCTTCTGTGGAGATTTTGTGAGCCCGGGTGGAGGTCGGGGGAGTCGGAGTGGAGGCTGGACACCTTCTGTGGGGCTTTGGTGAGCCCGGGTGGAGGTAGGGGGAGTCTGAGTGGAGGCTGGGCAGGCTGGACACCTTCTGTGGGGCTTTGGTGAGCCCGGGTGGAGGTTGGGCAGGCTGGACACCTTCTGTGGGGCTTTGGTGAGCCCGGGCGGAGGTAGGGGGAGTCTGAGTGGAGGCAGGGCAGGGTGGACACCTTCTGTGTGGCTTTGGTGAGCCCTGGTGGAGGTAAGGGGAGTCTGAGTGGAGGCAGGGCAGGGTGGACACCTTCTGTGGCGCTTTGGTGAGCCCCGGCGGAGGTAGGGGGTCTGAGTGAGGGCAGGGTGGACACCCTCTGTGGGGCTTTGGTGAGCCCGGGTGGAGATAGGGGGAGTCTGAGTGGAGGCTGGGCAGGGTGGACACCCTCTGTGGGGCTTTGGTGAGCCCCAGCGGAGGTAGGGGGAGTCTGAGTGGAGGCAGGGCAGGGTGGACACCTTCTGTGGGGCTTTGGTGAGCCTGGGTGGAGGTAGGGGGAGTCTGAGTGAGGGAAGGGCAGGGTGCACACCTTCTGTGGAGATTTTGTGAGCCTGGGTGGAGGTAGGGGGAGTCTGAGTGAGGGAAGGGCAGGGTGGACACCTTCTGTGGAGATTTTGTGAGCCTGGGTGGAGGTAGGGGGAGTCTGAGTGAGGAAAGGGCAGGATGGACACCTTCTGTGGAGCTTTGGTGAACCCCGGTGGGGGTAGGTGGAGTCTGAGTGAAGGCGGGGTGGACACCTTCTGTGGAGATTTTGTGAGCCCTGGTGGAGATAGGGGGAGTCTGAGTGGAGGCTGGGCAGGCTGGACACCTTCTGTGGGGCTTTGGTGAGCCCGGGTGGAGGTAGGGGGAGTCTGAGTGGAGGCTGGGCAGGCTGGACACCTTCTGTGGGGCTTTGGTGAGCCCGGGTGGAGGTAGGGGGAGTCTGAGTGGAGGTTGGGCAGGCTGGACACCTTCTGTGGGGCTTTGGTGAGCCCGGGTGGAGGTAGGGGGGAGTCAGAGAGGGAAGGGCAGGGTGGACACCTTCTGTGGAGCTTTGGTGAACCCCGGTGGGGGTAGGTGGAGTCTGAGTGAAGGCGGGGTGGACACCTTCTGTGGGGCTTTGGTGGACCTGGGCAAGGGTAGGGGAGTGAGTGAAGGCAGGGTGGACACCTTCTGTGGAGATTTTGTGAGCCCGGGTGGAGGTAGGGGGAGTCGGAGTGGAGGCTGGGCAGGCTGGACACCTTCTGTGGGGCTTTGGTGAGCCCGGGTGGAGGTAGGGGGAGTCTGAGTGGAGGCTGGACATCTTCTGTGGGGCTTTGGTGAGCCCGGGTGGAGGTTGGGCAGGCTGGACACCTTCTGTGGGGCTTTGGTGAGCCCTGGTGGAGGTAAGGGGAGTCTGAGTGGAGGCAGGGCAGGGTGGACACCTTCTGTGGCGCTTTGGTGAGCCCCGGCGGAGGTAGGGGGTCTGAGTGAGGGCAGGGTGGACACCCTCTGTGGGGCTTTGGTGAGCCCGGGTGGAGATAGGGGGAGTCTGAGTGGAGGCTGGGCAGGGTGGACACCCTCTGTGGGGCTTTGGTGAGCCCCAGCGGAGGTAGGGGGAGTCTGAGTGGAGGCAGGGCAGGGTGGACACCTTCTGTGGGGCTTTGGTGAGCCTGGGTGGAGGTAGGGGGAGTCTGAGTGAGGGAAGGGCAGGGTGCACACCTTCTGTGGAGATTTTGTGAGCCTGGGTGGAGGTAGGGGGAGTCTGAGTGAGGAAAGGGCAGGATGGACACCTTCTGTGGAGCTTTGGTGAACCCCGGTGGGGGTAGGTGGAGTCTGAGTGAAGGCGGGGTGGACACCTTCTGTGGAGATTTTGTGGGCCCTGGTGGAGATAGGGGGAGTCTGAGTGGAGGCTGGGCAGGCTGGACACCTTCTGTGGGGCTTTGGTGAGCCCGGGTGGAGGTAGGGGGAGTCTGAGTGGAGGCTGGGCAGGCTGGACACCTTCTGTGGGGCTTTGGTGAGCCCGGGTGGAGGTAGGGGGAGTCTGAGTGGAGGTTGGGCAGGCTGGACACCTTCTGTGGGGCTTTGGTGAGCCCGGGTGGAGGTAGGGGGGAGTCTGAGAGAGGGAAGGGCAGGGTGGACACCTTCTGTGGAGCTTTGGTGAACCCCGGTGGGGGTAGGGGGAGTCGGAGTGGAGGCTGGGCAGGCTGGACACCTTCTGTGGGGCTTTGGTGAGCCCGGGTGGAGGTAGGGGGAGTCCGAGTGGAGGCTGGACATCTTCTGTGGGGCTTTGGTGAGCCCGGGTGGAGGTTGGGCAGGCTGGACACCTTCTGTGGGGCTTTGGTGAGCCCGGGTGGAGGTAGGGGGAGTCTGAGTGGAGGCAGGGCAGGGTGGACACCCTCTGTGGGGCTTTGGTGAACCCTGGCGGAGGTAGGGGGGAGTCTGAGTGGAGGCTGGGCAGGGTGGACACCTTCTGTGGGGCTTTGGTGAGCCTGGGTGGAGGTAGGGGGAGTCTGAGTGGAGGCAGGGCGGACACCCTCTGTGGGGCTTTGGTGAGCCTGGGTGGAGGTAGGGGGGGTCTGAGTGGAGGCAGGGCAGGGTGGACACCCTCTGTGGGGCTTTGGTGAGCCTGGGTGGAGGTAGGGGGAGTCTGAGTGGAGGCAGGGCAGGGTGGACACCTTCTGTATGGCTTTGGTGAGCCCGGGTGGAGGTAAGGGGAGTCTGAGTGGAGGCAGGGCAGGGTGGACACCTTCTGTGGGGCTTTGGTGAGCCCTGGCGGAGGTAGGGGGACTCTGAGTGGAGGCAGGGCAAGGTGGACACCCTCTGTGGGGCTTTGGTGAGCCCGGGTGGAGGTAGGGGGAGTCTGAGTGGAGGCAGGGCAGGGTGGACACCCTCTGTGGGGCTTTGGTGAGCCCGGGTGGAGGTAGGGGGAGTCTGAGTGGAGGCAGGGCAGGGTGTACACCCTCTGTGGGGCTTTGGTGAACTGTATTGATTAAGTAACGTTGAGCACCATCCCTTTGCAGGTGCTTCACGTGGGAGCAAAGAGACTCATGAGAAGGTTGAAGAGAGATTATAATGTGACAGGAACGGAGCACAGAGCGGGTGAACATCAGAAAAGTGAAGGAGGTGTCAGGGATCTCAGTGACTGTGATGCAAGTCACAGAACATACAAGAACTTAGAGTAATTAGAATAAGGTGAAGGTCAGATAATGTAGAGGGTGGGGTCTGAGGGGACAGAGGCACTCACCTTCATGGGGGTTGGTGTGTGGTGAACTGAAGGGGCACACACCTTCTTGGGGGGAGTTGGTAAGCCCTCGCCAGAGGTGGTTCTGTGTGTAGCTCTCTAAGGGCTTACAATACCTTGTGGGTGCAGGTTAGACCTTAGCTGGAGGGAATCTGTGGAGGGGCGGGCCCTGTCTGGGGAGGGGGGAGGAGTTCTCAGAGACACTCACCTTTTTGGGGGCTTTCACTAAGCGATAGTTCTAGGGGATCTGTAGAGGACAGGGGCTGCAATCACCTCCTTGTATATCGTTGAGCCGGGTTCTGTGCTTCCCTCACCTTCTGGGGGCTTTTAGGGAACTGGAGGATGGGGCTGTGGAGGGATCCCCGGTGCACTCACCTTGGGGGGGTGCTAATCACTTTCTTTGTGGGGGTGAATCTGTTTCAATGTAGAGTCTGGGGGGGATACTGCCACAGTTGGGGGGATGTGTGTGATGGTGGGCTGTGTGGGGAGGGGTCCCTGGTGCATTCTACTTCTGGGGGCTCTCACTGGGGGTGGGGCAGTCTGGTGTAGACTATTGGGGGGTCTATGTGATGGTGGGGCTGTGGGGGGGTTCCTTGGTGCATTCTACTTCTGGGGGCTCTTACTGGGGGTGGAGCAGTTTGGATGTAGGGTATTGGGGGGTCTGTGTGATGGTGGGGCTCCCTGGTGCACTCACCTTCTGGGGGCTCTCACTGGGGGTGGAGCAGTTTGGATGTAGGGTATAGGGGGGGTCTGTGTGATGGTGGGGCTGTGGGGAGGGGTCCCTGGTGCACTCACCTTCTGGGGGCTCTCGCTGGGGGTGGATCAGTCTGGGTGTAGACTATTGGGGGGGGGTCTATGTGATGGTGGGGCTGTGGGGGGGGTCCCTGGTGCACTCACCTTCTGGGGGCTCTCACTGGGGGTGCAGCAGTTTTGGTGTAGGGTATTGGGGGGTCTGTGTGATGGTGGGGCTGTGGGGGGGGTCGCTGGTGCACTCACCTTCTGGGGGCTCTCACTGAGGGTGGAGCAGTCTGGGTGTAGGGTATTGGGGGGGTCTATGTGATGGTGGGGTTGTGGGGGGGTCCCCGGTGCACTCTCCTTCTGGGGGCTCTCACTGGGGGTGGAGCAGTCTGGTGTAGACTATTGGGGGGGTCTATGTGATGGTGGGGTTGTGGGTGGGGTCCCTGGTGCACTCCCCTTCTGGGGGCTCTCACTGGGGGTGGAGCAGTCTGGGTGTAGGGTATTGGGGGGGGTTGTGGGGGGGTCCCTGGTGCACTCTCCTTCTGGGGGCTCTCACTGGGGGTGGGGCAGTCTGGGTGTAGACTATTGGGGGGGGTCTATGTGATGGTGGGGTTGTGGGGGGGGGGTCCCTGGTGCACTCTCGTTCTGGGGGCTCTCACTGGGGGTGCAGCAGTCTGGGTGCAGGGTATTGGGGGGGTTCCCTGGTGCACTCTCCTTCTGGGGGCTCTCACTGGGGGTGGAGCAGTCTGGTGTAGACTATTGGAGGGTCTATGTGATGGTGGGGTTGTGGGGGGGGTCCCCGGTGCACTCTCCTTCTGGGGGCTCTCACTGGGGGTGGAGCAGTCTGGTGTAGACTATTGGGGGGGTCTATGTGATGGTGGGGTTGTGGGGGTCCCTGGTGCACTCTCCTTCTGGGGGCTCTCACTGGGGGTGGAGCAGTCTGGGTGCAAGGTATTGGGGGGGTCCCTGGTGCACTCTCCTTCTGGGGGCTCTCACTGGGGGTGCAGCAGTCTGGGTGCAGGGTATTGGGGGGGTGCCTGGTGCACTCTCCTTCTGGGGGCTCTCACTGGGGGTGCAGCAGTTTGGATGTAGGGTATTGGGGGGGTCTGTGTGAAGGTGGGGTTGTGGGGGTCCCTGGTGCACTCTCCTTCTGGGGGCTCTCACTGGGGGTGGAGCAGTCTGGGTGCAGGGTATTGGGGGGGTCCCTGGTGCACTCTCCTCCTGGGGGCTCTCACTGGGGGTGCAGCAGTTTGGATGTAGGGTATTGGGGGGTCTGTGTGATGGTGGGGCTTTGGGGGGGTCCCTGGTGCACTCTCCTTCTGGGGGCTCTCGCTGGGGGTGGAGCAGTTTGGATGTAGGGTATTGGGGGGTCTGTGTGATGGTGGGGCTTTGGGGGGGTCCCTGGTGCACTCTCCTTCTGGGGGTTCTCACTGGGGGTGCAGCAGTCTGGGTGCAGGGTATTGGGGGGGTTGTGGGGGGGTCCCTGGTGCACTCTCCTTCTGGGGGCTCTCACTGGGGTGGAGCAGTCTGGTGTAGACTATTGGGGGGTCTATGTGATGGTGGGGTTGTGGGGGTCCCTGGTGCACTCTCCTTCTGGGGGCTCTCACTGGGGGTGGAGCAGTCTGGGTGCAGGGTATTGGGGGGGTCCCTGGTGCACTCTCCTTCTGGGGGCTCTCACTGGGGGTGCAGCAGTCTGGGTGCAGGGTATTGGGGGGGTCCCTGGTGCACTCTCCTTCTGGGGGCTCTCACTGGGGGTGCAGCAGTTTGGATGTAGGGTATTGGGGGGGTCTGTGTGAAGGTGGGGTTGTGGGGGTCCCTGGTGCACTCTCCTTCTGGGGGCTCTCACTGGGGGTGGAGCAGTCTGGGTGCAGGGTATTGGGGGGGTCCCTGGTGCACTCTCCTTCTGGGGGCTCTCACTGGGGGTGCAGCAGTCTGGGTGCAGGGTATTGGGGGGGTCCCTGGTGCACTCTCCTTCTGGGGGCTCTCACTGGGGGTGCAGCAGTTTGGATGTAGGGTATTGGGGGGGTCTGTGTGAAGGTGGGGTTGTGGGGGTCCCTGGTGCACTCTCCTTCTGGGGGCTCTCACTGGGGGTGGAGCAGTCTGGGTGCAGGGTATTGGGGGGGTCCCTGGTGCACTCTCCTCCTGGGGGCTCTCACTGGGGGTGCAGCAGTCTGGGTGCAGGGTATTGGGGGGGTCCCTGGTGCACTCTCCTTCTGGGGGCTCTCACTGGGGGTGCAGCAGTTTGGATGTAGGGTATTGGGGGGGTCTGTGTGAAGGTGGGGTTGTGGGGGTCCCTGGTGCACTCTCCTTCTGGGGGCTCTCACTGGGGGTGGAGCAGTCTGGGTGCAGGGTATTGGGGGGGTCCCTGGTGCACTCTCCTCCTGGGGGCTCTCACTGGGGGTGCAGCAGTTTGGATGTAGGGTATTGGGGGGTCTGTGTGATGGTGGGGCTTTGGGGGGGTCCCTGGTGCACTCTCCTTCTGGGGGCTCTCGCTGGGGGTGGAGCAGTTTGGATGTAGGGTATTGGGGGGTCTGTGTGATGGTGGGGCTTTGGGGGGGTCCCTGGTGCACTCTCCTTCTGGGGGCTCTCACTGGGGGTGGAGCAGTCTGTGTGTAGGGTATTGGGGGGGATCTGTGTGCGGGGGAGGGGCGCTCGCGCGCGCTCACCTTCTTGGGGGCTTTGGTCACGGTGGCCATGAAGGAGCGCCGCCTGGACTCCTCCATCTCTTTGGTGAGCTTCTCCTCCTCGGGGGCGGTAGAGATCGACATCTTGGGGTGCGGGATCAGGAGGCACCTGCGGCTCCACTTCCTGCCCCGGCGGCGGCGCGAGTCCCTGTCACCAGCGCGAGCTCCGGCAACTGTCACCCAGCCTGACGCGGGCCACGCCCCCGGGCGCGCGGGCCACGCCCCCAGGTAGCACGGGGCACGCCCCCAGGTAGCGCGGGCCACGCCTCCGGGAGTGCAGGCCCGCCCCAAGAAGCGGAAGCCCCGCCCACAAAAGCGCAGGCCCCGCCATCTGCAGGGAAGCCGCGCCTTCTCGAGTAGGTCAACGTCCGCTGCGACCACGCCCTCCTCTGCGCATACCCCGCCCTCTCAAGCACATTCCGCTCATTCTGCGGAACTTGCCGCGCCCACTTCTGGAAAAGGCCACGCCCACCCTGGCGCAGCACTGTCATGTACCGGCATTGGATCACGCCTCAGCCTCGCCTCCCTCATCGAGCCACGCCCCCAATTCAGACCAGTTCCACTTTTTAGAATGAGACTCCGCCTCTTTCCGAGTATCTACCGCCCACAGGGTCCGCCCATTGAACAGCTGACCAGAGGTCCCAGCCAATCAGCACTCAGCTGCGAGCGCCACTACGTCCCGTTGCCCGTCGGCTGCTTGCTTCCTTAGCCCCGCCCCTTGCCCTTGACTCTTCTACTCACGCAGTCCCCCTTGCGAGCCACTTCTGTACTCGGCCCCGCCCCCTCCTGCACGGCCGCCCGGCCCCGCCCCCTCTGTCATTCTTTCACTGCAGAGACCGGGTTGCGGCACTCGCGCCCCGCGTGACCCGGACGTCAAACAGACTTCATCGCGTACGTCAGGTACTGGACGGCGCCTCACAGCCTGTGACGCAGAACCAGAAATGAACGACGTAGCGTGTGACGTTTTAATCCTCTGCGCCCCTCTTCCTCGTCCCAGTACTTACCGGTGCTGGCACTCCCAGACTGAAGCTGTAGCCATGCTCGTCTCTGGTCTTTGGAAACAGCCTATTCCCCTGTTTTTGATCATTCATTTTACCCCCCCACCCTTATTTCTGAAAACAAGAATTCTTTAACCAACTTTATACTCATGCTTCAAAGTGTTATCCAAGAAAATAAATAAATACATTTAAAAAAAAAACAAAAAAAGTGTTATCCAAGGAATATGGAAATCTTCAGGTGAAGCAAGACTTCTCTTCAGAAGCAATGGAGAAGCTGGGGCATCGCCGCTAATGGAAACATGACATATTACATTCAGACATGCCAATCGTGCCGATATAGGCTGGAGACTCCTGATTTTCCAGTGAAAAATATTGCTATTTCTTATGGTCTCACGCCTAAAATACCTGTAGCCCCAATGCACTCCAATGGGGAAATGCACATCCCCGATTTTCATTTGTAAATCTCCCTCCCAGGTGCGTCTGAATGTTGGCATGCATGTACATTTAAGGTTGGATGAACATGCCTAACGCCGTTCCGCAGACACATTGGATCCCTGCCAACATTTTGCCCAATACGTAAAATTTGGCTGCATTGCCGGAATTGGTAGTTTGTGGCCTTAAGTGCTGAAATTTCATTTTTTTCTAAATGTTTAAAACAAAATCAATTTTAAACAGGAAAAGAGGGTTTCGTCCCTATAAGTGAGAGATCTGCTTCTATCTGAAAAATCAAATGCGGATGGTTCAAGGGCACATCTTTTCACTCACATGGCCGTTCTCTCAGGAACAGTCTAATTCACACCCGCCCCAACACTCAAGAGACCTGCCCGACTTCCTAAGAAAAACAAAGACACATTTCTTCTGCTCCACCTGCCGCCAAAATTTGCTGTGACAAGGTCTCCTAATTTCTGACTCTCCAGTTGCATATTTTTCATGAGCTACCTTTCAGCCACGTTAGGTCAATCACCTACACTGACCACTCGTGATATGCTTCAAGGATTCTTTGGCATAAAGGCTTTTCTATTACATAGCTCTCAACTCACACGCTTTTGGTGGGTGTCACCTGCCTTGTAAAGGGCTGACTCACCCGCCAAGCCTCCTCCATACCCATTCATTCCAATGGGCATCTCACCCGCCAAAAACAAAATCGGGTGATTTCACCCGCCGTTGCAACACAAATGGTTGAGAGCTATGCTATTATTCCCTGAGGGCACAACAAGAGTGTGCTTGTTGACCCAATCCCGCTTCAACTATAACTATATGCACACTGTTTAGAATCCACCAGACGAGTGACCATGCTCTGGGTGCATCTTTGCTGTCCTCAAAACTGTGCCTCTTCTCAGAATCCATCCAGTTCCTCAACAGCGTCTAATCTGTCTTCAGATCTTCACTTGGAACTGAATCCTGCCTTGTTGCCATCTGGAATGATCTTAAAAGACACACAAACTCAAAAGGCTGCGCCACCCTAATCATACTCGACCTTTCAGCAAGCATTCAACAACGTTGACCACTCCATCCTCATTGACAGACTTCACACACTCAGCATCAGGGACTCAGCCCAGAAATTGATATCCTTCTTCCTCCCCAACTTTATTTATTTATTTATTTATTTATTTATTTATTTATTTATTTATTTATTTATTTAATGTGATACAGTCTATTTAATAAACTTTACACATATTAATAAGTAAGCACCATATATAGATTAAACTTCCGTGAGCAGAATAATAACAATATAACAATAATATAACAATATAATGATAATAAACTATTTACACATATAAAATCAATCTCAAAGCTCAAAGCTCGGATAGCATATGAAATAAAAAATAGAGAAGGTGCTGAGAAGAAGAAGAACAAAGGGCCGGGGCAGTGACAGTTATAGGTTACGAGTACTGATTTCAGATCTGAATATTCAATATTTCTTCTATCTTAATCCAGATATTGAAGAGAGCTATCATTTCTCGCATGCTCTCAGAGTTCATGCAGTGATGCCAGAATAATGACGTTCCAATTGATGCTGGATTATGGGAAAACTTTCCCAGATGACAATGGATTACGTCAATCATAGTGCCACATTCTGTCAAAACATGTCTTGCTGACTCTAATACTTTGTTTCCTTCACACAGCCGACAGGTGCGTTGTTCCAATGGCAACTGCTGTCTTCTGCCCGTGACCAACAGAATAGGCAGTTGGTTCATCCTTAACAAAAGGATAAATCGTCGCAGTTTTTTTGAGGGACATAGATTGAGATACCCTTAGGGTTGCAAGAATGAGTACAACCTATACTGAACAAATGCGTAGCTTTTCAACGCGCTAAGGTGAGCGAAATTCTCTAGCCAATCCCACATTTCTACCCTCTTATCAAGTGCATTTTGAACTTGCTTGGTATATGGGGCCAGCTCGCCAGGTCCATCCAATGATAGCAAGAAATTTTATCATCGTCGCAGATGGAGACTGAGGGTTTTGTTTCTTGCACAATTCTTGGAAGATGGTAAGCAGGAGAGGGTTAGCTGTTGTACTGCGCATTTTCAAAAAGTGCCCCAATCTCCTTTTCATGACGATAGCCTTCATAGAGGGTAGCCCTAGTTCTAATCGAATAATTGCCATCGGGACTCCCGGGCACAGGCCAAGTATGCGACGCCAGAACTTCCCCTCGATGATTTGAAGCCAGCTAAGATCTAAGTCTAGAAGTGAATCTAGACCATAAGTCATCATAGGGATAAATACCTGCATGTATAATTGGTGCGTACCCCAGAGCGAAAATCTTCCTTGCTGATTGGTAAAGTTGGCTATTAAAGATGTTACTTGTGCTGCTCGCATTGTACGTGAGAGCTTAAGAGCCACATAGTCCCCATTGGGCTCAAAATCAATACCTAAATAACGGTAGAGTGGGGCGTATGAAATCAAGTTGTTATTCACCCTGAGGTTCACACAGGACACTTTTTTGCTAGTAAATCTCAATACCTTAGTTTTGTCTAGGTTAATAATGAGACCATTAGATTCGGCGTACTCCCATAATGCAATGGCTGATCTACGTAAGCCACTAATAGTGTGGTCAAAAATGACCAAATCATCAGCATATGCCATGACGGTACAGGCGGAGTCCCCGATTTTGGGGGGGCAATTATGAGTAGAAGTTAGAGCAAGCGGGATATCATGCACATACAGATTGTACACTAGGGGGGCAGTCACACAGCCCTGCTTGACCCCCCTATTTTGATATACCTTGCCAGTCAGATGTCCCTCCTGGTCCAATTTTAACCTGACTGAGGTATTCTGATGTAACAATCTGAGAAAATATAGTACGCCAGCAGGGCAACCTAGAGCAGCCAGTTTAGACCATAGGCGTTCTCTAGGTACCAGATCAAAAGCTGCTTTAAAGTCGATGTATAGTGCATACAACGGTGGCTCATCTCTTTTACGGGCTCTTGCTCTTAGTAGATTCATTACCATCAAATTGTACCCGGTGGAGTAGCCTTTTATGAAACCACATTGGAATTTGGATAATATATGGGCCTCATCTACCCATGTCTGAAGGTCCTTGAGCAACAGAGCGGCAAACAGTTTGCCTGTCGTGTCCAGCATAGAGAGGAGTCTGTAATTATTCGGGTCTAGCCGGTTTCCCTTTTTAAATACCGGGATCAACACGGCTGTTTGCCATGATTTAGGTATCACCCCTTGGTTCAGAATTTTCTCAAACATAATTGTCAACAATCCTGCCCAAAACTCAGGTTGGGCTTTGATAACTATGTTGGCTAGGCCATTAGGGCCGGGAGCTCTAGAGGATTTTAGAGTTTTTATCTTACAGAGTATCGCTGTGTATGACATATCAAATGATATACTAGATCTTGGAGGAAGCGATGGAAGACTCTCCTCTGGCTGCACGATGGCGTTACGATTCAACAGGAAATCCTCCCATTCCTTTGCACCGATAGGGTTTGCAAGTTGCCCCTTAGTAGTTTCTCTAGCTTCACGCAGAAGTGCCCAGATGCTACGAGTGTTTTTCGAGCAAATGGTGTGAATCAATTTCTGATATGCCAGAGTTCTTTCGGTAAGCCGTAGCTTTTTGATATTGGTTCTGTATTTATTCTTGCATTTCCTAAGAGCCACCCTGAGATTTTCTAAAGGTTCGCTCCTTTGTTTGATCGTGCGCAGCTCCCTTCTAAATTCCCTCTTAGTGTCTCTGATCTTTTTGTTAAACGGGGGTATACCACCCTCTGGTTTAATCATACTCCGATTAGGGGTTGAGGCATGAGTATTAGAAAAACGACTGATCCAAGTTTCTATGGCTTCTATAGACATATCGTTGAAGTTGGGTAATAGGGGCCAGTTCTCAATGTTTAATGCTTCTGAAGCCAAGTGTATGCTCTGGGCAGTCCACCTGATGCTAGAGCCCGCTTTGTTTACCTGAATTGTACCCAGATTACTCTTTTCTGATTTAGTGTGGACAATATTTAATACACACTGAAGTGCAGCGTGGTCACTCCATTCATTTAAAGATACCATTAGGTCAACAACACATAGCAACATTTTAGGGCACATAAATATATAGTCAATTGTACTGGAAGAAGAACCGTTAGCCCACGTTTGTTTTCCTGGATGGTCACTAAGAGTGTAACCATTCACCATCTCAAGATCCCAGTCATCAAACAAGAGACGCCATTGCAGGCCTTCAGTATCTTTTTTGCTATGCGTAAGTAACCGCTTGTTTCTTAGCCTAGAGTTTTTTGGGTGTAGCCCTCCCTCCCCCGGTATTCGGCAATTGAAATCGCCAACTACCATAACCTCCCCAACACACAGGGCTTTAAGTGGGCCAGGGCCTGCCGGGGCTGGGCCCCGGCAGGCTCCGAAATTTCGTTTTGAGGCAGGGCCCTGCCGGGGCCCAGTAATCTCCCCTGGCAGCCCCGGCCCTTACACGAAAAAGACATTTTTATCTACATCCTGAAGAGCTCGCTCGTTTGCGAGAGCTTCAGGCTACAGAAAAAAATGCCTTTCAGCCATAATGGTGGCGCCGCACCTGCGAGGCATCCCTTTAATCCAGAGATTCCCGTCGGCCGGCGCCACCATTATGGGAAAAATGTGAGGCCGCTGAAAGCAGAGGCCTTGCTTTCTATTTTTTTTTTTTAAATATTTATTTACAATTTAACCACAACAAGAATACAACAATCACATAGCAAATACAATAAATACAACAAAGGGAAAAAAGAGAAAAAAAAAAAGAAAAAAAAACCCACCCAGCAATGTATACAAACCTCAAGCCAATAAATGTTTACATATAGTCTACTTGCTAATACAGATCTAAGAATGAATCCCACACCTTAGCATGTACTTGCATTTTCCTCAATCGCCTATATATTATCCTCTCATTATTTGCCAAGGAAATCATCTCATCAATCCAGCTTTCCGCAGTTGGAGGAATCCGGGATTTCCAACCCCTCAAGATCAGTCTTTTAGACACTGAAGCTCCCCTAAACAAAAATTTCTTCTCAGACACCGAAAGATCTTCAAGTAATTCACTACATCCCAAAACCATCGTCTTAAAGTCCAGGTCAATTGTGCGATCCAGGACCCGCAAGCACATACTGCAGACCTCATGCCAGAAGCCCCGTACCCTGACACAATCCCAGAGCATATGTTCAAGAGTCCCAACATCCAAACCACAGCACCAACACGCGTCAGAATCAGTCATGCCCCTCTTCTTGAGCTTCTCCGGACACCAAAACACCCTGTTAAGAACTTTAATTTGTCTTGAACGTTCACACAGATTGACCGAACAAAGCTGTACATTCGCACAGATCTCATTCCACATATCAATGGTAATCTCGCAACCCAAACGCCTACTCCATTCCTCCACCAATCCAGCATTATCTTTATAACTTGCAACCATCCGGCGATACAATCTGCTCGCCACCGACCGAGAATCCATCGCCAAACTCTCCAAAACTTCAAGTTCACACCCGTCAATCTCACCTACGCACCTTTTTAATTTTCTGTAATCCGCAATGGACACATTCTCAATATCAAAATCAGCACATAATAGATCAAAATCAATGAATTTCTCGTCTCTGTAAATGTCTCTAATCCATTGAACACCACCAAGAAACCACTCCGGCCAAAAAATAGGCCTACCAGCCTCAGTGATGGATTTATTAAACCAAATCGATGCCGAAGGAGATGTCTGAGCAGATGAGCCACACATTTCATGAACGTCCCTCCACACATCTCGCAAAAATCCAGTCAAGGGAAGCGTCCGACCTCTATTGCTAACCGACGTAAGTATCGCTCGTGGTGCAAGAGGACCCAAAGCACTCGCCTCCGCCACCGCCCAAGCACCCGGAGACACACCCAGAAAAGGAATCAAAAATTGACAAGAGAAGGCAAGATGATATGCCCTAAAATTGGGGACCCCAAGACCCCCTCTGTCAGCAGGGAGCTGTAGCTTCCACAACTTAAGCATAGGTGGTTTCCCATCCCAAAGGAAGGTTTGCATAGAAACATCAATCGATCTCCAGTAACTTGCGCTAATCTTCATAGGAAGCATACTCAGAATATAGTTTATTTTGGGGGCCGCCACCATCTTCAAGGCGTTCACCTTGCCCCATAATGACAAACGCAAAGCCGACCATCGTAACAAGGATGACTTTAGTTCACGACAAGCCTCCCCCAGATTTGCTTCCACCACATCATACACGATCGGAGTTAACCAAAGCCCCAAATATTTCATTTTGTGTGTGCACCATTGAAAACCAAATCCCGTCACCAAGGATTTAACACAACTCCTTGTAATAGGCAAAGCCTCCGATTTCAACCAGTTAATCAAATAACCAGACGCCGCATGGAACCGGTCCAAAACAGCCATCAATGAAGGCAAAGAGACTTCCAAATTTCTCAAAACCAATAGAAGGTCATGCGCATAAAACCAAGTTTTTTGTATAACTCCATTAAAAGGCACACCCTCCAAGGTCAAATCATTCCGCAGAGCAATTGCAAGTGGCTCGATAGCCAACACGAACAATAAAGGTGAAAACGGACAACCCTGCCTAGTGCCACGCCATAGAGTAAAGGGTCCGGACAACAAACCGTTCGTCTTAACATTAGCCGTAGGGTGAGCATATAAAAGTGAGACCCAAGAAATAAACTCATCACCCAAATTCATTGACCTCATCACAGCAAACATATAATGCCAATTAACACGATCAAAAGCCTTCTCGGCGTCCAAGGAAAACACAGCCACATCATCGTCCAGATCTTGGGCCTTAGACATGGTCAACAAAAGACTCCGAATGTTGCTGGAGGTCCTACGGTTTTTTATAAAACCTGATTGATCTGAGTGAACAAGTTTCTGAATCAAGTCCTCAATACGTAACGCAAGAACCTTGGCCAAGATTTTGTTATCGGTATTTATTAAACTTATCGGCCTGTAACTTGAAGGTAGAGCACAATCCTTTCCCTTCTTAAGGAACACAGAGATGGTGGCATGATTAGTAGATTCTGGAAGAACCCCCACCTCCCTGGATTCAACATACATGTCTCTCAGAAGGCCCAACACCGCCTCCGGAAGAACCTTATAGAATTCAGCCGGCAGACCATCAGGACCAGGTGTTTTCCCAGAGTTCAGACTTGCAATAGCAATCCTAATTTCATCGACACTAACTGACTGACTCAAACCATTCATGTCATCATCCGAGACTTTTGGAATAGTCAAACTGTCCAAGAAGCCCGCACCACTGCCAGTAATACCAGCCTCATCCTCGTACAGCTTCATGTAGAAATCTTTAAAAACAGTATTAATCTCGCAAGGGTCAAAAGGGACCACTCCATCTGTCCCCTTTATAGAATTAATGGCACCCTCCGAGATCTGTTGCCTTAATCTATAGGCAAGCCACCTGTCACATTTTTCACCTTTCGCAAAGTAAGCGCTTTTGATTCTATATAAATCCTTCTCAGCTCTTGCGCCCAAAACATCATTCAAGTTCCTCTTCAACCGCTTTACTTCCATTCGTTTGTCAATATCATTCGGATCACGAATCAGATCACCCATCACTTCTGCAATACGAGCTTCAGTGTCTCTCTGCACCTTAGACAACCTTTTCCTCCTACCACAGGATAAACCCAGAACAATGCCCCTCATCGTACATTTGAATGCCTCCCAAATGACTTTCTTACTAATAACATCAGAAGAATTCTCAGTCACAAAACATTCAGCTTCCGTTCTAATCTTTTCTAAAATAGACTCATCATGTAATATAAAAGTATTCATCTTCCATTGAAAAGTCCTGCAAAAATCAAAGACAGGCCCAAAAAAATAGGCGCGTGGTCGGTGACAGCTATACAGCCAAGTCGGCTATCCAAAAGTTTGGCAGTCGCATCACCAGCAGTAAAAAACATATCAATCCTCGAATAGGTGTCATGTGCTTCCGAATAGAATGTATATTCTTTGGTGTCTGGGTGGTGTAGCCTCCAGCAATCCTTCAAATCAAAATCCTCAAGCAGTGCCCGAAAAGAACCAAAATGCCCATCCTTCCTCTGTACAGCAGAGCGTCCAGTGCTATCCATGGATGAATCAATCACCAGATTGAAATCCCCACCCAAAATGATATTAGCTGAATCCAAATCAAGCATCATCTGTGACACCTCCCCAAAAAAAGTGCCACTGTCCACCGAGGGAGCATAAACATTACATAGCACATGTAGGACACCCTGTATTTCCACCAGCATAGCCACCGCCCGCCCCTCCCGATCACAAGTGGTCTTTAGAATCTTGACTGGAGAGCCCTTCCGCAAAAGAATTGCCACCCCCCTGGACTTAGAGGAATAGCAAGAAGCAGCAACCTCACCCATCCAGCTTTTACGCAAGACCCCAATATCCTCCAACAAAAGATGAGTTTCCTGCAAAAAGTAAACATCACACAGCATATCTTTTAAGCAATTCATAATCTTCTGCCTTTTGAGAGGATTATTCAGCCCATTAACATTCCAAGAGGAGATCTTAAGTTGAGAGCCCCCAGCAGTAGACATGACATAAAATTCAAGCGATTTCAAAGAACGAAAAAAAATAAAAAACAACCAAACAAAAAGAAGAACAACCCCAAACCCTCTGCAACAGAAAAAGGGCACCAATGCAGAAGAAGCACAGGAGACCAAACCAACACTCCAGCACCCCTCCCAAATCCAAGGTAGCCTTGAATCCACCAAATCCTTTAATGTTAACAATCAAAGTCATAAATAAATAACGTTCATGGCAAGGCACCCAATTCCCCCAAGATAATCAATCAACTAAGGAAATCCCAACCCCATAAAATCTAGTAAAAGTAGCAATCAATTCAGTGAGATGAACAAGCATCAAAGAACAGATCTCAACCATGTGAAACCTGCAAACAGCTGCAGCAACAGATGACAAATTACAAACACAGATAAAGCCTTAAAAGCCAGCATATTAGTTAATTGAAGAAGAGAGGACCTATATAAAAACCATGTACCAAACAGTGGACACAAACAGCGAAAATAGCGAACCCAGCCCGAAGACATTAAAAAGAGCATGCACATGACGCCCCGCCAGATAAATATGCTGAATAATAGTTTTTTTTTTTTTTTTTTTTTTTAAACACATAAGCTGTAGGAAACTATCCCATAACAACAGAGACTGTAATAATGTCAGCAGCCCCATTCCAAGAGTTAAACTTTGCCTCATCGTCACTTTAAATCCCTCAGTCTCCAAAAACATTGACACCGGATGTGGCACAGCTGATCCTTAACATTTTCGTATATACATACATCCTTGTGAAAAAAGTGTCCAGCTGCCACGGAAGGCTCAATGCCCAGGCCGATATAAATGGAACACATCAGATCCTAGCATGCGTTATGGTCAGGACGTGTGCCATAAATAGCACCATAGCATCCATTCCCAATTCCATGCAACAACTTTAAAGGTAGGTGAAAAATCCCAATGCAGCTCCAATCCCACCATCACTCACCGCTGCCTCAGTAAGTTATGTCCATTCAGCCGAGCACCAAGTCCCAAAGCGCATTCTTTCCCGCGACGGAGCAATGAAGCAAATCATTTGTTGATAGTCAGGCCTTCCACCGCAATCCTAAAGCTTTCAGCTTTCATGGAGCCGATAGAATGTAGCCCGCAGCTGTGATCACACTGAGTACCGGAGAGAGAGGGAAACACAGCTGCAAGTGGGACCAGGAAGTAACTCAGCTTTACTCTACAGCACGGAAAGCCTACATCATCATGAAGACACCAGCACTCGCATCATACGAAGTTATGAAAGTTCCAATCCAACGAAAAAAAAACAACTGTGGCAGTAGATGGGCGCCATTTTAACCCATAAAAAGTATACAAAAACGAATAGAAGAAAAAAGGGTTTAAAGGGAAACATTTCGTTTCAATCTCACCCCTTTCAATCCATTTTGTGTCTATTCAGCAACAATGTTGTTATCATGAACACCAAGCTTTCTAAATACTGGAGCTGCCACGCATTCGCGAGAGTTTCAGTATTTAGGAAAAAGGCCTCTGCTTCCAGTGGCCTCACCCTTTCAGCCTTAATGGTGGTGCTGCCCCTCCCCAGCTGGCGAGGGGCAGCACCACCATTAAGGCTGAATAGGCAGGCGCTGTCCCCTGCCAGGCAAGCCTATGCAAAATAAATGCAGAGATCAGCACCCTCTCCCCATAGGGGAGAGGGTGCTAATCTCTACAAAAGGCTGCCTGGCAGGGGTGGCAGTAGCCCATTGAGCCCAGGCTTGTTAAGGGGGCGTGGCCTAACGGGCCACCAAGACCCCCACTGTTAGGCCACGCCCCCTCGATGAGCCCCGGCTCGATTTGTAGTGCCACTTAAGGCACTGCCAACAGATCTCAAATACTACACAGGCCTCCATTCTCCTCGGCTCCCCGCCCAGTTGCCGATTGAGGGCTGCAGGGTGCCTCTCTCTCCACACTCCTCTTCAACCTCTACCTGAGCCCACTTCCTGCACCTATTCGATCCCATGGACTATTGTGCTATAACTATGCAGACAACACCCAAATCATCTTCAAAATCCCAAAGTGACCCACCTCTACATCCCCAATTTCCCAACATGTCCCTCAGAAATCAAACACTGGATAACGGCCAACTGCCTCCTACTCAATACTGGAAAAACAGAGATCATGCACTGTAAGAAGACCACCCTCCCTGTGGCCGCCCTGCCTAGTCCCAACTCCAACACAGTAACACATCTCAAATGCTTTATCGAAATGGACCTGACCCTATCTCCTCGTGTCAACTCCATGATAAAATGCAGTCTCCCAGATCATTGCTTTCATCCTTTCACGCCCAGATTATGCTAATGCTGTATAAGTAGGGGGCCTGCATCGCAGATAAAAACACTCCAACAAGTACAAAACACAGCTGCAAGGCTCCTCCTAGCTCTCGGTTTAAGAGAACATATCACCTCCGCCCTCCCTGTCCTTCACTGGCTTCTGATCGGGTAACAATCTCCATCAAGTCGATGTACATCACCCATCAAGCTCTTCACAACAAAGGACAGTACATAAATGTGTACACTACACATAAATGTATACGCTATACGTCTAACGGAAACCTCAGACCAGGCTCAGCACTTCTTCTTGTCATTTCAGTGACAAAATTATCTCACATGGGCAGCTCTTCCTCACTCCAAGCACCCACCATCTGGAACTCCCTCCCATTACCCATCTGAGGCTTAGAGGACCACCTCGCCTTTAGGAAGGCACTCATAAAGTGGTTCTTCCCATCTGTATCCTCATAGACTTAGTTTGGATCGCACTCAGGTGCAAACTATCGCCCACCTCCTCTCTGGGAAATCGGGCACACACGAGGAGCCTATTTAGTTGGGACATCAGTCTTCTTAATCAGGCCTTTATGAAACTCTCTGCATGACTAACTCTAACTATGATTCAGTCTTTCTTCATCCAGACCCTAATAGACTGTATCCTAGGGAGTACAGCTGTATCCCACCGGGGGTTTGGTCCGCACAGCCACAAACGTCTGTTATACACACTGTTTACTGCACCCACCCTAAACATGCATCAGCTTCGGCACAAATGCACCTCCAATAGAATAGAGCCGAGTCCCACGCATAATTCTGTCCAGCCATTCGCATAGCCTGACTCTTATGTACCCTCTGACTCTTTGACAATTTGTCATAGAACCCGTCTCCAAATCTGATAATTACGGGCTGCTTTTAGGGACCTAGCCATTCCCTACCTATTTACGTCTATAAATGCACACATGCATTTTACAACTCCTTTCATCACTTCTCGATTGTCTGACTACAGTATTTAATATACTGAACAAATACCAATAACATAGCATAACCTAACTTCCTCAATGCGGCCTCATCTGGCCAAAGCGTGGCATACAGTGCTTAAAAAAAAACACAAAACGAATTTTAAAATATCACCTTTTACTGTTTGGATGATTTTTCTGACAGTGTTCATATGAAAATATCATCAATATCAATGATGGTTGAATCCCATCAGGTCATGCTCTCTTGGTTGACAGAGTAATGTTGCAAGGAACCCACCTCTCTCTAAATGTCTCAGTGCATCATCTCACATCTGCTTCTTCCTGTGTCCGCAGCCCCAGACAAGGTTTTGTTCACTTGTGATTTTTTTGTTGGGTTTACTGCACACGTATGGGATCTTTTGGTTCACCCCCTGCATTCACTCACATTATTTTGTGGGTTCCCAGCCCCAATATTGGGCCTACATCACTCTATCCGCAGAGAAGATTGAACCCATAGACCTAGGGCCCTTTAAGACAAGGTAGCAATACTTAGAGATACATGGGGATGCAGAATGTACTCAAACATCAATAATCAAAAACGACTCAGGAAGTTGGCAATACTTGGTCTGTTTTATTTGCAATTGTCTAAAACAGGAAGTTACAACAGACATCAACGGACATTTCTCTCAGCGCATGTTATAAAAAACACAACGTTTATAGTAAAAATGTGTCATAAGTGACGTCACACTACGTGGCAAACTACAAAAACCTACTTGGGGATGGGATAGGCTTACAGGGAACATCTAAGTATACGTTCCATACTGACGGGGGTTGTGATTGGGCCTCTACCGTCAGGTGGGCAAATATGCCCATCCCAAGTGCAAGTCATCTTCTGTGTCATTCTAATACACAACACTTCATTGGTTATACAAACTATAGGGCTCTTTGATACATGGCCCTCTACAATTGGTTTGACACCCTTGTACCCTCCTGGAATATTCTACACGCTAGCGGCATGCAGGCTACCATGCCAGGTGCAGGGAGGGTCGGCGTGATCATGCCTCCCCACCCAATTAGCCCAACATCTATCATCACTCTTGCAGTCTGCCAGTCAATTACAGCTTTGAACTTGGCCTTACAGAAGCCCTCTGTGCCTGGGAATAAAAGGGAGTATCTTCTTGGCTTTGGTGTAGCTTGACCCAATGTCTATTTTGATCTGACCATGTGACTTGGAGACCGCATTTTCAAGCTCTTTGCAGCATTTAATATTATTAAATGATAAACTCTTGATGCCTTTAGTGTTTTTCCATTTCACCTCAAACAGAAGTTTGTTTCTTTCTCACGTTCATGTAACTACTGGATGGACACCCAGGCTCACGGTGGCCTCGACTTCTTGCTGCTGGGCCAGCCAAGCCTTTCTTGTATTTCTCCATCGCCTTTAATTATTTTCCAACTGCGCCGCACTGAAAAATCCTTTCCAATCATGAGGTTTCAAGCCCTGCTTAAAGTGCGTCATGGACTATCCAGATTCTACACATTCCTCTGTATTATACATTGGCATATCGCCGCAACTATTCACTACGTAGCCAGCCTTATGATCACTTGTCTTCTTGCGTTACTGCGTCTGTACATGCGTAAACTGATTTAGCATTTTCTTCAGCATTTCTATAGCATGAGCATATTCATCTCGGGCCCGAAATGTTGCTCATCTTTACCACCTTCTCTTCAGATTTTAGAGAATGTCTATGTTATTTTACCTCATGTATCTTTTCTGGGTGCGTCAGCTCCGCTCTGCATGATGTCACCGATCTTCTTTTTCACTTGTTTTCATACTTCCTCCAGGACCTTGCCCAGAAGACCACCATATCTTCGTGAATGCATACAGGTTTTTTTCAATGGATTTCTTGTTTCCAAGATTCTCTGCAGTACAGGCATTCTCACTGGTACTGCACATGTCGCAATTTCCGGTTCCCAACATAGGTAAAATGAGGGCAGAGCTTTTGGTGGGGATACTTGAATCCTCCTCTATACTCCCCCCTCTGTTCGATTCATCGACCACTCTCTCATCAATCTTCACATCAAGACATCCTCGTCTGAAGAAGTGCTTCTTTGGGACCCATATCTTTATGACTCCCTTTAGGCATCCTGCTGATTTCACATGCTCATCAACACTCCAAGTCATGAGCATGCATTGTTCATTGAAACTGCAATGCATCCATCTCCCCACATGCTTCTTGTGGTTTTTTGGGTACAGGAACTTTGTTTCCTCAGGTACATGAATGCTGGTCTTCACGTAGTCTCTGATTTCCTCATCTGTCAGCTCCTTTGGTTCAAATCCTGATTCAACATCAATCACAATCTTCATTCCTACTGCTTTCTTTCCAGTCTTCTTGCATTGTGTGATTATTATCCTGATCACGCATAATCCAAACATGATCATCACCAACAGGGCTCCAAGTAACTTGGAGATATTCGCCATCCATTGTGGAACCCATGAGAAGATTGACCCAAACCAGCTGTCATCAGCAATGTCTTCTGTCTCGTCTTCCATCTCGACGTGTAGCTTTGCCAGCATCTTATGGCCTCTTCAAGGTGCCATTCTCGTCATCGTGAGATGCAACATTATTCTCCAATTTTGGCACAAACACCTCCATCCATAGCTGTGATCATGTCCATGACATGTCTGTTCTGAAGAGTTATCAGTTTTATGACTCTCAGCTCCTCCTTTAGAGCATTGAATCCACTTTATAATGGTGTTGATCGTCTGCAGAACTCCCATCTGGTTATCTATAACCATTTAGTATTCGCCATCGTCTAAATCCCAGGTATGAAGATGACAGTAAAAACTGAAGAAGTCTTGCTGAACAATCTGTGTTCATATGGAATGGCATCAAAAGCTTCTATCAATTTAGCTGAAAAATAGTTCTCCCTCTTCATTCGATTCAGGAGCTTAGCAGATCTCTTCTTCCTCAGGTGAGCATCTGAATTTGGGAACTCACCAATCTTCAAGTCACTCTTTGGGATTACCAACCCTGGAACATGGACAATCACTGTAGAACATAGTCCTCCCCAATCTCTGGGCAGCTTCATGTATGCTCTGGATCCACACGCCCAGTAGTGATACATTATCACTGCTGTCCGGTCCACACGCCCAGTGGTGATCCATTATCACTGCTGTCCGGTCCTTCCTTTGTGGTACATCAAAGATTCCTCTGCACTGCTGATTCTCTCCAACCTTTCTCATGCCATTGTTTCTGAAACATATTTATGTACTTGCCAAAGGCACTATCTGTAATGGACCTCCTTTGTCTTTACAATGTCAATAATTTGCAAGCTTTGGCCATGGAGGTTTGCATCCATGTTCCACTTGTTCAATAACTGGTTTGTGATGACCAGTTACTGCTTCAGCTTTACATATGATTACACCTTCTTTCCATCCGTCTGGAGAAAGCACGTTCCTCAGATCTGCATCTGACCTCTTTCCTTGCAGCTTCAACCCTCTTCATCAGTGTTTCCTTTGCAATTGAGTCTTCTGTTGACTTCCCATCTGATTCCTCCTCTCTTCTTCATACCAGGCTGTTCGTATATTATCACATGGTTTTTGGTATGCACTCTCACTCTTGTCTTCAAATCTTGGACATAATCATCTTCACCTGGAGCTGACCATTCTGTCACCCATACCAAGGATGCCGTTTGGCCCTGGAATTGACCTCTCATATGGCAGAGTGCAAGGTGAGTCAGGCAATGAGCTGTTTGAACATCTATTTCAATAGCTATAAATATCTTAGACTTTCCCATAGAATATGGTAGGAGTGCACATACTTAGCAATCCTCCTCCGAAGTTCTCTTTCCCACCTCTTTCATGCGTTGATACCACATGTTGTTCCCCAAATGTGCTGTACTGTCCAAATAATTGTTCAGTTCATAATCATACTCTCTTGCACTTCTTTTAGGTCTCTGTTTCATTCTTGCCAAATGATTCTCCCTATAATGAAATTAAATGAAATGATATTTTATTTATATTGCGCTCATACACAAGTGTTTCAGAGCGCGACCAGGCAAAAAGGGAGAAAAAAAAAGAAAACAGCGATCTTACTAGGCCCAGTGACATTTAAGAACGCGCAAGTGCATGGAAGGGGGCGGGGGGTGGAAAGTGCGGAGCAGAGGAGAGAAACAGAATAAATATAAAATAAAATAAATAAATAAATAAGGGTGATAAATCATGGTAGTGCAGCTAGCAAGTGGCAGGTGAAAGTTAGTCAGATAAGGTATATCTGATAAGTGCAGAAGAAAAGTGGGAGGGGGACTGTATAGGTACAGATACAGAGCCCTAGTGCAGGGGATGGCCTGGAGGCAGTGCAGGAGTGTGGCACTGTGAGCAGGTACCTGGGCTCGAATGACAGAGAGTGGCCAGGTGCACGATGCCAAAAGAAGAAACAGATCAACAGGGGTGAAGGGGGGTAAAGGCAGAGACAAAGAGGAAGGTCTTGAGGTGCTTCCGGAACCAGAGATGTTTTCTTCAAGTTTCAAGGTGGCCGGGAGTCTGTTCCAAAGGGAGGCACCAGCCGAAAACAGAGGTCTACCCCCAGCTCATTTCTTTGCAAAACGACTAACCTTGAGGGAGTTAGAAGTAGAGGAGGGAAGGGCTCGAAAGGGGAGATATTTGCAGAGGGAGAATTGAAGGTATTTTGGACCCAGGCCCAAGAAAGACTTGTGGACAATGCAGAGGGTTTTAAATTTAATCCTTGCATTCACTGGGAGCCAATGAAGGGATTTCAGGATAGGAGAGATACGATCCCAGGCCTTGAGGCCAAGGACAGGTCTTGCAGTCCTGTTCTGGATTAGTTATAAAGGGTGGAGAGTGGCGGCAGGTAGATTTAGAAAGAGGCTGTTACAGTAATCCAACCTGGAGAGAACCAGAGCTTGGGAGATTGTGAGCTTTTGAGGGAAGGAGAGGAAAGACAGGGTACCTCTAAGGAGGTGCAATAAAAGGTTTCACTTTTTGGAGACGTCACAGATGTGTGTGGAGAAGGAAGGGGAAGAGTCAAAGATAACCCCAAGGGTATTGGCCACGTAGGTGGGGGTAGGAGGAGGGCCAAAGGAGGCCAGCCAGAGAGTGAGAGGGAAGGATGGATATGGTGTACCAATAAGGAGGATCTCGGTCTTGTTGGCATTTAGTGATAGATCATTGGCGGCACACCAATTTTGAATGACGATTTTACAATCAGAGATGAGGGAAGGAGAGGAGGAGGCTGAAGGAAGCCTGAAAATGAGTAGGGTGTCGTCAGCATAGCACTGGAAAGGTGAGCAGAAAATGGAGTTGCAGTAGGCGAGAGTTGCCAGATATTGGTTGAAAAGCCAGGGCGAGAGGTTAGACCCCTGGGGGACACCACATGTGGAGAGGGAGATAGAAGATAGGACCATAAAGTAAATCAAGAACGGATCTCCCTCCAAAGGGAAGGTTTGGATTTTTGCCACATGCATAGGTATCTCTACATGAGCTATTGGAGTAGGGATAATCACATAAGGCCTTGGCTGTCTCACAATGTCTAGTTCTGCCAAGGTAACTGGAGTGGGAAGAATCAAATGGACCATTGCTTTCTTGGGACCAATGAAATACACAGAGTGGATTAACAGAATCAGAAAAACAATGATAAATGTAGAACAAGCATATATTATGCACCAATACATAAGGCTCCACCATCGATGCCTCTCCACTCGTCGTTGACTCTGCTCACTTTCTGTACCTGCAATATGCTCTATGGCCCACATGTTTGCCTATCATTACTTTTAAGGAAGAAAAAACGTGTTTTATTCAGGCAAACATGTCAGATGCTCCGGTAGCTGTTGAATCTGTTCAATGATTTCCACAAGTAACTGACTGATTGCTGGACGGTTTATAGGATCTCGCATAAGCACAAATGTGTTGGTGTTCCTCCAAACAAGATAAGGATGAACTTGAAGCAAATAGTAAAAGATCATAACAAGTAGCTTGTGGGCATCGTCGCTAGACAGGTTCATCTGCACCTCCATTAAGATGCTCAGGTAATAGTCTGATCTGTCTTATTATTTCTGCCTATAAGTGTCTAATAGTCAGGCCATTCTTAAGATCCTGGACAAAAGTACGTATGTCAGTGCTCCTCCCAACAAGAGCAGGGTAAGCTCTGAGTATAAATATGAAGACAACAAGTAGTAGTCTGTTTATATCAGCATCACACAGCACCATAGGCACCTCAAAAAGAAATTCAGTGAGAAATGAGTCAGGGAACTGCTCCCTCTTCCAATCATCAAACACAAAGTCCAAGTGTCACGATCCTGCTCGCCTGCCACCCAGCACCGCTACATGCATCTCTTCCTTTATTTCCTTGTTTTACCGCTGCAGTTTTGGACTAATCTAATTGCAGGTTCCATTCCGGCTTTTGGGTTAAACCAGCAGATGCATTCTGGGACATGTATGCTGTCCAAAAGGCAGAGGGCTGGAGGAGGCATACTAAATACATTTGTTTGCAGCAAGCTACTAAGAGCTGCAGAGGGGCTGATTGCATTCACCTGTTCTAAGCTACTGCATGCTCGGCTGCAGAGAGCTGGAGAGCACTGGATTAGAAACCACTTCTGCTACTGCTGCAGGCTACTGAAGCCAGGGCTGGACTTAATTGAACACAGCTGCCAGAGTCTGCAATCAGCTCCACCCCGCTGGCCTGCTGGCTGGGAGGGCCTTTATAAGCTCACTTTGAACAGAAGCAGTTGTCAGTCAACTGCTTCCACTGGGAGTTCGTGCTGGTGCTCCTGTTAATAGTTTTTGACCTTTCCTGGAAATCCTCTTTTGGTCTTTTGATTCCTGTTGCTGTTGATGCTTGCAGCTCCCTCACCAGTCTGCTGAAGCCTTCTGCCCTGCTCCTCTGGGTTCCCACCTGGCAGCTCTGCCACACTCTGCTGCCTTCTGCCCTGCTCCTCTGGGGTCCCACCTTACGGCTCTGTCGCACTCCGCTGTCTTCTGCCCTGCTCCTCTGGGCTCCCACCAGACTGCTCTGCCGCACTCCGCTGCCTTCTGCCCTTCTCCTCTGGGCTTCCCTGCCTGGCAGCCTTGCCACACTCCTCTGCCTTCTGCCCTGTTCCTCTGGGCTCCTTGCCTTGCAACCTGTCTGTTCTAACTTCTGATATCCTATGCTGTGCTGTACCTGGTTATTTCTTTCAATGCTGCTTTCTACTTGTATACATCTTGGTCTACTGTGGTGTCTCCACTTGAATCCGTTTTACAGTGTGACCCTGGGTTGGTCTCCGTTCAGATCAGATAAGGGAAGACGTCTGTTGCCTTCACCTAGTCCGTTGAAGTCATACCTGCCTCAGTATATGGTCTTTCAGTTTTACCCTTGCACTGAGTACAACAGTTTCCTCGGCACGCCTACGTCACGACGTTGCTGTATGACTGTTGTTAAGAGTAATCTGCTGGTACCTGTTATGGCCAGGGTTACGCTAGGCGCAGGATGTCGCAGGAATAATCAGGCAGACACGGAGCGTTGCTTATAACGTCTTCTTTATTTCAACTCCACACATCAACCGGAACTTTCCCCCTTCCCCCGCCCCCTCCCACGTCACTTCCCTTTCCTGTGCTCCCGCCCTCCCTGTTGTCCTGGAGACATCAACATGACATCTCCCCCCTTTTTAAACAGTTACCAGACTCTTTGCAAACAGGCAACGGTCTGGTGTGCCTCTAATCCATTTCCTCAATCCATCGTCAAGGTCTGTTCTTGGCCCTCTGAGGGCGGGCCTGATTCCGCCCTGGAGACGGTCCGGTCCCCGCACCTTCCTTCTCCACTTCCTGTTCCGATTCCTCTGAGTCCCACTGATCTCCTTGATAAGGATCGTCCGACTCATAGTCGATGGGGGCCTGCACTCGCCCACTCAGGCGCCTCGCTCCTGACTGTGGAAGTTCTTTGAAGTGGGACGAGTTCCTGGTGATGGATCCCTCCATCCCTTGAGCAGTGACCATAGAGCCCTTCTTTTGTGTGACGAGTAGGGGTTCTTCACGGAAGGCTGACGTGTGTTTGTGTGTTAGCAGTTGTTTGACTGCCACTACGTCTCCCACCTCTATTTGAGATGCCTGTGCCCGCCGGCGAGTATCAGCATACTCCTTCATTCGGGATTTGGCTGTCGCATCTCGTTCTCGTACCTCTGGGTCCAGAGCGGGGGGTGGATTTATCACTTCGGCCTGGGGAAGGCGCGTCTGCCTGTTTCGTCCAAACATGAGTTCAGCCGTCGTCTTCCCTGTGGTGCTATGTGGTGTCCCTCTGTAGTCCCTCATAAATTGGTTCAAGACTTGTTCGTACGGCTGCCCTGTCAGCCGGGTGATCTGTAGAGCTCTCTTCAGGTTTGCCATGAATTGCTCGATCATTCCGTTGGCTTGAGGCAGCAAAGGGGTGATCTTCCTGTGGTGGAATCCAAGGTAGTCTGCAAACTGAGCGAACTGATGTCCACAGAATGATGGGGTCCATTGTCCGTCTTAAGTACCTTGGATACTCCATAGGCCGAGAACATGTGGTCTAGAGCGGGTCTGACGTGATGGGCTGCCGTGGAAGATATGAGGCGGACATCAGGATATCGTGAGTATCCATCCATCATGGCCAGGACATATTTCCCCCCCTCTATGGGCCCAAAGAAATCGGCCGCGACTGCCTCCCATATTCTCTGCGGGACCTCTGACATGACTGTTACGGAGTGGACCTCCGATATGTGTTTCCCCTTTAAGGGGGTGTGTACCTTGTGACAGTGTTGCCCTTTTAAGATGGGCCATGACTACGTCATGGCCCAAGATAATAAAAGGGAGCCCGCAGGCACGTGCGGGCAGACACGGCTCCGGACACCATGACTAAGTAATCTGTGTGCGTGTCCTTTATTGTGGCCTGCAGGCCCGCCCGGAAAACAAGGGGCCTGCAGGCCACGGCATCATGGGGCCTCCCACACGGCCACCCAGGCGAGCCTGCCTGTGTCAGCAAGATTAGCCTTGCCGTCTACTGAGGCACTGAAGCCTCCCCAGTGCTGGTGTCCCATAGCACTGCAGGGGGGGTGTTGGAATTGAAAATATATTATGCCTCCTATCGCAGTATTTGAATGTGTGTTGGCCTACGCCAAGTTGTCTAAAATATCATGTAAAAAGACTCAGCGGCAAGGTCTTGACCTTAACGAAAAATTGTGTAAGTCGCCATCTTGGATTTAGCCGCCATTTTAGGTTCTCCCTGAATATCAAAATGGAGGCCGAATGACATTCTGAGTGAGATTCTGGCCGTTGTGACCTCCGCACACATGAATAAGTAATATGCCTGCAGGCCACTTGTCGGGGTCGCGAACTGAGACCTTGTCCTATACCTGACCTATGGGTAAATGTACAACTATATCAGCGAAACTGATCAAAAATGCATAAATTATAGGATTGACCTGGCAAGGAACCCTAGGCCTGGTCCTAAGAATGGTTAACCCGCGAGGGGGTTCGCCAGGGCTGGATAAAGAGTATAAAAAGCCCAAGTATTCCAATGTACGGTCTCTCTACTAATGCATCGAACCTTCGTTGAAGTTTGTTACGTTAATCTGAGAGCCGAATAGCTATCCGTTTGTCAATTGACTTTTTGGTAAGTGTTGTAGCTTTTAAATAAAGCACTTTGTATGTCTTTTGTAACCTGTGTTGGTGTGTTTCCTTTGGGCTTCCCAGCCTCATATCAATTTCTTTGTTTTCACAGTTGGCGCCCGAATAGGGACCCTCAAGATTGATGCCGGATCATTGAAGGTTGACGCAGACTATCGAACCGGGATCGGACGGTGTGATTCTACGGGCCCAACTGAACGAGACGCGATACCTCGACAGCGCTGCACGATCCGATCCTTGGACGATAGTCGTGTGGTCTGACACGGCATCTTGACGAGGGTCCATTTTTGAGGCGGGCAGATTTGTCGAAACCACCAAACACAAGGTAAAATTCGTTAGGTAAGTTCTTCGATAAACCGTACGGTCCTCCTTAGGTTTGGTCAGGTGCAGTCGTGACCCGGCTCTTAATTTAACCCTGACAATTTGAATTTGGCGTATTGTATCTGCAGACACAATTATTGACCAGGTAACACCAATTTTTTGTGAAATGCCTGGGAAATTGTCTAGCTGCTTTAGGGCTCTGTTCCGCAGTGACAATCTTTGGAATTTAGCCGCCCGGCACCACAGGAGGGGTCGCCGGCATGTACTATGTACTGTAAGTATGGCATTGGTAGTATAATATTTAATGATATTTGGCACAGACAGACCAGACATGCCTCCGAATTTCAGTGGCCAATCAACGGTAGTTTTGAGATCCCCCGTATTGAATACCTAGAATAAATCTTGCTAAAAAGGAAGGCCAGACCTGCAGCCTTTGATGTTTTACAGAATTTGAAAAAAGAAGCATTGAGGCAGCTTAAAAGTAGGGACAAACATGCACGCTGTCATAAAACAAACGCCGAAAAAGCGTTGTTATATGATAAAGAAAAACATTCAGAATCAGTTAAAAATATGGATAGGGCTTTTTCACTTGGAATCCAGTAAATTTACCCCTCTAAAGATTTCCATGTTTCCGAAGAATTTATTGAGAAATTGTTAAACGAACCCAGGCCTGATGCCTCAGCGCCACCTCCATATGTTCCTATTTTGGGCACTCTGCCCATTCCTGCTGTTACTCCTGCTGTTATTCCTGTTCCCCCTGTACAACCTATTGTTCCTAGTCCTCTAGTTGTTGTTCCTCCACCTATCGCACCGCCCCTTCCTTCTGCACCGATAGTTGCACCTTTTTTAAATTTACCTGCACCTTCGCTTCTGAGTGGTCCCGTAATGACTGAAGTTGATCCAGGTGCAGGATCAAAGATCGTCACTCGTAATACTGTTTCTGCAGGTAAGAAACAGGAATTGTTTGCATGGGCTAAGCACTGTATGGAGAAAGGTGATCAAGTTAATGTTTTTTCTACATTATCTAATTTGAATAGTTTTCCCGAGAAAAATGTTTTTATCGAAGGTTTGGGGACTCATTTATGTGTGATGTGGGGCAGATTACAAAAATCGGATCTTCCACAAGGAGTGAGAGATCTGAATGCTTTGGCACTTTCGAGGGACACAGAGCAGAAAGTATATGAGCATGTTGAAAAATTGTTTGAGTTTAGGAAAGACTTTGAAAAGTCACGAGATGAGGACGACGAAGACGATAGAATATATGTACAGAAACGGTTCCTTCCGTGTCGTAGATCGGCACTTGAGGAAATACGAATTTGTACCAAAGATGCGATCCAATGGATCTCGGATTCATCGATTCCGCCAGATGAAGTGTATGACACGTATAGTCAGTATACAGTAGAAATGCAAAGAAAGGTAATTCAGGTAATGGTACAGTACCTGCAAGAAGAGTGTGTAAGAAAGAAGGTTAGTTGCCCCATAGAATTATTGGGGATTTGTAAAAGGGCTTTTTCGCCCGACACTTCTTCAGCTGCCTTAGCGCTCGACCTGGCTCTGTTGCTTAGTAAGCGGCCGGAGGTACCTATATCTCAGTTGCCTATGAGAGAGGTTCCTCCGACCTTTGTCTCAAAAGTTGAGATCCCCGCCAACGCTGGGACTGGTGCCCCCGCTGTGGATATCCCTGCACATTATGTATCACAATTCGTTCACGTCCCGTTTTCACGACAGGAAGTGAACACTATTAGACAATCAGTTCCCGATATCAGGAAAAACCCGACGGGGTTTTACAAAGAAAAAGAGTCTGTCTTGCAGTCCTCTGTGTTCACCTTGAGTGATATTGACTTGCTATTTCCTATACTCCTACCCGTAGATGTATGGAAACAGGTTCGGACAGTAGACGATGTGCCAGGGTTGGGAGATATGTGGGCTAATATGATTAGGATTGATGGGGAAAGACCAGCTGGTGAGAAACCACCACAGGTAATACTTACTTTGCCTGATAGAATCGTCACAAAATTAAAAACTATAATTCCAGAGAAAAGAATTATTTGGGACAAGCTTACGGCCTGTGTTCAAGGAAAAACTGAAGGCGCCACCAAATTTTTTAACAGATTCGAGCAGGTATTTTCTGACTTCAGTGGACATGATTTAGGTACAGAGTCTGGGAAAAGGTTGTTTGTGGACAAATTCGTACGTGGATTGTTGCCTGACATCCAGTCACATATTATGTCCTCTGAGAGCGCTTGGCAGGCAAAATCCCAATCTGAGGTTTTGCGCATGGCTCAGTATTATGAGAACCGTGTTAATAATGAGAAGGACAAAATTGAAAAGAGGAAAGGAGATTTGAAAACCAAAGTATTATTACAGCAAATTGTTAGAAACCCCATAGGAGGCACGACACAGACCAGAGGTCAGTATGTCCCAAAAGGAAATGCTCCTTTGGGTCCTGTGAATATTAATCAATGTGCTTATTGCCGCCAAGAAGGTCATTGGTGAGCACAGTGTCCCGTCCTCCGACAAAGGTCAAACAGTGCGTTTGGGAGTATGGGTAGACGACCTAGGGGCCGCCCTGGAGCAGGGGGCCCTGATAGAGGTCAGTTTTTACAAGATCCTCAGCAACCTTTTTCACGGGAAAATCAGACCTCGAGTGTGGACTCGAGGAACATATTTGATCACCTTTCTGCTGCCTATCTTTCTGAAGAGCTTCCTTCTGACGAGGCTCTATTTCATTAGGATTGCCCGAAGCAGGGTATGGAACCTTTACCTATTCCCGTCAATCAGAAAGGCCCCTACGTTGAATTATTAGTACGGAATAGGAAACACCAGTTTTTGATAGACACTGGAGCGCAGAAGTGCTCCATTGATCATTCTCGGGTTCCAAACATTCCACTGTCAGGGCAAACCAATGTTTCCGTAGGGTTTTCTGGTATACCAATTGTTTGTCCGGTTTCTTCACCGGTGTCTGTTTCTTTGGGTCCCTTTACGGACCATTGCCCTTTTCTTCTCACTTCAAACTGTGGAGAGAATTTGCTGGGGTTGAATTTGTTAAAGAAATTGAATGCAGTAATTCATTGTTCCTCTGATGGAGTACGGCTGACGGTTTCACCACAGCAACTTCCTAATTCTCAGTTCCTGATTCGACCTTTACCTCCTGAGTTTAGCATTGTCCCAGAATGTTTATGGGCGGTAGACGACAATGATGTCGGGGTATTACAGATTGAGCCCGTTAAAATAGTTTTGAAACATGGAGTGAAACTACCACGCATTCCGCAGTATAAAATATCAGTTGAGGGCGAGAGTGCTTTGAAATGCATTGTCTCCGATTTTGTGCATCGTGGGGTGATTGAGGAGATTACAGGTAGTCTGTGTAACAGTCCGATCTTGCCTGTATATAAGAAAGGCGACAATGCAATTCCATACCGGTTCATAATTGATCTTCGTGCTATTAACAGAGTCGTCGCCCCACAATTTCCAATTGTGCCTGATGTGACGACGATATTGTTTGTTGTTTGTTTGTTTGTTTGTTTGTTTATTCATTTGTTAAGCGCACCACACTCGTAAGTAAAAGGGCGCAATGACAAGGAAATGCAAGGCTTACATGATTACACAGGTTACAGACAGGATATATACAATATGAACAATAGGACTGTGGCTAGTTTGCATGAATGCGGGAAATATACAATATGAACAATAGGGCTGTGGCAGTATAGTATGATTACAGGATATATACAATATGAACAATAGGGCTGGATCAAAGGTGCGTGCACTAGGATATAAAACTTATATGAGTACACATGCATGGGCAGCAGTATTTACATAAAGAGAGAGTATAGCAAGGTATACTGTTTCTTGATTGCAGGATAGTGTCCTCAGGGAAGGGTGATGGGTAACTAAGGATTGGTGGCAGTGATATGCTTTATTAAGTTTTTCCTGAAGAGTGGATATGGTTGGTCAGCTCTTAACTCCTGGGGCAGTGAGTTCCAGCTTCTGGCTGCCTTAACAGTGAAGCTGTTGCCCCCGATGGTAGTCAGTTTGTATTTGGGGATATTTAGGCAGTTAGTGTTCCCCATTCTAGTGGGTCTGAGAGAAGTTCTTCTCTGAAGTTTGTCTATGAGGTAACTGGGGGCCGCGTTGTTCAAAGCTTTGTGTGTCAGAGAGAGTGTTTTTAGAAGTATTTTATTGGATGTGGAGAGCCATTTGTGTTGATGTCTCAAGGCAGAGATGTGGGTTTTCTTATTTATGCCAAGGGCTGCTCTTAAGGCATTATTCTGTAGGGTTTGGAGTTTATTAGTGATGGATTTGTTAGCCCCAATGTAAAGGGCATTGCAATAGTCGATTCTAGAGAGTATAAGAGCTCTAGCCAGGATCAGACAGCTATAGTCAGAGAGGAATGGTTTACCAGCTCTAAGAAGTTTGCATGTGTAAGCCGTAGACGAGGTAAGGGATTTGACCTGTTTGTCAAAGGATAGTGTGGAGTCCAAGTAGAATCCCAGGGTTTTTACTTCCTTGGAGACTTTAATGGTGTTGCCGTCAATATTGAAGGAAGAGTAATCTTGACCTAGTTTTTTAATATTGGCCTGCGAACCCAATATTATTAGTTCAGTCTTATCATCGTTCAAGCATAGGCCGTGTGTGGCCATCCATGCTTGGATGATAAGGTAAATTTTGTTCACTAGGCCCGTGTCCGCACTGTAATCCCCAGAAAGTGGTAGGAGAATCTGAGTATCATCTGCATAGTTAGTGTAGGTGACACCCAGCTGGTCCAGATCGTCGAACAATGGCTTAGTGAAGATGTTATATAGGGTGGGCGAGACGCAGGATCCTTGCGGAACGCTGCATAGGATGGGTGTAGGCTCGGCAGATGCTGAGGAGGAGAAGACTCTCATGGTCCTCTCACTCAGGAAGGACTCGATCCACTTGATAGCGTCCGTGGAGAAGTGAGCTGCAGAGTCAAGGTGCCGACATAAGACCTTGTGGTTGACCAGGTCGAAAGCAGCGGAAAGGTCGAGTAGGAGCAGGAGTACCGTCCTTCCTTTGTCTCTCAGTTCGTCTATCTGGGACTTGAGGTCGATTAAGGCAGTCTCAGTTCCGTGCATTGGACGGAAGCCGGATTGTCTGTTGCCCAGGAGTTTGTGCAGTTCTAAATGCTTCTGTATTTGAGTGTAGGCGGCTTTATCCAGTATTTTTAGTAAAAATGGGACCGTGGTAATAGGTCGATAGTTAGTGGGAATGAGGGGATCAAGTGTCTGTTTCTTGAGGAGTGGTAGCACCCAGGATTGCTTGAGGTTGGCAGGTATAGTACCTGTAGCAAAAGAGGCATTTATCAGTTTGGTTATAAATGGGGAGAGTTCTCTAGCAGCGTCTTTTATTAGCTGTGCAGGGCAGATGTCCCCTTTACAGTTTGAGGGTTTTAAAGATAGGATGATTTTTTCTACCTCTAGGATGGACATTTTTGAGAAGTGGAATGTGGCATTGTGTGCCGGTGGTGGCTCATTGGGCTGGAGAATGTTAGGCAGGTGCTGTAAGTTTAGAGCCTTCTTTTTTAATTGGATTTTGTTCTGAAGTGTATCGATTTTATGCTCTAAGGCTTGTTGTATGTCAGTACACCAGGATTTGTCCTTGGTGCAGACGTCCGGGGTAGCAATAGGGGACTCTAGTTCTTTGAGTATGCAGAAGAGTTCCTTCATGCTTGAGTTTGAGCTAGCAATGCGTTGGTCATATGAGTTACGTTTTGCTTGGCAGATTTCCTTTTTGTAGAGTGAGGAGAGTACAGTTAATTTGGCTTTATTCTCGCTAGATGGGCATCGTCTCCAGTTTGTTTCACTTTTGTTCTTTAGGGTGCGAAGGTCTTTGAGTTGTGGGGTGAACCATTTGTTTAGGTGGGCTATGGGTTTGCTCGGTCTGAGTTTGATAGGAGCAATTTTAACCAGAGTGGTAAGCATAATATTGTTGAATTCCTGAACTAGGCCGCTGGGGTCGAGATTATCAGACAGTGTATTGAGAGTAGGCAGTATGGCGGGGATGATTTTTTCTACCGTAATACTTTTATTACTTCTGGTTAGGCATGGTGGCGCTCGTGGTCGGACCAGTGGAGTGGGTCTGACAGTGGATAAGAGAAAGGAGATCAAAGAATGATCTGTCCATGCTAAAGGCAGGATGGATGTGATAGTGGCAGAGCAGTTGAGGTCGGCTACCCAGTCCAGTATTCTCCCTTTTATGTGGGTGGGTGTAGAGACTTTTTGAGTAAGGCCTAGTGCTTTGATCGTATTGGCTATTTCTGTGGCATTTTTGTCTGTTTGGTCGTTGAATCCTAAGTTGAAATCGCCTAATATAAGTAGTTGGGTGGAGGGTTTCAGGTTGTTCATGATTATATTATGCAAGTCTTCCTCGAAGGTACCAAGAGGGCCAGGTGGTCTGTATATGAGGTGTATGGTAATGGATTGTGACTCATTAATCTGCATTTTGGCGGTGAGGGATTCGCATGATTGTAGAGATTGGGTGGGGGCTAGTCTGAGACCAAGAGCCGTTTTAGAGATGATAGCGATGCCGCCTCCTCGTGTATTATCACGGTCTTGTCTGAGAATGGTGTAGTCGTCTGGGACAGCTAACATGAGGGTAGGTCCTGCTGCAGTATGGAGCCACGTTTCCGTGATTGCGAGAAAATCCAGGTTCCCTTCTGTGATTAAGTCGGCAATATCCGTAGCGTGAGCGACTAGTGATCTAGCATTAAGGAGCGCTCCCTTGAGAGGGGGGTCCTCGGGAGTTTTGTTGACTCGGATGGGTTTGTCAGTGGTAGTGTAAGCTTTGGGATGGAGGTTATTAAGCTGGAGGGTGTTCTCATTCGAGGTAAATGTTTGAGTAGGCCGTTTGGAATGGCTAGGCATTCGTGAGCTAGGTTTGTAATTGGTTTTGAGGTTGGAGGCCGGAAGGGTTCTTCTCAATGGTTCATGTAATTTGGTTAGTCTTGCGCGGAGTCTGTTGTTTCTATTAGGAGTGGTACAAGGAAGGGAGGCATATAGTATTGTTTCTTGGGCCTTGCAGAATGTGGGGAGCTTAAGTTGCATATCGTTAGTAGTGAGTTGGCTTAAGTTTGAAGTAGGTATTGGTGACTGAGTAATGTGGATGTGACTGCTGAGGACCGATTGTGTGAATGTAGCCATGATGCAGAGGGCTAATGCTAGGTGTGGCATCCTTCCAGTTCTAGGAGAGAGCTGTCTAATGGCGACCATAGGGCACAACACAGGGCACAATATAGGTTAAATGTGGTCTATTGGCGACCATAAGGCACAACACAGGGTTCAGCATAGGTTAAATGTGGTCTAATGGTGACCATAGGCACAACACAGGGTTCAGCATAGGTTAAATGTGGTCTAATGGCGACCATAGGGCACAACACAGGGCACAATATAGGTTAAATGTGGTCTATTGGCGACCATAAGGCACAACACAGGGTTCAGCATAGGTTAAATGTGGTCTAATGGCGACCATAGGCACAACACAGGGTTCAGCATAGGTTAAATGTGGTCTAATGGCGACTATAGGGCACAATATAGGTTAAATGTGGTCTAATGGCGACCATAGGGCACAATATAGGTTAAATGTGGTCTATTGGCGACCATAGGGCACAACACAGGGTTCAGCATAGGTTAAATGTGGTCTAATGGCGACCATAGGGCACAACGCAGGTTCAGCATAAGTTAAATGTGGTCTATTGGCGACCATAGGCACAACACAGGGTTCAGCATAGGTTAAATGTGGTCTAATGGCGACCATAGGGCACAACGCAGGTTCAGCATAAGTTAAATGTGGTCTAATGGCGACCATAGGGCACAATATAGGTTAAATGTGGTCTAATGGCGACCATAGGGCACAATATAGGTTAAATGTGGTCTATTGGCGACCATAGGGCACAACACAGGGTTCAGCATAGGTTAAATGTGGTCTAATGGCGACCATAGGGCACAATATAGGTTAAATGTGGTCTAATGGCGACCATAGGGCACAATATAGGTTAAATGTGGTCTATTGGCGACCATAAGGCACAACACAGGAAGTATCACGATAACAGAAATGCAGTTCGCATGCCCACGAGTGGTGGCGTACTAGCGAGATTGTGAAGTCAGTTTCAAACGAGGGCGCTTGGGCAAGTAGGCAGCTCATGCAAAGGACACCATGGATCTTACAAAGAAGCTGAGTGAACACAGGTGTCAGATATGGTGTCAGCTAGATTCGAGATCTGTCAGGGTAGCAGGAAAGGCACTACTGCAACTAGTATAGCATAGCAAATGAGCAGCCAGTGATTGTACTCACGTGGTTTGCGGTCCAGTATACTGTTGATCATCCACGTACAGAGCATGCAATTGAAAAAGAAGAAGAGTTCCCCATATGAGGCAATTGTACAGCGCGACCTTTATGATGGTAATCGGGGTCCAACAGTATGCTTCCGTGGCGAACAGGGGCAAACAGGGCAAGCAGCCTTATGGTGGCCTTGAGGTGGCCGCCGGCTTCCGCCTGCCGGCGGATGTTTAGGCTTAAGAGCAGCCTACGCAGGGTTGCTCAGCAACGTGGGACGCTCAGCCTCGCTTTCAGGCCGCGTCGCGCCCGACATTTTGTTTTTCAAAAAGTCGGCGCGAGCGGACCTGGGGGATGTAGAGGCTGCGGGGGCTCCTTTGATGAGGTGGGGTGCCCTGGGGGGGCAGATTGGCTAGATGCAGGGGCAACAGGGATCTGCTTTGGATCCTATGAATGGATCACCGCTGCCGTGTGATCCGATGCTTTCGGCCCAGTCGAGTCGTCTGTATCGATGTCCAGGACGGTGGTGGGGGGCTCCTGCCCACTCTACGGCGAAGGGGGTCTGTGGGGGCAAACAGGGCAAGCAGCCTTATGGTGGCCTTGAGGTGGCCGCCGGCTTCCGCCTGCCGGCGGATGTTTAGGCTTAAGAGCAGCCTACGCAGGGTTGCTCAGCAACGTGGGACGCTCAGCCTCGCTTTCAGGCCGCGTCGCGCCCGACATTTTGTTTCAAAAAGTCGGCGCGAGCGGACCTGGGGGATGTAGAGGCTGCGGGGGCTCCTTTGATGAGGTGGGGTGCCCTGGGGGGGCAGATTGGCTAGATGCAGGGGCAACAGGGATCTGCTTTGGATCCTATGAATGGATCACCGCTGCCGTGTGATCCGATGCTTTCGGCCCAGTCGAGTCGTCTGTATCGATGTCCAGGACGGTGGTGGGGGGCTCCTGCCCACTCCACGGCGAAGGGGGTCTGTGGGGGCAAACAGGGCAAGCAGCCTTATGGTGGCCTTGAGGTGGCCGCCGGCTTCCGCCTGCCGGCGGATGTTTAGGCTTAAGAGCAGCCTACGCAGGGTTGCTCAGCAACGTGGGACGCTCAGCCTCGCTTTCAGGCCGCGTCGCGCCCGACATTTTGTTTTTCAAAAAGTCGGCGCGAGCGGACCTGGGGGATGTAGAGGCTGCGGGGGCTCCTTTGATGAGGTGGGGTGCCCTGGGGGGGCAGATTGGCTAGATGCAGGGGCAACAGGGATCTGCTTTGGATCCTATGAATGGATCACCGCTGCCGTGTGATCCGATGCTTTCGGCCCAGTCGAGTCGTCTGTATCGATGTCCAGGATGGTGGTGGGGGGCTCCTGCCCACTCCACGGCGAAGGGGGTCTGTGGGGGCAAACAGGGCAAGCAGCCTTATGGTGGCCTTGAGGTGGCCGCCGGCAATGGTCCTTGCTACGGCTATGCACTTCAGCGTTGTGCATTTAAAAAACGCTTTCTTTAGCATTCCTATACATAAGGAAAGTAGATATCTGTTTGCGTTCACCTTGGGGGGACGCTCATTTACATTTACCAGTGCACCTCAAGGGTATACTGAAAGTCCTAGCATTTACAATAGAGCTTTGAAAGAGCAGCTCGACACCCTTGAATTGCCACCTACTTGTACGCTGCTTCAATATGTTGATGATTTGCTGTTGGCTGCAGACTCTGAGAGTGCTTGTAAAGAAGGCACTGTACTGTTGCTTGTTCATTTAGCTAAAAATGGTCATAAAGCTTCACTTAAAAAAATTCAATATTGTTGTCAGGAGGTCGCCTATTTAGGCTACCTCCTGTCAAAGGAGGGGAGAAGATTGACACCTGAAAGAATAAAACACATTTCTGGCATGTCTGTTCCAAATACACAGAAGGAAGTCAGAGCCTTAATAGGTATGGCTTCTAACTGTAGGTTGTGGATCCCGAACTTTTCGCTAGTGATAAAACCGATGTTGGCTTTGACGAAGAAGGGCATTTCTCTGCCACTGCCATGGAAATCGGAACATCAACGATCATTTGAGCTTCTCAAAACCGCGTTATGCTCTGCACCGGTTCTGGGTACTCCAAATTATGACAAGGCCTTTGTGTTGTTTGTGCATGAAAGTGATGGATGTGCTTTGGCTGTGTTAACACAGGAACACGGAGGGAAGAATAGGCTGTGCGGCTAGTACTCCTCCGCCCTTGATCCTGTCACATGCGCTTTGCCAAGATGTTTGCGAGCTGTCGCTTCAGCTGCCGCGTCTGTAAAACAGAGTGAGGGAATGGTCCTAGGCCATGATTTGATTTTGATGGTACCTCACTCTGTAGATATCCTATTGAATAAACCCAAACGCAACACCTTACCTCTGCGCGGTTAACAAGGTATGAATTAATTCTGTTTGCCCCTCACATCCAAATTAAGAGGTGTTGTGTTCTTAATCCAGCTGAACTCTTACCTTTCCCGCAAAACACTGTTTGCGGTGATGAAGAATTACATGACTGCCTGTATACCACTGAACAAGAAACAAAGGGCAGGATAGATCTCATAGATACTCCTTTGGATAATGCAGAAGGGGAGCTGTTTTGTGATGGCTCCTGCTTCAAACTTTCAGATGGTACATCTACAGCTGCTTATGCAGTTACTACATTGAGTAAAGTTGTTGAAACTAAGAGAATTTCGCATAACTCCGCACAGGCCGCAGAGATTATAGCATTGACCCGAGCTTGTGAACTCTCCCAAGGGCGTATAGTAAATATATATACTGATAGCCAGTACGCATTTGGGGTGGCTCACAACTTTGGAAGGCTCTGGTCGGAAAGAGGGTTCCTGACCTCGCATGGGACCAAGATCCAGCATGGCCCCTTGATAGTGCAATTACTCTCGGCACTCTCACTCCCTAAACAGTTAGCGATCATGAAATGTGCAGCACATCGTAAGGTCATAGATGATGTAGGCAAAGGGAACACTTTTGCGGACCTGATAGCCAGACAAACGGCCACAGACCTTAGCACGGACATGTATGCCTTGAGGGAAACGAGAGATTCTTATATAATGGATGAAGGTATTGGGTTTGTGCGAGATATTCAAACTGATGCCACAGTAGAAGAATCTAGAAGGTGGGCTGAAGGAATGGGGAAACTGGATGATGAAGGGTGTTGGGTGGATACATCCGAAGGAAAATGGTTGCTCCCTGATTCATATGTATTGGCAATGGTTACGATGGCACACGGTCCTACACATGTGTGTGCCCAGCAGATCACGAAAATGTTAGAACAAGTTTGGGTGAATAACAAGATTCTGGAGACTGCGAAGAGGCATGTCCGAAACTGTATGATCTGCTTACAGCACAATGTGGGTAAGGGGACAGTAACTCTAAGGGGAAGTTTTGGGCCCCCTTCTGTTCCCTTCGAGGTCATTCACTTTGATTTTATTGAGATGGAACGATGTAACAATCTGAAATATGTTCTTGTAATTATTTGTGCCTTCAGTAAATGGGTCAAGGCTTTCCCCGTTAAAGATGCTACCGCCATGACCACTGCAAAGATTATGGTAAAATAATTCTTTCCCCGATTTGGGCTCCCGAGGGTAATCTGGTCGGATAATGGTCCCCATTCTATTGCAGCAGTAATTTTGCAGATATGCACAACCTTACGTATTGAAAAACGTTTTCACTCAGCTAGACATCCTCAAAGTGCTGGGTTGGTGGAAAGACACAATGGTATCTTAAAGAATAAGCTTGCGAAAACATGTGCCGATACCAAATTGAAATGGCCAGATGCCTTACCTATTGTATTATTAGCTATGTGTACTACACCTCAAACTAAGACTGGGCTCTCTCCATTTGAGGTAGTGATGGGGAGACCTGCTAACATTTGGGGTCTCCCAAAACCTAAAGCCCTGAGAGAGGTGGAAAATGTATTGCTTGTAGACTACTGTAACCAGTTGACTAAAAACCTGTATTTCATTTATCACCAGGTGCACTCGGCTTTACCTGTACGGTTCACGGGCCCAGGACACGATATACAGCCTGGAAGTTGGGTCCTAGTGAAGGCCTACGAGAGGTCTTCCTGTCTCGCGCCTCGCTGGCGGGGACCCTACCAGGTGTTGCTGGTCACCAGGACAGGAGTGCGGGTGGCTGGAAAGAAGCACTGGATCCACGCAACGCATGTCAAGAAACTTCCTCACCCGACGCCACACGTTACAGAAGAAGCAGGACCCCTCGCTGATGCTACAGTCTCTGATCTTGGAGTAGCAAACAGCGCTGTGAGTGCGTCGGAGAATTTCTCTGAGCCCGAGGAGCTTGGGGAACAGTCCATTTCGTCTCCGCACTCTCTTGAAAAATCACTTCCGGAAAATACTGTTTCAAGCTCCGCGACTTCCGTCGCCTCCGATACGTCGCTTCCCTCAGGAGTGACGACACCTTATTTCCGGATCAGACAATCTTGGGTACCACCAGGTCCAACCTTCGCGAAGGAAATAGAACTACGGCACAGGTTTTTCCGTGCATCTGGAAGAAGGAAGTGATTGGAAGTTTTCTTTTGTATAAGAAAGTTCTGTTGAACAAAAAGGGATTCTGCTGGCTAGGGTTGGGAAGGACTAAGAAATCGCGCGACCGTAGCGTCGCCAGCAACGAACATTGGGGTCGTCGATTGAGGAACTACAATGCCTGCCACCTCCACTGCTGCTCCCCGCACTGGACTTGTGAACAAGGGGGTGACCAACTTGGACAATGAACAATGTGCCTGGGCCCCGAAAACGTACTGCTGTGTTTTGATAATGATAATTGTTATTTTTGCAACTACTGCTGTAGGACTTTGTTATTTTGAAGAAATCTATCCTCTGAAACCTTTACTACCGACCAAGATTGTACCAACTGCTTTGACTCCCTCTGTACACCTTCACACTCTGTCCCCTAGAGACTCCCAACATAGACAAAAGTATCATAATAACACTCTAACGATAGTAATGAATGCAACTCATGCCATTTTTAATAAGAGTAATTGTAGGATTTGTACTCATTTACCGCAACATGGGAACAAGGGACTAGGATGGTATATTCACCCTTTACCTTTAACGACTGCTTGCTATGCCTCTCTTAGAGCACTATTCTTTGGCCGATGGAATGATAGCATCTCAGGGAACTTTGATGGAACTAATCTGAATGATTTCGAGAAACGTGAATTAACTCCCCTGGGATGCTCGCTCTTTGCAAATAGAAGTAAACCTAATGTCGCTTCTATTAGGCCGTCTGATAAACTGTCTCTTCCTTTTCAAACTTTAATTTCCTTTAAAATGGCTCCGATAGGCAATAAGGACGCTGTGCCTCCTTCTTATTCTATAAATCATAGCTCTGACTCTGTCCCCTTTTGTGTACAAAGAAATGGCACGAGGCCAATGGGAGATTTTGAAGGTTGTAAAAACATTGTAAATTTGACTGGAGAAAACAGGCCTCTGTATGTAGGGGGGCCTGTTTGTTTGTTTGTGGTAATTTAGCATTTCCATGGTTGCCCAAGGACTGGCAGGGAACCTGTTATTTAGGAATATTGTTACCCGGGGTATTTGTAGCTAGTACATTGGAGGTTTCTAAGGCTCGCCCACGGCGGGACAAGAACGGAGATACCCCTGGGCAAGTATTGGGAGATATAGCGAAATCGGTTGTGCCCTTTTGGGGACAAATAATAAACTCTGAGAACATTAGGGGATTAGCAAGGGTACTGGAGAGAACAATCAACCGGACCACGGACATACTCTACAATATGACCTTAGAGCAAAAAGCAATAAGATTGGTAGCACTCCAAAATCGGATGGCATTAGATGTCATTCTGGCAGAACGAGGTGGAGTATGCAAATTAGTGGGGTCCGCTTGCTGTGTTTTCGTACCAGACTCCTCGCCGACAATTTTTAAAGCAATACAGAACTTGTATACTCTTAGTTCTGAAGTACATATCCCTGTAGGAGATTGGAATCTTAGCACCTGGTTCTGGGATTCTTTACGATCTTGGGGTTGGAAGGTGCTCTCTGTTATTCTGGTTATTCTGGGGATTCTGCTATTCCTTTGTTGCTGTTTTCAATGTCTTCCGAGTATATGTGGAATGCTAGGGGGATGTTGTGCCCAAGCAGTGAGCACAATAGGACATAAAATATATGCCCCAAATACAGCATCTAAAGAATTTGTGTACAAGAGGTTCTGATGAACGACCTAATGGCTATAGATATTACAGACAATGATTCGGGATGTATGGATGACAACACATGGGGTTATTTGCAAAAGTATTAGAAATGATGTTAGCACTTGGCATAGGCCAAAAGGAGGGTCTGTTGGAATTGAAAAGATATTATGCCTTCTATCGCAGTATTTGAATGTGTGTTGGCCTACGCCAAGTTGTCTAAAATATCATGTAAAAAGACTCCGGGGAAAGGTCTTGACCTTAACGAAAAATTGTGTAAGTTGCCATCTTGGATTTAGCCGCCATTTTAGGTTCTCTTGTAATGTGGAAGTCACCCTGAACATTAAAATGGAGGCCGAATGACATTCTGAGTGAGATTCTGGCCGTTGTGACCTCCGCACACATGAATAAGTAATATGCCTGCAGGCCACTTGGCGGGGTCGCGAACTGAGACCTTGTCCTATCCCTGACCTATGTGTAAATGTACAACTATATCAGCGAAACTGATCAAAAATGCATAAATTATAGGATTGACCTGGCAAGGAACCCTAGGCCTGGTCCTAAGAATGGTTAACCCGCAAGAGGGTTGGCCAGGGCTGGATAAAAAGAATAAAAAGCCCAAGTATTCCAATGTACAGTCTCCCTACTAATGCATCGAACCTTCGTTGAAGTTTGTTACGTTACTCTGAGAGCTGAATAGCTATCCGTTTGTCAATTGAATTTTTGGTAACTGTTGTAGCTTTTAAATAAAGCACTTTGTATGTCCTTTGTAACCTTTGTTGGTGTGTTTCCTTTGGGCTTCCCAGCCTCATATCAATTTCTTTGTTTTCACAGTGGGACTGGAACGATGTCCCGTGGCCAGCCCCCAACCTTCCAACCTCCGAGGCCCTGGGCCTCCTGATGCTGGTGTCCCATAGCATCCAACGGGGGAGCTGGTACGATGTCCCATGGCCAGCTCCACCCCCCAACATTGGCGAGGAGGAAGTCGTCTCTCTCTCAAGATGGAAAAGGAGAGAGAGAGACGACCACAAGCACATGAAGTGCAAGCAGTCTCTACATTCCTTTCAGTGCAGCACCTGACCCTCACTGCAGCCAGGAAGGACCCGCGCTCCACCACACATACTACGGTAATAGCCATCCTGCAGTGAGCTGCATCCTGCGGTGCCTGGCAAGAAGGAGGGAAAATTTGAGCGGCCACAGCCGCAAAGAAAGTGGCGGTTCCTGGGGGGAGAAAGTGATTCTCCTAGGTCCCCGCTGCACACTTCGCAAGCCAGGAATAAAGGGCCTCATGCCCCACAGTGAAGTGCAGCATCGACCCCATTGTAATGGAGGCGGCGTCAGAAGGAGGCCGCGCGTGCTTTCCAACTCCCAAGAGGAAAGAGGAAGAGCGCCCGACCCACAGTGCAAGCTAGGATTGGCCTGCGCCTCACTGCCATAGCTGCGGTGCAGGCCCGGGCCACCCTAGGGTGAAGTGCGCCACACGGCATCCGCCACATCAAAATGTCCGTGTGCCCGCCCAGGGGCAAAGGATTAGAGCGGACACCGCCGCGAAGGAATGCAGCCTCGGCTGCAAGTATCGAGCAGCAACATCGCCCGCATGGAGGAGGTGAGCTGCCCCCACCATAAGGAAGAGCATGCCCGTTAGCCTGGCCCTGCCGTTTTGGGGAGGAGGAGTCCTGGGAGTAGGCCCCCCCTGGCTGCGGCCCTATGCATGGAGGGTGCTCGTGCGGCCAGGAAGGGAGCCTGCCCGCAAGACCGAGCGGCACCCACCGCCGTGGCCGGGGAAGAGAGTTGGCAGCCCCGCTGTGCTGTGAGCAAAGGAAAGGAAGATGCCAGGCGACCAGTGCCGCACCGAGAGCCCCCCAGAAGAGGAAGCCGGCTCGCCGGGAAAGAGGTGAGCTGCCCGCCCCTCCCCACCTCTGAGCAGAGGAAGCGAGTCCTGCGGCCGCGGCCGCAACGAAGAGGGGCTGCCCCTCCCCCACCCACACACCGCACAACACGAAGCGGCTACACACGCGGCATCCGCCACATGGAGAAGTGAGCCGCCTCTCCCCCACATGCCTGCCGCCACCACGGGCCAGGCCAGAGGGAAAGCGGCATGAGCCAAATTATAAAAGCCGCAGATGCGCTGCGGCCACTCCGCCCGCGGCGCGGAAAGTAAATGCTCCGGAACGGAGCGATAAAGGAAGTAAGGTGCTGCTCCCTTGCACACAGCTGCCGATGGTGAGTGCCACACTGCTCCGGTGGGAGCTGTAAATAAAATAAAACCAAATGTGCGCTCTAGGCTGGCGCTGCCCGTTTGTCCCCAGGAAAGTCAACTTACACCTCGGTGACTGGGGGCCTGCAGCCCCGAGGCCTTGGCAACGTGTATAAGCCCAAGGACACATCAGCCCACGTATCCTGGGCCCATGTTGTGCACACTGTCAGTGGACTCTTCCAGCATAACCAGATCAATGGCGAGGATAGAGGAAGGAGAAGAGCGGAAAGGGAGGGTTGCAGCTCTCACGAGTGCTTGTGCACCCCCTAGACATGTATCTCCGACACCCTGCCATGGAAGCCACCCGGACTGCCTGCTCTACAAGTGGCCTCAACACCATGCGAGCCACTGCAGTCGCCCTGTCTGCCCTACAGGTGGGGGGGACACCGAACCACCAAGGTTCTTGAACGGCCTGCCCCTGGTGCCGCCACGCATGCCAGGCGGGCACAAAACTGAACCAACACCAAGAAGCAGCGAAACAGACCAGCAATGGGTTGCAGCTCATGGCGAGTGCTTGTGCACCCTCCGGTGACGTCGAAGAAAAGGAACACTCCTGGTTGGGTTAACATCGCCAGAAAAGGGGGTGAGTGGGGTCCGTCACCCCACACCCTGTCGGCAGCACGTGGAACAGCCGGGACACCCAGAGATGCCCAGAGATATGTGGAGTGCTGCCCTGCCCACAACAGCAAGGGACTATGCCGATGTGGCCCCTGCGACTTACCAGGCACGGCTTTGCCGGCCGTGAACTGTACTGTCACTTAGCTTTCAGGGGACTCAGTAAACTGTGTTGTGATGCTGCGAACCTGCATAGTATGTACATGTTTAAAGTGATCTCAGTAAAGGACAGCAATGTCAAGCTGTGCTCCGGCATTTGGTAGGAGTGTCCTACAATGGTGGCAATTCCGTACCCGAGGTTAATAAAGGGTTCTGTAATTTGCGGTCCAACTGCCAGCCATCCACCAGACAGGGGCCCACTGTGACTGGCACCTGTGGGGGGGGTGAGTTGACAGACAGTGACAGTTATGAAGTCAGTTATGCTTGTGGTACACTGGTTAATCGTTATGTTGGAATCGCACATGTTTTGTTCCCTATGAAAAAGGAGGGATGTTACAGAGTGGACCTCCGATATGTGTTTCCCCTTTAAGGGGGTGTGTACCTTGTGACAGTGTTGCCCTTTTAAGATGGGCCATGACTATGTCATGGCCCAAGATAATAAAAGGGAGCCCGCAGGCACGTGCGGGCAGACACGGCTGCGGACACCATGACTAAGTAATCTGTGTGCATGTCCTTTTATTGTGGCCTGCAGGCCCGCCCGGAATACAAGGGGCCTGCAGGCCACGGTATCATGGGGCCTCCCACACGGTCACCCAGGCGAGCCTGCCTGTGTCAGCAAGATTAGCCTTGCCATCTACTGAGGCACTGAAGCCTCCCCAGTGCTGGTGTCCCATAGCACTGCAGGGGGGGCTGGTACGATGTCTCATGGCCAGCCCCCACCCTTCCAACCTCCGAGGCCCTGGGCCTCCTGATGCTGGTGTCCCATAGCATCCAACGGGGGAGCTGGTACGATGTCCCATGACCAGCTCCACCCCCCAACAATGACCAGGGGTTCTGGGTGGAGATTCGGTGTTATAAGGCAGCATGTGGGGCATGCTTTTAGTGCTGCCTCAACCAACTTGTCCATGTGAGGGAACCATACCTTTTGGCGGAGCATGCGTTTGGTGGATACCATGCCCCTATGAGTTTCGTGAGCTTGTTCGATGACCTTGGCTCTCATTGCTTCCGGAATCACCAGCTTACAGTCTTTTAGGAGCAGGTGGTCTCCTGACACTGTGAGCTCGTCCTTCACTTGAAGCAGTCGTTCCACGTCCTCTTGTATCTTCCCTCCTGCGGCTCTCCCCCTTTCTTTTGCCCTACGCCACAAACCGGATACCAGTCCTTCACAGATGATGCGGCAGGCGAGGTCGCCCTCGGTTTCTCTGGCGAGTGTCTCCATGTTGACCCCTTCCGGTGTGGTCTGATGTATGAGATACCTTAGGTATCTATCGGCCACCGATGGTTCAGGTGTGCTTTCTTCCCGTGATCTCCTGGAAAGGAAGTCGGCCCGGTTTTCACCCTTTCCCGGCCTATGGATGATGTCAAATGCATAGTCTTGTAGTCTTAGGCCCCACCGGGCGATTCGTGGAGGCATCTTGGCCTGGGGATTGCCATATAAGAAGAGCAGGGCTTGGTGGTCTGTGACGACCTGAAATGGTTTTCTGTATGGAAACAGGTGAAAGTGTTTGCATGCCCACACCACGGCGAGCCCCTCCTTCTCTGCTTGTGAGTATGCCTGTTCGGTTGTGGACAGGCTACAGCTTGCGTAGGCTACTATGTGTTTCTGAGATGGATCTTTTGGATCGAGTTGTGCTAGAATGGCCCCCAGCCCCACAGGGCTGGCGTCAACGGTCAGCTCAGTCTTCCTACTCGGGTCATAATATGACATGTTTTCCGCTTTCGCAACTCTCTCTCGTATTAGTTCAAGTGCCTTTTGACAGTCGGTGGACCATTCAAATTTCACATCCTGATGTGTTAAGTGTCTTAGCGGCTCGCTGACTGATGCAAAGTCCCTGATTTATCAGCTTCAATAACTGGCTAAACCTAAGAATGATCAAAGTTCCGACAAGTTGCTTGGGGCGGAGGTGTCGTTGAGTGCCGCAACTTTTTCCGGGTCAGGAGTCATTCCGGACTCCGAGAATACATGTCCGAAGAATTTGAGTGTGTTTTTGAGGGATTCACATTTGTCCCTCTTTAGGGTGAGATTGACATTGTGTAGGGCCTTGCATACCTTCATCAGGGTGTCATCGTGTTTGTTCACGTCTGTGCCGAATATCAGTATATCATCCGAGTAATTTAGACAGTTTGGGATGTGCTTAATGATGTTATGGACCTCGGCCCGGAAAGTTTCTGACGCCGAGGACACCCCAAAACTCAGTCTTTTATACCTGAAGAGGCCGACATGGGTGACAAATGTTGTCATGTTTCTACTTTTTCGGGGTGTAATACTAGCTGGTGGTACCCCTTTTGCAAGACGAGTTTGCCCCGTTCAATAGGTGAATCATGTCCGTGATGCGGGGCGCAGGGTGTCTCTCTCTTCGGATGGCTTGGTTCGGGCATCGCATGTCCACACACAGTCTTATGGCATCAGATCCCGATAGGGGACACCCATGTGGTGGGTCCTGTGGCTCTTTCAATAATGTCCTGTTCCAGAAGCTTTTGGAGCTCATCTTCAACCTTCTTTCGGATATTTACTGGTATTCCCGTGATATGGTTGAGCTACTGGGGGTACCGCCTCGTCCACATGGAGCTTAACTTGTCTATTCTTGAGCTTGCCAATTCCCTTGAATATTCCGGGGTACAGGTTGTTTATCATCTCTGTTGGGTCTATGTACTTATGGACCATGATGTTATATAGGATATGTATTAAGCCCATGTCAGCGGCCGCCTTAAAGCTTAGAACACAACCGCTGTCGGTCTCCGTGGCCAGAACATGTATTGGCACTCTCATTTCATGGCCTTTGTACCGACAAAGTCCATTGAACTGACCCAGGCACCTCAGAGTTGTCTTGGCCCCATATGCATATATGTCCACGGTTTCTGGGCTTAGCTTAGGTTTCTGTGGGAGGTCAGCGTAGACTTTCTCACTCACCACGTTGACCGTTGCCCTGGTATCAATGAGGAACTCTGTTGGCCTCTCTTGTAGTTTAATGATGAGTGTCGGGCTGTGGGCTGTTGCGGAGGGGTTACCCAGCGCGTACACATAGGCCTTCTTCTTCTGGTCACTCCCCGATGAGCTGGGGTCAGAGTCTGTGGGGGACTGCTCCACAAGGTATCGGACATGGCGCCTTGATCTGCGCTCGGGTCTTGCGCGCATCACAAACCTTCTTCTTTCTCTCCTCTTCTGCCGATCTTCCCCAGAGTCTCTGTCTCTCGGTTCAGTTGCGGGTTGTGTCGAGGTGGTTGGTACGCTCGGTGCTGGGTTGTTGTTTGATGATGCTCCGTATCGGACTCTTGAACGGGCCGGGTTGTCTTTGGGTCGGTCTCTCCCTCGGTCTCGGAACAGCCTACATACCGCTTTGAAATGGCCTTCTTCGCCACACGAGGTGCAGCGTTGTCCGACTGCGGGGCATGTCCCATCATAGGGGTAGTCGAACCCAGATTTATAGCAGAAGAGTTCTTCGGTCTTCCTTTCTGGTAGTAGTCTGTTTAGGGTTTCCCCTGTGGTGGTGTTGCCAAAACTCTCGACTTGGGATTCAATGGCTCTCTCAACTCTTGCCAGCGCTAGGATTTCCTCCAGCGTGTGAGATCTCTGCAGCAGTTTCCTGCGGAATGCTTGCGATTCACATCCGGAGATGATTTGCGATATCAGGGCTTCAGTGTTTGAATAGATTGCAAAGTCGCAGTGTTTTAGCTTGGTGTGTAGTCGCATCACATATGTGTCCATTGTTTCCCCTTTGGCCTGCTTGGTGCTATGAAACAGGTGTCTTTCATAATCTACATCAGTATGCGGTGCAAAGTACGCTGCTAGTGCGTCTTTGAGGTCCTGGATTGAGTCTATTGAGTCCTGGGGCATTTCATCAATGATGTCTCGAGTGGCGGATCCTACGGACAGTTTTAGGAGGCACACTTGCCTGGCGTCTGCGACGGGCCCTGTGGCTCCCATGTATAGATCAAAGTCTCTGATCCACTTGGTCCACCTGGGACCCATGTTACTGGCATCTGTCACATCAAATGCTCCTGGCATCTGAGCTGCCAGTGTGTCTGGTAGTTGGTATGGGACATGATCAGATGCTGGTGCTAGTGGCGCTTGTGGCCAATTCCCTTGAGCCTGTGCTTCCTGTCCATCATCTTGGCCCAACATGTTGTTTAGTGGGGTAGTCACTTACCGAGTAGCGTGCTCTGACAGCTCCTTCTCTCTGATGGCTGCCGCTGGGGTACGAGCACCATCCACTGGGTAAGTCAATGGCTGTGTTTCTTTAATGTTCCCTCCCCCTTCTCAGGGATTGGCTATATTACTCTCCAACGCTGGATGGCCGCCACATATGGCACGAGCACCATCATTGCGTTCCAAACCCCATCTGGGAATTTATAGCACTCCTGTGCTGTAGGCCTCAATCCCGGGTCTTCCAGTGCACCTACAGCGGGCTTGCTCATGCAGGTATTGTCTGTGCCTCCTTCCCCCGTGCGAGTCCGTGGCCACGTGGGGCGCTCCCTTCCATGGGAAGCATGTGCGCTGGATGCGGGGTGGGTGTAGCGAGGGAGGAACACTCGCTCCCATGGGCGGGCACGTTGTCGGGTGCCTACCGTCCCTGCTGCTGCTGCCGGTGTTCCACAGCCCCTCCTCCCGGCAGGTCACTGCTGCGGCCTGGGCCGCGTCCTGAGATGCGCGCTCGCTCTCCTCGGTCCTGCTGGGGCAGGCTTGCGTCCTCGAGCTCCCCGCTCTCCTTGGTCCTGCTGGGGCGGGATCGCGTCCTCGAGCTCCCCGCTCTCCTCGGTACTGCTGGCGTGATGGCACGCTCCTATGAGAGGTGCACCGCCTGGGTTGTCGCGACCTTCGTCGCCATTGTTATGGCTAGGGTTACGCTAGGCGCAGGATGTCTCAGCATTAATCAGGCAGACACGGAGCGTTGCTCATAACGTCTTCTTTATTTCAACTCCACAAATCAACCGGAACTTTCCCCCTTCCCCGCCGCCTCCCACGTCACTTCCCTTTCCTGTGTTCCCTCCCTCCCCGTTGTCCTGGAGACATCAACATGACAGTACCTATCCCAAGGGCTTTCCTTAATCCCTGGAGACCCCTTATCATATTCCAGTACACCCTTATTTCTGATCTATCCAAGTTGCCCAGTGTACTTGCTTGTCTTTGCCTTTTCTCTGTCTCTTTGTTTACAGCCTGCTCCTGCAGTTCCTGTGAATACCTGTTTCAACTAACAGCTTGGTATGTACCGTTAATCTGTTATATGCTAACATTGTCTCCGGAATCTCCCTTAATCTGCTTGCATACAGTGAGAGATAGCCTCTGCCCTGTACTCTCTGCTTAAACTTGTGACACCAAGTCTGGCATATTTTGCTTACTTTTGCACTCCAGAGTCGAATGTCGGCAAAACTCCTGTGGCTCAAGAATAATAGCTTTTTCACTCCTTGCTTAGCAGCTGCAAAGAGTGTCTCAGGGGAGCCAGAGTCCAAATGTACACTTGATCTGTCTACTTGACAGTCCATGCGTTCTTCTTCCTCATCATCGATCGAGTCTGCACGTGCTGAACTTCTTCTCCTTGACTTGCTTCTGAATGGGTTGGGAGTGCTGTAGTGTGATGCTGGAAATGCATCAGAGAGACAGGGTCTCTGAATCCTTGTTCTTTACTGCTTTTTATCGTGTGTTCTGTCGTGTTTTCTGCCCAGGAGTCCATGTGGGACTCCTGGCAGTGCAGCTCTCTCTTTTGGTTTGGTGAACAGACCCATGGGATACCCTTATGGCACCCATGGGTAGGGGTACAACCCTGTGCTCCTAGTGTATGTTTTTGGGCACCTGTGGGTGGCCCACAGAGCAGGGTATGGGCTGGTGGCAGCTCCATGCTGAATTTGACAGGTGCTCTGGGTGTCCTCCATTTTGGGATACCCAGGCCCTGCCATTGGGATCAGTTGATTCCTGATAGGAAACAAGATGGCCCCTGTGGCCTCTTGCTTTCTATTGCCTGTTACCTTGTTTTCCCAAAGTCCTGGGAAGCCCTGACTCTGTCCCTTCCCCCTGACTGGCTGTTGGGTGGAAGTTCCATATATGACTGACTGGAGCCTTCCCAGTGACTGTATGTTGTGGGTACCTCCTGTGGGTGGGACCTGGGTGAATGGAGTGTGTGACCAATATACACTCTTTGTAGTGGTTGTCTGGTTTCTGGCATGAGAGACAAAGACTGAGACAGCCCTGCCCGAAACTGGCCTGAATGCAGTGTGTAGTGTTGAATGGCTGGGTACTTGTCCCAATCCACATTCCTTGTTGTGAGTATCTGAAACGGAGGAGTGTGGCCTGAATGCACTGTGTGCCTGATTGGCTGACTGACTGCATGAATGCCCTTCTGTATGATTGCCTGCTGAGTGTGTGCCAGCAGTGTGGATGAGAGAGAGAATAGTATATCTGGGGACCTCTCACCACTAGTAAGTGTTCAGAAGCGTTCAGAAGCTGAGTCTCCACTCTAAGAGTAACTGGAACTGCTGATCCTCGACGCCCAGCTGGAAGAAGAAGACTTGCTGTTGCACCTGCTTCGACCGATCTAAAAGCTGCTGAATACGTCGAGGACTGATCCGAGAGAGGACCTGGTAAGGCGCCCTCTTCCCATGGTCCGAGGGATCATCGAGCACCGCTACATCTTCGCCGAAGCGCACTAGAAGTCAGACCCATGAAAGGCTGCCGACCCGAGACTGGACTGCCGAGGAGATCGAAGTGAAGCACCCGGACATCGCCGCCGTCGAAGTCCATTGCCGTCGACCAGGGTTCGCAGGTCTGTGTAACCGCTGGAGGCCCGTCGAAGTTGTGTTGCCCAGCCGTGGGAACCACTTGACGCCGTGCCGCCAACGACCGGAGCCGTCCGCTCCTTGCTTAAGAACATTTGAATCGAAGGACTCCCTCGTCCGCACCGTCGACCGCTTTATCCTGCCGGAGAAAGTCGAGGACGACCAACGCACCGAGGAGAAACCTGCCGGTGGGTTTCCCGCCACCCGAAGACCACAAAGACTCGAACGACTCGACGCCCTTGCTGGGCCCCCGTCTTCACAATCTTTGCGGTCCAGAACAATTGTCATCGAGGTGCCCCGCACGCCTCTGCCTTGCAGGACGCCAACGCTCCGTCGTCGACGAGCACCGCTTGGATCGAAGCTGCCGCCTCATTGACGCCGTTCTACCCTGTTTGTTGTCTCGCCGTTCGACGCCCCGTGTCTCCCGCTTCAAAGGGAAGGCATTCAAGAAGGGCCGTCGATTCCCTGCCGCCGAACGCCGAGTTCCTCGACGCTTCTCGACGCCTCTCGACGATCCGTGACTCCCGCTTGAAAGGGGGTCGCTCAAGACGGATCTGTCGACGCCTCTTCGAAGAACTCGACTCCACCAGGTACATTGGGGGGGTAAAAACATTATAGGAGGGAATAAGACTTGCAGAACAATATATGGACTGGGCTTGTGCTATATCTTTATTTTACAGGTTGCCCAGGTGGGGGGATCTCCACACAGAACTGTGTCTAGTGGTAGGGGCCAGTATTCTGCCTATTGCTAACCATCTTATTTTCTCTCCTCTCTCTATTGCTGGTTTCACTCTATTGATCTGTGTGACATTGTTACAGTATTGTTGATGCACTTTAATGAGATCTAATACAAAGGGTGGTACCACTTTAGAATTGTATATATATTGTATATATTTGCCATTGTTGATTTTCCTAAGTACAAAGTGAGTTATTATGATAAGTGTACATAACCTTGAATATTGATTATATAAAGACTGTGTTCTAACCAATACAGTGTGTGGACATTCCTTTGTGGGGGCTTGGGGACTACACTGTACTTAAGAACCAGCCTGCATCACCTCCTGAGGAGCTAGGCCTTGATTGCTCGACCATAGCTACCGAATAGAGAATCTAGGCTGGGGTCCTCTGTGCCTCCCCTCTACCATATAGAGAGCAGAAGTACAGATCACCCCCTACCAGTCTTTACATGTAGCCTCGCCAGCGTAGACTTTCACATCTCCTTGTTGAATCCAGGCTCGTCTTCCTAGGAGTTTAACTGCCGACTGAGTGATGTCTTCCACAATGAAAGGGCACCTGAAATGGGGCTCGTGCCACTTTCATGAAAAGTTTCTGATTAAAACCTTATCTCCAGCAAAGAGTCCAGGTAAACATAATTCTTTAGCTGTGGTTGCTGTATGTTCTTCATCTGTGTTCTGACCGACACCCAGTCCGCTTGACTTGATCTGAAATCACAGAGATACTAGCTGTCATACATGTTAAGTACGCACGTAACTCATCACCTAACAATTCTGCAGTTGTCTGGACATCACTTCTAGTCCTCGATGGAGGAGTATGGAGGAGTTAGAGGTGTTCTCATTCGCCTTCCTTTAACTAGTTTGTGGGGCGTGAGGTGGTGGTCAGTGTTGGGCTGATTTCTTAATGCATATAATGCAAGGGGTAAGCAGTGCAGCCACCTCTTTTTCAATGTCAGGTTCAACTTAGCTATTCTCTCTTTGAGCAGACCGTTGAGTCTCTCACATATTCTGTTCAATGGCAGGCGATAAGCAGAAGAAAACGTATGCTTAATTCTAACTAATACGCTAATTTGTTCAAATACCTCATTCATAAAATGGGGGCCATTGGCTGATCTCAGCACCTCACACACTCCCCATCTAGGAACTACTTCTCGGACTAAAAACTTTGCAGCGCAAGTGGCATCAGTGTGTGTGAATGTACCGGCCTCGATCCACCTTGAGAAGGGGCACACCACCACTATCATATACCTATATCCATTACAGACATGCAACATAACATCATAATCAATATGTAAATGCTGAAAATGACAATTTGGTCGAGGAATTACTCCTCTGACTGTTCGCAGTATGTGCCCAGCAGTAAACATTTGACATACAATGTAATTTACTACATAAAAAGCAACGTGTTCTAATAGGTTAGGTACTAACCAGTCCTCCATAATAGTTGCTGCGAGCCTCTCCCTAGTGACATGCACAGGGTAGTGTAGCTTTTCTAATGCCACCCTTAATAAGGCTACAAGCATCACCGGTTTACCAGGGCTGTCTTCTCGGCGCAATGCCTCAGAAGGGGATAAAGAACACCCCCTCCGTGTTCACAGGGTCTTTCTCTTCATGTGGAGCCTCACCTTGAGCTGACATCAATTGCGTTCTCGATAAGTGGTTAAAACTTTCATTCACAACCATCATCACAACAATTTTCCTTTCACATCAGGCATATCAAAACTCATTATATCAGGTGAATATGCAACCCTTTTTGCCTCTTCATCTGCGGCTTGCTTTCCGCGTGAAATAAAGTCTATTTTCTTAGTGTGCCCTGCACATTTAACTATTGCAATGTTTATTGTGAGTTGTAGTGCTTTAATAAGTCTGTCCAATAATGCTGCATGTTGCACTGGGTGCCGTCCGATCGGAGGTAACCCCTCCTGCATTGGGGAATGGATATGCTTGAGCATTGGATTCTGGATGTGCTTATGCATTGGATGCTGGATGTGCTTGTCAAATAGAGAGTGGATGTGATTGTGCATTGGAGGCTGGACATGCTTGTGCATTGGAGGCTGGATGTGCGTGTGCCTTGGAGGTTGGACATGCTTGTGCCTTGGAGGTTGGACGTGCTTGTGCATTGGAGGCTGGATGTGCTTGTGCATTGGAGGCTGGACGTGCTGTGCATTGGAGCGGATGTGCTTATGAATAGTAGACTGGGAGTGCTTGTTCATTGGATGCTGGATGTGTTTGTCAAGTCAAGACTGTATGTGCTTATGCATTGGAGGTTGGACGTGCTTGTGCATTGGAGGCTTGGACATGCTTATGAAATGGAGACTGGATGTGCGTGTGAATTGGAGGTGGAAGTGCTTATGCATTGGAGACTGGATGTGCTTGTGCATTGGAGACTGGATGTGCTTGTGCATTGGAGGCTGGATGTGCTTGTGCATTGGAGACTGGATGTGCTTGTGACTTGAAGGCTGGATGTGCATTGGGTGCTGGATGTGCTTGTGCATTGGAGGCTGGATGTGCTTGTGCATTTGGAGACTCGATGTGCTTGTGCATCAGAGGCTGGATGTGCTTGTACATTGGAGACTGGATGTGCATTGGCAACTAGATGTGATTGTGAATTGAAGGCTGGATGTGCTTGTGCATTGGAGACTGGATGTGCATTGGGTGCTGGATGTGCTTGTGCATTGGAGGCTGGATGTGCTTGTGCATTTGGAGACTGGATGTGCTTGTTCATTGGAGGCTGGATGTGCTTGTGCATTGGAGATTGGATGTGCATTGGGTGCTGGATGTGCTTGTGCATTGGAGGCTGGATGTGCTTGTGCATTTGGAGACTCGATGTGCTTGTGCATCAGAGGCTGGATGTGCTTGTGCATTGGAGACTGGATGTGCTTGTGCATTGGAGGCTGGATGTGCTTGTGCATTGGAGACTGGACCGGCTTGTGCATTGGAGGTGGATGTGCTTATGCATTGGAGACTGGATGTGGTTGTGCATTTCATGCTGGATGTGCTTGTGAAATGGAGACTGGATGTGCTTGTGCATTGGCGACTGGATGTGCTTGTGCATTGGAGACTCGGTGTGCATTGGGTGCTGGATGTGCTTGTGCATTGGAGGCTGGATGTGCTTGTGCATTTGGAGACTCGATGTGCTTGTGCATCAGAGGTTGGATGTGCTTGTGCATTGGAGACTGGATGTGCATTGGCAACTAGATGTGATTGTGAATTGGAGACTGGATGTGCTTGTGCATTGGCGACTGGATGTGCTTGTGCATTGGAGACTGGGTGTGCTTGTTCATTCAAGGATGAATATGCTTGTGAAATGGAGACTGGATGTGTTTCTGAAATGGAGACTGGATGTGCTTGTGATTTGGAAGCTGAATGTGTATGTGTATTGGAGGCTGGATGTGCTTGTGCATTGAAGACTGGATGTGCTTGTGCATTGGAGACTGGGCGTGCCTGTGCATTGGAGACTGGATGTGCTTGTGAATTGAAGGCTGGATGTGCTTGTGCATTGGAAGCTGGATGTGCTTGTGCATTGGAGACTGGGCATGCCTGTGCATTGGAGACTGGATGTGCTTGTTCATTGGAAGCTGAATGTGTATGTGCATTGGAGGCTGATGTGCATGTACGTGTGCACTAGAAACTGGGTGTTCTTGTGCATTGGAAGCTGGCTATTGTCGTGCATTGGAGGCTGAATCTGAAAAAGTGTTAAAACCTGGGAAGAGCCAAGGACCAGGAGGAGGTCATCTCTAGGGGATTACAGTGATCCATTTGCCATGGTAGAATTCAGGCAGCCATACGAGAAGGCTTGTTGAGTACCTGGGGACAGCTGCTAGTAGGGACCAGTCACAAAGTGGAAGAACGTTTGCTCAATGTGTCAGAGTCACTATATAGCCCTATTGTTGCAGAGCTGGTCAGGGGCACTTTATCCTCTCTATGAGCAGTGCCAGACAGATAGGGTGAGTTTTAGAGAATGGTGGCAAAGAGAAGATACCAGCACTACCCCAAGACCTTAGAACTACTATCCAGGCGCAGGGAGGGCAATTCTATCTAGATCAACTCAGGTGAGGGTTGTGGTGCCTACCCAAATTGCCCCAGGCAAGGGCAGTCAATACAAAGAGACCTCTACGGAAGGAGGGAGAAGTACGCCCCCATTCCCCAAGCTGCACAGGTGAGATGGCCAAGGAAACCCCTAGGGTGGAAGTGGAAACTGCACCTTCCAGACTTTGAATACACAAGGGATTCTAACATACCCCGGAGGCCATAACCATCCGAGGGACTTACAGGGCCAGGACAAAGATGGCAAGGATCGGCCAGGGTGTTGGAGAACCAGACCTCACCACAATGACAACAGTGCCCTATGTAAGGGAGGCATGGTATCACAAGTATGACATTGACACAAAAGATACAATTTGAAAAACCTTTATTCAATTTTTGTGGCTTGGAAAAACTCCTGTTTTGCCCTATAGCTAGGATGGGAGTAGTCTTGACCATCAAATAATAAATAAAATAGTCTTAGTGGAGTCCGTCGACTCAAAATGGCCTATACTAACAAAACCTAATGCTTGCCCCATCTCTTGTACAAAAAGTGTGTAAAGGAGAAAATGTACGCAAAAGAAAGTCAGTGTTCAAATATAAAGAATAAATGTGGTTGAGTCTAATCTTCTCCCAACATTAAACAGCATGGAGTAAGGCGGTCCCTGTAGCCAGGATGACACACTCTGGCTCAGGTTCTTAACACAAAGGCAGTTCAAAACGCGAATCGAGGCCCGCCTGGCCTTCCACGTTAAAGTCTCTCTTTCCAGCTTTCAAAACACAGTTCAGTAAAAAGTAATGCCGGTCCCCCTCTGTCGGGCTCAGACCTCTTAAAGATATTGATATTTTATTTATATCGCGCTCGTACACAAGTGTTTCAGAGTGCGATATAAATAAAAAAGCAAACATTTCACATCAGTCTCCCTCAGTCAGGCTCAGACCTTGACCTTTCAATGCAAAAGTTTAAAACACTTGTAGGGGTTCCCTCCCCCAAGCTTAATTCACATCCTTTGGGATTCCCTTCCCCTAATTTATTACACTTCCGGTCTCCCTCAGTCGGTCTCTGCCCGTGTCCTGATGTTGAAGACTTCAAGTGTGCGTGGCTTTTACTACAGACCTCTGCAGGATCACTACGATTTTCTCTTCCGCTCACACTCTTGTGCTATTTGCCCCAGTGCATCTTGGTCTGGGTAGTTCAATGTCGTAAGCACCAAAGTTCAACATTCAGCTTTTTACTCTCCCCTTTCCTCTGGGTTAATTTTGATAAAGTTGCGTTTACAGTTCATTCACTTTATCGCTACAAACATTGCAACTTTCACAGAGACTTTCCAGTGGGCTATTTCCTTTTGCTGGACCACTCTATTACTCATTATCGCTGCTTTTACAGCTATCATTCCATCAAAGTTCATTCACAGGTCTGCTTTGCTTCACGTCTCATCCACATGCACGTGGCCTTCAATTGTGCGATATAATATTGCAACTTCAATCCTTCCTTAACACACACCAGTCTTTTGTGTTGCTTGCCAACGCACCGGCTGTGTGTGTTTCTTTCGTGTCTTCCCAGTTTTTCAATTCATGAGTCAAGGTTAGTACCACAGGCTTGGCCTTGCCTCCCCAACTCTGCTGTTCAATCTGGAGGGTCACTGGGGACCTTGAAACACAATGCAGCCTTCTTGCTTCTTGTTTGGGATTTGGCCTACTCCATGTGTCTTTCTTGGCCTTTTGGAGGCAACAACCTCCTGCAGGGAGCTTCTGGGGTTCTCCACCCTCTGCTCTCGTCCCTTGGTCCGTTGCTCTGTTCCAGTAGGTTTACCTTTGCCCTGGAAATCCTGCTCTTACTCGTGCTCCACCTTGCTCAGGGTGTGTCTCTATGTGCTGCCTTTTATTCTTGTGGGGAGAGCTAACTGGTATCAGATGTATGCACTTAAAGTCAAGTGCCTGAGTTTTCATGACCCAATTAGCTGTACATGTCATATGCAATATGTAAGGGTTAGCGTCTTTAGTCTCAGTTGCCCTCTTCCTAGACCCAGAGTTTGTCAGGAAAGGGGGGGGTTGGGACATCAGAGAATCCAATAAAATAGGATGGGTTAGGTGTAAGGGAAAATGGAGAATACTGCCTCACACCATTGGTCGTCACACTCCCACTCCTTGAAGACCCCTCACACAGGGGTCTTGAAGAAAGGATCACGACTTTCAAGAAGCATCAAGGAAAAAAAACATAATACCAGGACTTATAGCTGACGAGTGGTGTAGCGTGTGTCAAAGGTACACAGGGCCCTCTCGCATTGATAGCCAAGGCGGGGAGAAGCAATGGCCACCGTGGTACAGTCTTTGACTCCGAAAGCAAAACAACGCCAATGAATTCAGCGCAGCCAGTGAGTTGAAAGAAACTGACAGCAGACTGGGATGTGTTATGCTCAAGGTTGCAAGTGGCAACATTGTATGAACAAAGAACGTGTGCGCGATTGAACTTTATGAAACCAAAATAGGTACCAGATACAGAGTGGTTTGGTGCCACTTGGTTGCTCACTCGAAGGTCCCTGTTTGGTATCCCCATAGTGTGTAAAAGATTATTGATCAGTGAAATTGAAGTGGTTCTGCAACAGGTTAAGTTGAATCTCATACACATTTGAAAGTCTTCGATTGCCTATGAACTGAAATTGGTCTGAACCAGGAAGAGGGGGGCTGCCAGGATTCCATGTGTGAGAACACCTACTCCACGCCATGTGCGCTTTTCCGCTTCATCTACATTGCCAAAAGGCAAATACCCCCACTGCAAGGTTATTCACCATACCCTTTTGCACTCAAAACCCTGGGCCCCTTGTTACCACATTCAGAATGCTCTCTGAGGCAGATCACAATTCTGTGAATGTTGGAGGTTGCCTTGGAAGCATTGGTGTCCCCTGCACGTACAGCATCACGCATTCCATCCAGGGAGCAGTGGATTGAGCAGTCATGTAACTAAGTGAACTTAAGCTTTGCCTGCCCGCCTCTCCGATGCTTCTGATTTTGTAAAGTTTCCTCTGTTACTCTTGTCTTTGTGAATTACGTTAAATCCTGTTACCAGAGCCATTTGCCTGTCCTTGGAACTTGTCTTGCCTCGTCCCTTGCCTTGTATTCTTGACCCCACAGTAACAACCCTTTTTTGCCTCCTGGATTCATTAGCATATCGGATTATACTTCGCCACTGAACAATGCCAACTCGGACCGCATACGGACTGCTTTGCTTCCTGTCTTGGACTACTGTATCTGCCTGCCTGTTGCCGACCCTGCATCTGCTTGGATTGCCTTCCTGTATCGTGGCCATAAACATTGCAACCCTTGTTCGCCGGTGACCGCGCATGGACTGGAGACTTCCTATAGTGAGTATTCACTGAGCCGTTAGGCGTCGTCGTGCCGTCGGGCTAGGTGGCTCACCTGGGACTAGAGACTGCTTGTCATATCGCTGCTTAGGCGTCCTCATGCCATCGGGATAGTCTTACCTGCTGGATTGTTCATCACGCGCCGAGGGACATTGGACCATTCTTCCTCGTACTTTCCAGGACTCCACACGGTAAATCTTACTATACTCTGGCCTCTCCATATAGTCTCTGCCCCTTAGGCCTACAGTAATAATCCCCGACTGTGTGTTGCAGATAACGCCATCCGGATTAAGGAAAGGGAGTTCTGGAAGTAAATCCAAGGTTCCTATTGTGACTTCCACACAGGTTAGCATTTTCACTTGTGTGGTTATGTATTTTCTGCTCAGTTATTATCTTCTGGTCCATTGATGATATTTTATTTCTTTTGCAGACTATGGTGTTCGTGTTGTGTCCTCTCTTTCAATTAATAGATTCCTCTGTATGTGAACATAATATTCAGAGGGGTACATTGGTACGAAGAACTCGCTGCCTACACTACGAGTTCAACAGCTTTGGAAATCCGGAATCCACTGAGCAAGGCGAGTTGTGACAAGGGATAATTGCTTAAAAGGGGACCTGAGCCCAGAAGAGGTGGATCCGGGTGACCAGTAAAACTCACCCACAAAGATATTGTTGTGGCAAATGTGAACACGACTGAGGGAGGCTAGTTGTGAAAGAAGGATCTGTGCTCGGCTGAGGGGGGTCTCGGGCGAAGAGTAAACCACCCGACTTGAATATTTGGAAAGGAAATTTTCTTCGTTTCTGATAAATCAGGCACTCTGATGCAAGAGACTTTGAATGAAATACACTTGGGTACAGAAGGCCATGATGTTGGTAAAAGGAACTGTGACAAAGAAGCCCAAAGTGTGCTGTGCTCGAGTGACCTGCCTTGTTCTGTGCTAAAAATGTCATTCGAAACCTTCCACCCATCACTTTTGTGGTCAGTTTGTTTCTCCTTGTGAGAGAGGGTATGCCCAGACGTGGGTCCCTTGCTCGCTGCGCCACAGGGAACCAGCCTGCACCTCACTGAGGAGGTCCAACAAGGCCGAAACATGTCTGGGGTTGCTTGGTTTTCTGTGCAGAGGAGACCTGGCCTAGCAGTTCGGGCTGGGCTGCTACCTTCGGTGGCGGCAGCTGCTGACTGATTTGCACTTGGCTGGTCCCCTTTTGCAATGGCGCAGATGGGCTAAAAAACGGTGGTTTGGAAGGTTGCCCAGAGCAATTGCCAGTGGTTTAGATTCATTCGAAACCTTCCACCCATCACTTTTGTGGTCAGTTTGTTTCTCCTTGTGAGAGAGGGTATGCCCAGACGTGGGTCCCTTGCTCGCTGCGCCACAGGGAACCAGCCTGCACCTCACTGAGGAGGTCCAACAAGGCCGAAACATGTCTGCGGTTGCTTGGTTTTCTGTGCAGAGGGGACCTGGCCTAGCAGTTCGGGCTGGGCTGCTACCTTCGGTGGCGGCAGCTGCTGACTGATTTGCACATGGCTGGTCCCCTTTTGCAATGCCGCAGACGGGCTAAAAAACGGTGGAGTGGAAGGTTGCCCAGAGCAATTGCCAGTGGTTTAGATTCATTCGAAACCTTCCACCCATCACTTTTGTGGTCAGTTTGTTTCTCCTTGTGAGTGAGGGTATGCCCAGACGTGGGTCCCTTGCTCGCTGCGCCACAGGGAACGAGGCTGCACCTCACTGAGGAGGTCCAACAAGATCGAAACATGTCTGGGGTTGCTTGGTTTCCTGTGCAGAGGGGACCTGGCCTAGCAGTTCGGGCTGGGCTGCTACCTTCAGTGTCGGCAGCTGCTGACTGATTTGCACATGGCTGGTCCCCTTTTGCAATGGCGCAGACGGGCTAAAAAACGGTGGTGTGGAAGGTTGCCCAGAGCAATTGCCAGTGGTTTAGATTCATTCGAAACCTTCCACCCATCACTTTTGTGGTAAAAAATGTCAGGAAGGGCAGCCAACGGCCTAAATATCCTGACTTATCATTTTGTGAACACTCTTTCTTTTTGTGAACATTATCCCACACTATTTATAGCATAGCGGTAAGGATTGGCAATAGTTGTGTTTCAGTATAGGCACTTTTCATTTGACTAGACTGCACTACGAATGTATTATTATTATTATTTGATGGTCGTAGATTGCTCCCATCTTAGATTTAGATTTAGATTTTCACACCCCTGATAAAGTTCAATAAACACCCTTGAACTGTGATCACTTGTGTCTGTCTTATTTTGATACCATGGGCTTCATTACAAGTATGGTGGTAAGGCAACAATGGTGCAGTTATCCCTATCGGCACGTTGGTACTGTACTGCCATACTAGGAGCTCTGCTCGCGGGTGCCTTTGCCTCGTAATGAGGCGCCATGCCTTCATTTCATATGGTGTCAGGGGTGGGTTGTGACTCAATTGAAACAAATCAGGAACCCTGCAATTTCAGACCCTCTTTTGCAATGAAAGATTCGATGGGTTTCGATATCTGTAGAAGTAGAAAAGCTATTATCCGCACGGGGAAAAAGAGGAATGATTCCTGCAGATTTGGTTTTGATACCCCTCACGGAGTGTTACATAAGGTTAGCCCCAAAATCTGGCCTAGCTTGGAAGTTCGGTATAGACGTTCTAGCAGGTGTCATCGATCCCAACTTCCGGGGAGACGCAAAGGTTCTCTTACAGAATCATGGTGAAATCCCATTTGAAGTGCATTGTGGGGAGCAAATTGCTCAAGGAATTCTGGATAAGGCCCTATTACCTAATTTTAAAGAAAGTGAACCAGACAAAACAGAAAGAGGTACATTAGGCTTTGGGGAGGCTGATAAACCTTCTAACATTGAAGAAAGAAAGTGAGAAGAGCCTACCATCTATCCCAACCTAGCCTTCGCCCAGCGAAATAACCCAGCTCTCGCTGAAGCTTTTTTACAAGCTATTCTAGAAGAAGATATACAGAAGGGGAGCCCTTTTTTCTTTTTAAAGCAGGGGTTGCTATATAGAAAAGAAAGATCTACAGAAGGCATAGAAAATACACAATTAGTAATCCCCAAAACCCCCAGAAAGATTGTACTAGAGATTGGGCATTCCCATCTAACCGGGGGACACTTAGGGCAATCCAAAACCCAGGCGCATATCAGTGGGAAGTTTTACTGGCCAGGTATCCATGCTGATATAAAGACCTGTATTCAGACGAGTGAAATGTGTCAAAAAACAGCACTCAGATCCCATTACCTGCCCCTCTGAATCCTTTACCAATCATAGAAGTCCCTTTTTCGAGAATCGGGAGGGACATCATTGGATCTCTAGAAAAATCTATACTGGGCAACAAATATGTCCTCTTGATTGTTGACTAAACAACCACGTACCCCGAGGCATTCCCAATGCGGAATAATACCACCGAGCAAATTCTCAAAAACCTCCTGCTGTATTTCTCCAGGGTTGGCTTTCCTAAGGAAATACTGACAGATCAAGGTTCAAATTTTATGAGCAAGCTCATGGCTGAAGTCAAAGAGCTAGTCTATATTACCACCTTATGAACTTCTGTGTACCATCCCCAAACAGATGTTTGGTAGAAAGATTCAATAAAACACGTAACTTGATCCTTAGAAAGTTGGTAGATAAGGATGGGAAGGACTGGGACCAAATGATCCCCTGGGCACAATTTGCAGTAAGGAAAACCCCTCAGGCCTCTACTGGATTCTCTCCTTTTGCACTACTTTATGGCAGAGAACCGAGAAATGTCCTGGACATGCGCCGGAAAACCTGGGAAGAACGAGAAGAGGCACCAATTCCCATCTCACAAAACACAACTAAATTGCGGGAACATATGAGACCTGCTGAGATCTAGTCTGTACCCATTTGGAAAAAGCCCAGATGCAACAAAAAACCACTTACCAAAAGAGGTTGAGCTTAAGATTGTTTTCCATAGGACAAAAAATCACTAGTCCTCTTGCCCACCTCGGAAAACAAGCTTGTATCTAAGTGGCCTGATTCATATGAAATATAGGAACACAGGAACCTTTACTTATAAGATAACCCAACCAGACAGGAAATAGAAGGTCCATCTATACCATGTAAATCTCTTAAAAGAGTGGAAGGAGAACCTGTCAGCCACCCATGACACAATACTATCCTGTTTGGTTCCAGAAGAAATAGACTACTTTGAATTAATTCCTCCAGAGCTACTTATTCAACAACAAGAAGATCTAAAATATGTAGTCACATCATTTCCCGATGTATTCTCAGAAAAACCAGGACGAGTGAAAGACACCTATCACTACATTAGAACACCTAAGGGAAAAATGGTTCATCTGAAACCATATGCACTCCTGGAAGCCCGTAAACAGATATTGGTTGAGGAAGTGAATAAGATGTTAAGAGCAAATATTATCCTCCCCTATCGTATTGGTCACTAAACCTGACCTTTCATGGAGGTTTTGCATAGATTTCCGTCAAGTTAATGACAACTCTGACTTCGATGCCTTTCAAATGCATTGCATCGATGACCTAATTGATAAACTCGGAACCACCACTTTTCTATCCAGCCTAGACTTAACAAAAGGGTACTGGCAGGTCCCAGTATATGGGCCTGATTGTCATGATGCCTACCCCCAGGCATCCGGACCCAGCCCATCAGCCCCGGGAGCAGGACTCTAGACATTTAGTAAAACCTCAGCAGCCCCAGCTAGGGACTATCTGGGTTCAGTCCTGGCGCCTTAGGCGCCAGGCTCATAGTGGGAATCAGTCCTGGCGCCTAAGACGCCAGGCTCATAGTCATTACTTACCTCAGGCAGACCATGCTGCAAATGACTCCAATCCAACATGAAGCCTGAAAGGGACTATTTTTCTACAGGGACTATTTTTTACTCGGGTGTGGTTCTAGGGACTTCTTACCTGGGACTACTTTTGAGGCTATTTAAACCACACCCGACCAGCAACACACGCTTCGCATTATTCTGCATCCAGCAGCGTAACACTCACCGTGCCTGCAGCCTGCATCCAGTCTTCTGCCACGCCCGCCTCGAATCCGGAGCTCCTAAAACAAAGAGGAAAGAAAGGGACAAGGGTAGGAAACAAACTTATTTCTATTCCACACCTGATTCTGGATCCATCTAGTCTCCGGAGCTGTAAAGAACATCATTTCTGCACGCGCCGCACCTCCAGCTGCAGCGCCGCACCATACTCACCAGTCTTCACAGCATCCTTCGGGTCGGCGCTGCCTCCATCATTTCTTCGCCGAACTTCGGCACCTAGGAGACAAAAGAAAACCACAAGGTGAGCCGAGGGAACCAACAAATATAATTCTTACCACCATAGACTTACCTGATTTACCACCGGTGGCATCCTTTTGTGACTCTCCATATTTTCATGTGCCGCATCTGTAAAGAGAGACAAAACAACACGTTTTCCTCGTGCAACGTTTACCGGACAGCGCCGGGTAATACGGACTCTTACCTGAGCGCCACCAGCTGCCACAAGAGCATCTTTTCACGAGCCCGCTGCAAGACAAGAAAGGAAGGGGGGAACAAGAGTGAACATCGGACATATTGAACTCTATGAACTTAATACTTACTGGTCCTCACCAGGAACCTCAGAGTCAATACTCTCCGGAACTCTCCCGAGCCTTCAAACCAGTGAAGTAACTGGAATCGACGCGCCCCTGCAAATCCACACAGGATGGAGAGCTCATCTTTCAAGAATATAAGGTGAGATTGCTGTGAGGGCATTTCGGAGGTGATTAGTTGGGGAGGACTGTGGGGGTGCCATCACTTGAATCCACAAGTGGCTAAATCCATCTCTCCACTTGCAGGAGAATATTTCTACGGGTTAAGCAGACAAGATTAGGAGGGCAGATCCAGTCAGTCATCGCTGCACTACGCATCACGTGGGTGGAGACCGCAGCTGTCCGGGTCTGACCGACGCCCCTGTGGGAGCCAGGTGAGCGTAACAGAACGCGAAGCCTATCTACAAATCCCCACCCGGGCGTTATGGAAACCTCAGAAACTGACCAACTAGCCCTATTGTTAGGGGAACCTAGGGCAGAAGTGCACTTTGCGCGCCAAGAGACTAATGCCCTCAGGAGAGAACTGATTGTGTCAAAGGAGCACACTGATGATCTTGCTAGACAATTACTGCAAAACCAAGCTGGGAAAACACCATTACCTTGACTTTGGGGGGAATCCAACTCCTGTTTCATCGAGCAATCCTGTGCAAGTGGTTCTACCAGGGAGCATTCCTTTAGCTCCACCCCAATGTTTTGCTGGGGACCCAAAAAGTTTGCCGTGTTCATGAACCAATGATGCTTGCACTTTTTATGCAGACCTGGAGCTTTTCCGAACGACCAAACCAAAGTAGCCTTTGTACTATCATATCTTAGTGGCAGCGCAGCGGATTGGTCAATTCCATTAGTTAACCAGGATGACGCTCTTGTTCGGGATTTTCAAGGTTTTCAATTGAGCATGGAAAGACTATTTGCCAGACATTCACAGGGACAGGCCCTGGATAACGAACTTTTATCATTACGACAAGGTAACAAGGATCTACTAACCTATATCGCCACTTTCAATAGGTTAGTGGTGGTAACCGGATGGCCAGAGGTAAAACGAATTACATTATTTTATCGTGGACTTTTGGGGTGAACTCAAAGACGTTTTGGCCCAAGTTGTGAACCCACCTCAGGATTGTGCAGAATATATAGAATTAGTGGTCCAGTTAGACCACCGACTTCAGAATAGAAAGGCTGATCTAGCAAAGTTTGAGAATCGGGTATTGGTTAAACCCAATGTTACCCTCAAAGGAACAGATGTATCAGAACTGATGCAGATTGGGGGGTCAAGGGACCTTTAACTCAAAAGGTAAGAGAAAGAAGACATCAGATGCAATTGTGTCTGTACTGTGGGCCTCAGGACATTTTCTACGGGATTGCCCTATAAAAACATCTAAAAAAGTAGTCAGAGTTGCTGATAAAAATCAAACAGAGCCTGATTCGGGAAATGACCAGGCCCGACAAGCGTAGAGGTCCGCTTGCCGAGCTTGAAGAAGGATACTCACACCTCGCACTTCATCATACCAATGGTCCTTATAGATCCAAGGCAGCCATCACGTATGCACGCAGTGAGGGCATACATTGATAGCGGGGCCATAGGAAACTATGTGGACCACGAGTTGGCTTCTAGGATGAATCTATCTCTCTGCAAAAAGACCACTTCGGATGTCATCACCATAGTCAATGGAACTGAAATTGCCTCTGGGCCTGTAACTCATTCCACCGCAGAGATGACACTATTGGTTCAGGTTGGGCATCAAGAGACTATTGTGTTTGATTTAATCAAAGCCCCGCAGTTCTAAATAATACTGGGGATACCTTGGTTGGAAACACATAATCCTTGTATTGATTGGCGAGAGAAGAGAATAACCTTCCCGGATTGTGCACATACTTGTTACCCAAAAAAACCCTTGAACCAAGGCATGGTCACAGTCGCTACTCCAGTCGTGCAGTTACCTCAGGAATATCAAGAATTCCAGGATGTTTTCCAAAAGGAACAGGCAAACACCCTACCACCTCACAGATCATACGATTGTCAAATCGATCTCATACCCGGTGCACAACCTCCATGTAGTAGGATTTATGCCCTTACGGAACCCGAAAACTTTCACCTACGACAATACTTGGACCAATACCTTGCTAATAGCTTCATTCGTCCATCCAAGTCCCCTGCATCTTCAGCTTTGTTCTTCGTGCCTAAAAAGGAAGGGGACCTCAAAACGTGATTAGACTACCGCGCATTAAATCAGATCACTGTTAAGAACCGATACCCATTGCCTCTGATCCCTGAATTACTAGACCAAGTAAAGAATGCTTGCATCTACACTAAATTAGATCTCCGAGGGGCATATCATCTGGTACGTGTAAAGAAAGGCGACAAATGGAAGACTGCTTTTCGCACTAAGTACGGGTTATTTGAATACCAGGTGGTGCCCTTCGGGTTGTGCAATGCACCAGCAGCCTTGCAGTATTTTATGAACGATGTCCTTCATGAACTCATTGACGTCTGTGTTGTTGTATACATAGACGATATTCTAGTGTACTCCTCTTCAGAATCAGACCATGTGCAGGACATTCGTGCAGTCCTTGAGAAACTACGCCAGCACAAGTTATATGCACAATTGGAAAAATGTGTTTTTCATGCTACGGAAGTTGAATTCCTTGGATTTATCCTGACTCCAAAAGGAGTCCGAATGGACTCTCGAAAGGTGGACGCAATCCTCAAGTGGCCATCACCCAGTTCAGATAAAGGGGTACAAAGCATGCTCGGATTTGCTAATTTCTACCGCAGATTCATTCCGGATTTCTCACATGTTGTACACCCTATCACAGCACTTTTGCGAAAAAACAAACGCTTCTTGTGGACCGAAGAAGCTGAAAAGGCCTTCCAAGAGCTGAAAGCAAAATTCATGTCTGCACCTGTCTTAAGGCATCCACGCCCCGAACTTCCATACATAGTTGAAACTGATGCATCCAGTTTAGCCATGGGAGATGTCCTGTCCCAGAAGGATCCTGAAACCGGTCAACTTCACCCAGTAGCATTTTGGTCCAGAAAGTTCTCGGCACCCGAGTTAAACTATGCGGTTACCGATAATGAATTATTAGCCATCAAATCCGCCTTCAAGGCTTGGCGGCATTATCTTCTCGGTGCCAGGCATACCATTACGGTAATCACCGATCACCGGAACTTCCAGTATTTAAAAACCACCAAAGCCCAATCGTCGCGTCAACTTCAATGGGTATTGTTCTTTGCCGAGTTCGATTTCGTGATCACTTATCGACCAAGTTGTAAAAATGGCAAGGCAGATGCCTAATCCCGCATAGGGATGGGAGAAGCATATGCGAACCCGGAACCGGTGCCTATAATTTCAGAACAAAGACTTCTTGGCATAACCACCCTACAGACACTAGAGGATATTCAAGTAAAGATCCAACAACTCTTCGATCCAACAGCCCTGCAGGACTGGGTGAAGAAAGGCCCAGACTACTCAGTCATCAATGACCTACCTTATTATCAAGGGCGACTATTTCTACCACACAAGGAACTGCAACAACTAGTCATCTCCAATTATCATGACACCCTGATGGAAGGACACCCAGGTATCGCAAAAACTGAAGCTAAAATTAAGAGACAATTCTGGTGGCCCACCTGGCGAAAAGACGTAAAGTCATTTGTAATGTCTTGCGGCATTTGCCCCCAAAAAAAAAGTCAGAAGAAAAAACCAGCTGGCCTCTTACAACCTTTGGATATTCCACCTACACCATGGCACACCTTATCGTTAGACTTTATTACAGATCTACCTCCATGTAATGGATTTAACACCATTCTAGTTATTGTGGATCTTTTTTCCAAGATGGCCCACTTTATTCCTCTAAAGGGATTACCTTCTGCTTCAATTCTGGCCAAGGTGTTCCTCGAAAACATTGTTCGAATACACTGATTTCCTTCCGTATTGGTCTCTGACCGAGGTAGTCAATTAATTTCCCATTTTTGGAAGAAATGTTGTCAACTGGCGCAAATCGATGTGAGGTTATCAACCAGTCACCATCCCCAGACCGATGGTCAGACGGAGAGGACCAACCAGACCCTTGAACAGTACCTACGTTGCATGCTACACCAGACCGAAAGTAATTGGAAAGATATTTTATGGATTTCCGAGTATGCATACAATAACTATGTACATTCAGGAACCGGACAAAGCCCCTTTTATACCATATATGGACATCACCCTCGAACCTCAGAACTAGATTCGCCTCAGCATTTAGAAATGCCTGCAGTTAGTCATTTGCATTCTACTATTACACAAGCCTTTAAAGAGGCAACAGAACATTTGAAACAAGCAAAAGAGAAATATAAGAAAAATGCTGATCAACATAGAAGTGAAACTCCACAATACCAGATTGGGGATCAAGTTTGGCTGGCTACAAAACACATACCTCTGAAGGGAACTCGGACTTTTAACCCTGGATATTTGGGACCTTACACTATTAAGGCCATTATCAACCCGGTAGCCTTCAAATTGGAATTACCCTCTAATATGTGCATTCATCCTGTCTTTCATGTTTCACTTTTAAAACCAGTTCAACCAGGAACAAGATTAACCAAACCACCCGACCCCATCTTGATAGATGGAGAACCTGAATTTGAGGTAAAAAATATCCTGGACTCCAAGATGGTTAAATCAAAACTTTTTTATTTAATCTATTTGGAAGGGCTACGGACCACAAGAAAGGTCATGCACCTCGGTTGGTGAAAAGATTACATCGGAACTTCCCAGACAAACCAGGGCCCAGGGGAAGAACAACTTTAGGAGGGGCCTTGGGGGGGAGTGCTGTCATGATGCCTACCCCAAGGCACCCGGACCAAGCCCATCAGCCCCAGGAGAAGGCATCTAGACATTTAGTGAAACCTCAGCAGCCCCGGCTAGGGGCTATCTGGGTTCAGTCCTGGCGCCTTAGGCGCCAGGCTCATAGTAGGAATCAGTCCTGGCGCCTAAGGCGCCTGGCTCATAGTCATTACTTACCTCAGGCAGACCATGCTGCAAATGACTCCAATCCAACATGAAGCCTGAAAAGGACTATTTTTCTACAGGGACTATTTTTTACTCGGGTGTGGTTCTAGGGACTTCTTACCTGGGACTACTTTTGAGGCCATTTAAACCACACCCGACCAGCAACACACGCTTCGCGTTATTCTGCATCCAGCAGCGTAACACTCACCGTGCCTGCAGCCTGCATCCAGTCTTCTGCCACGCCTGCCTCGAATCCGGAGCTCCTAAAACAAAGAGGAAAGAAAGGGACAAGATTAGAAAACTAACTATTTCGAATTCCTCACCTGATTTCGGATCCATCTTGTCTCCGGACCTGGAAAGAACATCATTTCTGTATGCGCCGTACCTCCAGCTGCAGCGCTGCGCCATACTCACCAGTCTTCACAGCATCCTTCGGGTCGGCGCTGCCTTCATCATTTCTTCGCTGAACTTCGGCACCTAGGAGACAAAAGAAAACCACAAGGTGAGCCGAGGGAACCAACAAATATAATTCTTACCACCATAGACTTACCTGATTTACCACCGGAGGCATCCTTTTGTGACTCTCCATATTTTCACGTGCCGCATCTGTAAAGAGAGACAAAACAACACGTTTTCCATGTGCAACATTTACCGGACAGCGCCGGGTAATACAGACTCTTACCTGAGCGCCACCAGCTGCCACAAGAGCATCTTTTCACGAGCCAGCTGCAAGACCAGAAAGGAAGGGGGGAACAAGAGTGAACATCGGACATATTGAACTCTATGAACTTAATACTTACTGGTCCTCACCAGGAACCTCAGAGTCAATACTCTCCGGAACTCTCCCGAGCCATCAAACCAGTGAAGTAACTGGAATCGACGCGCCCCTGCAAATCCACGCAGGATGGAGAGCTCATCTTTCAAGAATATAAGGTGAGATTGCTGTGAGGGCATTTCGGAGGAGATTAGTTGGGGAGGACTGTGGGGGTGTCGTGATTGCTAACGGCTAGGTCTCTCTCCCGTGACCCCTCCTTACCTGAGGTTCCTGAAGATGTGCTCAATGTTCGTGAGGTCCCTCTACTTCCTCTAGTAGTAGCCGTCTGGGTCTTTTTTCTTTGGCCCTTTACCTTCTTATCGTGGAGGTAGGGACGGGCTTGACTGGAGGCCACCTTGGCAACTGAGGAACTCCCCGCCAAGAGGGACCCCCAGTAAGCACGTCCTAAAATCCAGGGAAAAAGCTTCTGCGGCACCAAAAAAACCCTGAAGCACACTGGCTGAACGTGGAGCTTGATCGGACCGGCGGTAGAGATTCTGCAGGCCGTCGAAATTATCCAATTTCAAGGGGAAGCTCCTTGGAAGGTAATTGTAGATAGGGAAAGGCAGAAGGAAGAGGAAGACAGAACAGAGCGAGGTATAGGGATGAACGCCTAGAGGGGCTTTAGTGTGTGCAGAGGCACAGGAAAGGAAAGGAATCCCACGGCCCGAACAGAGATGACACTGGAAGCCGGAGGCGAGCAGAAGGAGAGCACTCAACCGAAGCCGGATGAGAGAGAGTGGGAACGAGGGGAGAAGGCAAGGGAAGATGCCGGGCGGAGAGGTACAGAGCGAGGAGGGACGGAAGCCGAAGAAACTCCCGTAAGCAGGACCAGGACCAAGAGCGAACAGCTGGCAACGCGAACTAGAGTACCGAAGCCAAAACAGGAAGTGGGAGCGATACAACGCACTGAATGTAGGTTTCAGTGCGTTGTTATAGAAACGCTGCCTGGAAGCGGCCATCTTGGAAGAAGACTAGACCGTACGTAACGGTTCCAGCCCTAGATCGATCACCTAAGTCGGGAAAGGGACCATCTATGCCAGACCTTCCATGGCCGGAACATAATAGTATGACCTCTTCTCTTCGGGGTCCCCCCCGGCTTGCCAGGATGTTTTCTGTGGAACAATCCCAGCAGACGAGGTGCATGGATGTGATGCGGGGTTCCCAGGTACGTTCCGCCACTTAGTATCCCTTCCAATGAATCAGATATTGTAGGGACCCCCGGTAATATCTGGAGTCCACAACATGAGACACTTCATATTCCTCCGGCTCCGAGACAGGAGGTATCCTTAGTTGGATTCTGGGTCTCTGGTAGGGATCCGGCACGTAAGGCTTTAATAGGGAAGTATGAAACACGGGGTGAATTCTCTTCATCTTCTGGGGGAGTCGAAGACGGTACGCCACTGGGTTAACTTGTTCGATTATCGAGTAGGGACCCAGGTACTTAGGAGCGAATTTGCCAAGGTGTAACCATCGAGGTAGGTATTTGGTCGAAAGCCAAACCAAAGTGCCTGGTGTCCATTCTGGGTTGCTTTGTCTATGTCGATCTTCCCGCTCGTTGGTATTCTTGCGGCTGTCCTCCAATGCCTTCAGGGCCATCCTTTGGGTGGATCGAATTGCTTCCAATAAACTGTCCACGGTGGGAGAGTCTGAACAGTTCTTCCGAAGGCCTGGTACATGGGAAGGGTGGAATCCATAGGTGCACAAAAACGGACTCATCTTTATGGCAGAATGATATGTGTTATTATATGAAAATTCTGCCAAGGGTAACAAGGATGTCCAGTTCTCCTACTCCCTGTTACAGAAACTTCTGAGGTATTGCTCGAGTGTGGCATTCAGCCTCTCAGTCTGGCCATTGCTTTGTGGATGGAATCCCGATGATAGTGATCTCTGTATTCCTAATTGTTTACACAAGGAAGCCCAGAATCGTGATGTAAACTGCGACCCTAGGTCTGAAAGTACAGTTTTGGGTAGCCCATGCAGTCAAACTATTTCACGAAGAAATACTGTTGCCATTTCTGGAGCTGTTGGGAGTCCTGCAAGTGCGATAAAGCGGGCCATCTTACTAAAGGAATCCACGGTGACCATAATAGTTCTGTGACCTTCCGAGGGTGGTAAATCCACAATAAAGTCAGTAGACACGTGTTCCCAGGGCTGAGAGGGTACCTCCGGTTGTTGCAACAGACCCAAAGGTCTGCCAGTTTGGGGTTTGTTAACAGCACATACAGGACAAGAGAACACGTATCGTTTGACATCTTGAGACAAGGTTGGCCACCAGAAAAGACTCTTCACCAATTCCGTCGTATTCCTCAGGCCCTTATGTCCTGCCAGGGGAGACTCATGGCACCACCTCAGCACCTGCGTCCTCAGATCATGCGTTGGGATGAATAAAGCTGAGTCGTGATATAATAGTCCGTCTTTGAGAAGGAGATTGGGGTCTATACGGTTGCAGCGCTGATTCCCCTCTTGCACTGCTTGCAGAAAACTAGAGACCACTGAAATAAATTTCTTGTTGGCAAGTAGCAGCTCGCTTCTGGACTGTGTCTCAGAAGAAACTTCCCAGCTTCTAGACAAGGCGTCTGCCAAGATGTTTTGAGAGCCTTGTAGATACGTAAGGTGGAAGTCGAATTGAGAAAAATAATATGCCCACCTAGCATGTCTAGCGTTGGTGCACTCCATCTGTTGCAGCACCCGCAGATTACGATGGTCAGTTCTTATGACAAAGGGCTCAAGGGATCCTTGTAAGAGGTGCCTCCATTCCTCACAAGCTTTCTTCATTGCCAGGAGTTCCTTCTCCAATACCGAGTAATTTCTTTCACTAGGGCTCAAGGTTTTGGAAAAATAAGCTACCGGATGTTCCGCTCCGTCCTCAGAGTGCTGGAGCAGGGCCGCTCCAATAGCGTTCTCAGACGCATCGGTCTCCAAAACAAAGGGACGTGTCTGGTCAGGTTGGACCAGAATGGGAGCAGAAGTAAACAAACTCTTGAGATGCTGAAAAGATTGTATTGCGTCGGAGTCCATCTGAAACCTAACCCCTTGTTTCAATAGTGCTGTGAGTGGTAGAACAATCTTAGAGAAGTGAGGGATGAATCGACGATAAAAATTCGCCAGCCCTAAAAACCTTTGAACCTCCTTGATACACCTGGGTTCTGGCCATCATAATATGGCTTCAATCTTCCCTGGGTCCATCCTGACACCCTTATTGGATAGGATGAAACCTAAATAGGGGATAGAGTCAGCATGAAATTGACATTTTTCGAGCTTCACCAAGAGCTGATTCTCTTGCAGACGTCTCAGAACTTCCTTTACCACCTGGATGTGTTCGTTCAGATGTAGCGTTTCCCTTCTTCCGGGGAGGCACATTGGGACAATTACGGAGTAAATGTTTAGATGACCCACAGTACATACATAGACCCAATTCACGTCTTCTTCGCCTTTCTTCAGGTGTCAGCGGGCCCCTGGCTGAACCAATCTGCCTAGGTTCTTCAAATACAGACTCCGGCTTAGGTACTACCTTGGTTGCTGGAGGAGGGTCATTCAAGGGAGAGTAACCCCGTTGCCGTCTCTTCTCAAGGCGTCTCTCATTCAGTCATATTCGATCTGTAGGGTTAAGGTAACCAGTTCTTGGAACGAACCAGGTCGTGAAACCCGCGATAGTTCATCTTTGAGTTCTTCGTGTAAACCCCTCCTAAAGATGGTTTGTTGTGCCGAATCTGGCCATCCAGACTCGGTAGCCAACTTCTGAAATCTGGAAACATAAGTTTGGACGTCAGCACCACCCTGCCTGACGTCCAACATAGCTTCATATGAAGCAAAAACCACCTCAGGGCGATTGAATCTTGCTTGAAACTGTTGCGGAAACTGATCAAAATACTATAAGACCGGGTCGTTATTAGTCACTAATGGAGTGGCCCATGCCAACGCATTCCCCATCAAGCTTGAGATTAAGAAACCCACCTTCGCCTTATCTGTCTCGAAGGTCTTTGGTCTAAATATGAAGTACACCTTACAGGCATCCATAAATTCCTTCCATGACCTGGGATTTCCATCATACTTGCCAAACAACAGAGCCATCAGGGGCAGGTCACCTCTATCCTCATTGCGTGCGGCCACTTGTTGTCTCAAAGAGTTGTTCTCTGCCTGCATGTTTTGCATTTGCACTGTGAGTCCGTGGATGGCAACCACCAACTCTTGATATTGTTCCAGGGTAGCCATGGGTGTTTTCTGACGTTGTATACTGTCGTGATTGGAGGTGATTAGTTGGGGAGGACTGTGGGGGTGTCGTGATTGCTAACGGCTAGGTCTCTCTCCCGTGAACCCTCCTCACCTGAGGTTCCTGAAGATGTGCTCAGTGTTCGTGAGGTCCCTCTACTTCCTCTAGTAGTAGCCGTCTGGGTCTTCTTTCTTTGGCCCTTTACCTTCTTATCGTGGAGGTAGGGACGGGCTCCACTGGAGGCCACCTTGGCAACTAAGGAACTCCCCGCCAAGAGGGACCCCCAGTAAGCCCGTCCTAAAATCCAGGGAAAAAGCTTCTGCGGCACCAAAAAACCCTGAAGCACACTGGCTGAACGTGGGGCTTGATCGGACCGGCGGTAGAGATTCTGCAGGCCGTCGAAATTATCCAATTTCAAGGGGAAGCTCCTTGGAAGTTAATTGTAGATAGGGAAAGGCAGAAGGAAGAGGAAGACAGAACAGAGCGAGGTATAGGGATGAACACCTAGAGGGGCTTTAGTGTGTGCAGAGGCACAGGAAAGGAAAGGAATCCCGCGGCCCGAACAGAGATGACACTGGAAGCCGGAGGCGAGCAGAAGGAGAGCACTCAACCGAAGCCAGATGAGAGAGAGTGGGAGCGAGAGGAGAAGGCAAGGGAAGATGCCGGGTGGAGAGGTACAGAGCGAGGAGGGGCGGAAGCCGAAGAAACTCCCGTAAGCAGGACCAAGAGCGAACAGCTGGCAATGCGAACTAGAGTACCGAAGCCAAAACAGGAAGTGGGAGCGATACAACGCACTGAACGTAGGTTTCAGTGCGTTGTTATAGAAACGCTGCCTGGAAGCGGCCATCTTGGAAGAAGACTAGACCGTACGTAACGGTTCCAGTCCTAGATCGATCACCTAAGTCAGGAAAGGGACCATCTATGCCAGACCTTCCATGGCCGGAACATAATAGGGGGTGCCATCACTTGAATCCACAAGTGGCTAAATCCATCTCTCCACTTGCAGGAGAATATTTCTACGGGTTAAGCAGCCAAGATTAGGAGGGCAGATCCAGTCAGTCATCGCTGCACTACGCATCATGTGGGTGGAGACCGCAGCTGTCCTGGTCCGACCGACGCCATTGTGGGAGCCAGGTGAGCGTAACACTGATAAGGAAAAGATAGCTTTCTTAATGCCCCTAGGACTATTTCAATTCAAAGTCCCCCCTTTCAGGTTACACAGTGTGCCATCCACTTTCCAACACCTCATGGACAAAATATAGCAACCCTACTCCGATTTCTGTGGAGCTTATATTGACAATATCGTAATTTACAGTAAAACCTCGGAGGACCACCTTTTCTATCTTTCTACTATTATGAGAGTCCTCAGAGAGGCTTGCCTAACTGATAATCCATCCAAAGGCAGACTGGCCCAGTCAACGTGAAATACCTCAGCTTCTTTGTAGGGAATGGCACTGTAAAACCTCAACATGAGAAAGTGAAAGCTGTCTTAGATACTGCTACACCTAAAACTAAAAGAGATCTCAGAGCCTTTCTAGGGTTACTAGGATATTACTGCAGGTGTATCCCAAACTTTTCAGACAAAAAAGCTAGGCTGACAGATAAACTTAAGAACGCCGAACCCCAGAAAGTTCAATGGACTGATGAGTATGATATATGTTACAACACCTTAAAACAAATTCTGTGCCAGAACCTAATCCTAAAAGTAGTAGATTTCTCGAAGGAATTTGTATTGCAAACTGACGCCTCCCTTACAGGTTTAGGAGCAGTCCTATCAAAAGTCTGCAATGGATTAGAACGCCCCATTTTGTTTACGAGTCACAAACCTTTACCATGTGAAAACAATTACTTCGTGCTGGAATTAGAGGCCTGTCCATCAAATGGGCCATTATCCACCTTAGAAACTAGCTCCTAGGGAGAAAGTTCACACTCGTCACGGACCATTCTCCACTAGTTTGGATTAGCCAATGAAAAGGCTCAAACCCTCGTTCCATGCGATGGTTCTTAGACCTGCAGCCCTACTGTTTCACTGTGGAACATCGAAAAGGTAAAGACCAGGGGAATGTAGATTTCTTTTCTCGGTTCCCATGTGAAACAGATGCGGCTACATCGTATGGAGGAAGGGTATATGAGAAACCTGAATGTGTCTCATCCGCTAGTCCCCAGGGATCTGTCATCTAGGTGGCCAGGACACGGCCATCGCTATTGCGTCCAGTTCCTGGGGGTGGACCAGTGCGGGAGGATCAACTGGATGGGTGCGTCTTCGAGGAGTGGAAGTGGGACACCGACGGGTGAGATGTGGTATCCCCTTCCTTTTGACCCTTTTTCCCCATCCTAGGATATCTAGAACCTCAGCCCCCCCTTTTCCGATACAAACACTTTCTCATGGCAGTTCACTGTGAACGACAACGGACTAATACCAAAGACATGTCCCAACACAAGGGTCAGGCAGAGTTAGGCAATTACTGATAACTACATACACCTGACTTCCATAACACTTCCCCACATGGATACAAGGCAGAGCACGAAAGCACACTCTGAGCCAAGCCAAACGCACGAGGAAGCAGCTATTCCTGGATGGTAGTTTAAATAGAGGAGAAAGGCGGCGAGACCAGAGAGGATGACAAGGAGGGAGTTACCCTTGCCCTCTTCAAGAAAGGATTGTGACTGTCAATACACCTCAAGGAAAAGAAAAATAAGACTAGTGAACTGAATAACCTCAGCCCTTTAAGATGAGTAGAAATTACCCTGGAGATGAATGGGGTTGCAGATTTTATTCCTACATCAATAATCAAAATGACTCAGTTAGTTGATGAAAAGGATAACTGTTTTATTTTCAATTGTCTAAAACAGGGAGCACAACGAACATCAAAGAATTTGCTCAATCCTCTTACTCAACGGGTTTTATAAAAAACTGAGCTTACATATCAAAAACTCGTCATCATTGATGTTGACCTATGTCATTACCAACGTCATCCTACGTGGCAAACTACAAAAACCTAGTGGCAACTGTGATAGGCTCTTAATGAACCTCTAAGTATATGCTCTGTACTGGTATGCAACAGTGAAGAAAAGTGATAGGTTTCTTACCATCAGGTGAGGCAACTAAGCCCTCCCCCAAAATGGGCACTATGAATGTCACTAAATACACAACGTCCCATTGGCTATACAAACTATAGGACCTTTAATTACGCAGTCCCCTACAATTGGTTGGCACTCTAACCTTCGTCAGTACTTTTCCACCTATGTATAGCAGCATGCAGATTGGACTTCCAGGTGCTGGTGAGCTCATCTCAGCCCAAGCTTCCCACCAATTAGCATATCAATCTATCATCAGCTCAGTGTTCAGCATAGTCAATTAGGCTTTTAAGCTCAGCCTTGAGTTTGTTCTGTACTGTAAAGAATGGGGGGAGTGAAGGCAACGCTCTGCCCTCAGGTGTAGGTGTGAGCATCTTGCTCATCCAACTTCATCCTTCTACGTGACTGAAGACCATGATTTTAAGCTTTCACTGGAGGTCATTACTACGTTTACACCATGGTGGATGGCGGATTTACCGCCCCATTCCGAGGTGAGTGGGGCGGTAAATCCCCATTTCCCATTTTCCCTTCCCCATTCCCATTTTTGCCCCGTAGGGCATAATGGGAGTGGGGAAGGCGCTAATTACGCGCCGTAAATTACGTCGGCGTAATTAGCACCATGGCGGGTTAGTGCCATGGATTTTAATGCCTGCTAAAAGCAGGCGTTAAAATCGGAATCAGGCGTTAAGGGTTAACGGTGGCGTTAACCCTTAACGCCTGAGTTGTAATGAGGCCCACTGTCTTTTAAACACTATTTTTAATAGACCTCTGACGTCTTCCTTGTTTTGTTAATGCCTTCTGAACAGGAGCTTGTTCTTTCACATGATTTTGTATCCAATTATCAGTTCACTCCAGCCTGATAAAACCTTGGCTTCTTGGCTTGGCTTCACGGCTCATCCAGCCTCGCCTTTTCGAGATTCACTTTTAATTTGTGTGTTTGTTTTACTGGAAAGAGGCCTTTCTTTTTTATTCCAACTCTGCTGTGACACGTAGTGGAAACATCCATCCTTTACTCTTTATGCATATATGTATATATTGGCGCATGCCGCAATCTATTCACTATGAAGCTGCCTTAAGATTACTTTGTCTACCTGCATTTCATTTGCATCTGTACACGTGTAAACTGACTTGATATCTTCATCCATTTTATGGCATAAGCTTCTTCACCTTGATCTCAGGATGTCACCTATCCTTGATACTTTCTTGATGCCTTATAGAATATCTGCATTCTCTAGTGTCTGCATCGTTTCTAGGCACGTCAGCTCTGCTCTGTGTGATGTCACCATTCATCTTGACCATTCATTTGTTCTGCTTCTTCCGGGATTTCATTCAAACGGCCATCATATTTCCTTGTATGCAGGTATGGTTTTCTCAATGGGAACCTTTCCTCCAGGATTCTTCTAGGTATCAGTATTTTCACTGGTACCGCACACATTTCACATCCGGGCTCCCAACATATAGGCAATATGGGTGAGGTGGTTGAGGTGGGGGTACTTGGCTCCTCCTCTACACTCCCCCCCTGGGCGATTTATCAAACACTCTCTCATCATCCTTCACATCCAGACATCTTGGTATAAAAAAGCGCTTCTTTGGGACCCATACCTTTATAACTCCCTTCAGGCATCCTGCTAACTTCACATGCTCATCTTATTTCCATATCAAGAGACTGCACTGTCCATTGGGACTACAATAGATCCATGTTCCCACATACTTCTTATGATTCTTTGGATAGAGGAACTTCGTCCCCTCAGGTGCATGGATACTGGCCTTCACAAAGTCTCTGATTTCTTTGTCTGTCAAGTCTTTGGCCTTCCATCCTTGTTCAACATGGATCATAATCTTCATCCCTATGGCCTTCTTGGCTGTTTTCTTGCATTGGGAGATTATTATCTTGATCACAGAAAATCCAAGCAATATCATTAGCGTCAGAGCTCCAAGGAACTTAAAAATGTCTGCCATCCATTGTGGAACCCAAGAGAAGAGTGATCCATACCAGCTGTCATCAGTAATGTCTTCTACTTCATCGATCATCTGGCCGTGGAGTTTTGTCATCATACCTATGGCCTCCGTAAAGGTTCCATTCTCGTCATCATGAGAAGGTCTGAATGTGCAACATGATTCTCCAATTTTTGCACAAGCACCTCCATCCATAGCTGTGATCATGTCCAAGACCTATCTCTTCTGGAGAGTCATCAATTGTATAGCTCTCAACTCTTCTCTGATAGTATTGAATACCTTTATTGTTGATAGTCTGTAGCAATTCCCATCTGGTAATCTGCAGCCATTTGGTATTTGCTCCAACCTGGACACTTGGCATGAAGATCAACGAAGAAACTGAAGGTGTCTGGCTAAATAGTCTATGCTCATAGGGAATAGCATCAAAAGCCTCTATAGATTTTGCTGAGAAATAATTCTCCCTCTTTATTCTTCTTATCAGCTCCACAGATCTCTTCTTTCTCAGGTGAGCATCTGCTTTTGGAAAACTGTCAAAGTTTAAGTCACTTTTCGGAATCACCAATGCCGGAACATGAACATTCACTAATAAGCATCGTCGTACCCAATCCTAGGGTAGCCTCATAAATGCTTTAGATCCACATACCCAATAGTTATCCATGATTACTGATGTTCCAAGTATCATTCCTGGTACATCAAAGATTCAACCACACTTCTGATTCTCGTCAACTTTTCTTGTGCCATTATTTCTGAAGCACAGTGTTGCACTCTCTAAAGGCACTATCTTCAAGGGTCCTGCCATGTCTTCAACCCTGGTCAGTAGCTTAGCAAGTCTTGGCCATAGTGGCTTACAACCATTCTGCACTATGTCAATGGAAGGGTTATAACAACCAATGACCACCCAGGCTCTGCAGACCAACACTCCTTCTTCCCATCCATCTGGTGATAACACTGAACCCCAGATCTGCATTTGACCTCTGTTCCTCCATCTAAGAATTTATTCTGCAGATTTTCCTGGACTCTCCAGTTTTTTGTTTACTTCCCATCTGATTCCAGCTCCTTTTACTCCAGGCTTCTCGTATCTGATCACATGATTCTTTGTGTGAGATCTGTTTCTTGTCTTCGTGTCTTGCACATAATCATCTTCATCTGGATCTGTCCATTCAGTTGCCCATTTGAGATAAGCCTCTTGCCCCATAAACTGGCCTCTTGTTCAGCAAAGTGCTATGTAAGAAAGACAATGTGCTGTCTGGACGTCTATTTCAATAGCTATGAAGATCTTAGACTTCCCCAATGCTATTAGGCAGGAGTGCACATACAAAGCATTCCTCCTTTGAGGTTCTTCTTCCCACTTCCCTCGTATGTTGATACCATATGTTGTTTCCCAAATGTGCTGTACTATCCAGGCAATCATTTAGCTCAAAGTCATCCTCCCTGGTATCCCTCTTAGGTGGTATTCTTCTCTTATGATCTGCCATGATTATCTCATACAACATGTCAGCATAACTCCTTCTAACTGGGCCAATCATAGGTACATCTGTCAGTGGACTGGGTGTGGTACATGAACATTCTGTGTAGGTTCACCTTTCATCACCCATTTCTTTTGTCTCCCTTGTAAAGCCTGTCTCTGGTATCCAAAAATAATCTCCAAGCCACCTTTAGCATGTGAAGGACTATTAGTGACATTTACCTCAGACTTAGGTGATTCCTCATCATTCTTTGGAATGGGGATAACTACATAGGGTCTTGTCTGCTTAGTAGTTGCCACGTTTCTACCTTTCTTTTGCTTAGGAAGATTCTCAGGAGTTTTTGCTCCTTGCACATCTATGTAATAGGCTGTTCACACAGTGAGTGAAAGCAGTATTATTATAAACAGAATGCAAGCATAAATAACACAGAGATACGAAAGTGTACAGCATCGATTTTTTACACAACGTGGACGTCTCTCTGAATCTGGCATGATGATATTGCTACTAATGCTGCCCATTTTTATTGCCTAAGGAAGGAAAAATGAAACTTTAATATGGCACCATTATGCCCTGCTTCTGGGAACTGCTGATCTCACTTACAAACCTTTTTGATCCACTGATTGCTTATTGGACAATGAACACGACTTCCCAGTGGACCCCTCAAATCGCCCTTTCACTAGACGACATGATGATTTTCTTTCAGCATGAAATAAGGGTTCTTTTTTAGCCAGCAATCCATCGATCTGTCCCTTGAAGAAAGCCTCACTCTGATCTCAGAGTTCTCTCGGAATAAGTATTTACTTGAAATATAATGTCTCTCTAAATTTCATTCAATGCTGCATTACTTCTCGGATCCCTTCGGAACGTACAGACATCTGTGAGTCTATTAACAAGCTGTGGGCATTCTTCAATCAGGTAATAAAATACAAGGCTGACCAGTCTGTGTGCATTGTCAGCTGATAGGGACATTTGCACTTTACCCACTGTACGCAGGAAGCTGCAAAACATGCTCAATAATCGCTGTGAGCAATCTCCTTACGATCAGACCAGTCTTAAGATCTTGCACGCACGAAAACGTGAATGCTAGTAGTTCTCCCCAAATTGCAGGATATGTGTGTAACACAAAAAGAAAAACTTCAAATATGATCTGTGAAACGTTGTCATGGGGTACCACCATGAGCAAATCCAAACAGGAACTCAGTGAGAAAGGAATCAGGGTACTGTACCCTCTTCCAATTGTCGAAAACGAAATAAAAATCTGGCATATTTTTCTTCTTATCAAGGCTTAAGCATGCTTCAGTCCAATGTCACAAATCCCTTGGCTCAAGAACAGATAGCCTCCCTTAACTTTTCCCCAAATGACAGAAAAAAGTGTTGGAAATAAGCCACACCAAATTAACTCTTTGTCTTTACTCGACAGCTTCTGCGTCCTTCTTCCTCGTCATAGACCTATCTGCACGTGCTGACGTTCTTCCCCGATGCTTGCTTCCAAAAGGTGCGTGGTGATGTGGTCTCTCCAGCATAGATCTTTACATCTCTTTGAAAAGTCCAAGCACGTCTGCCCTGCACTCTGATTGCAGACGGCGTGACCGTTAAAGCAGGGCTCGTCCCACTTTTTTCTTGTATGGTTGCGGATTAGGATTGCATCTCCAGGGAACACTTTAGGAATACATAGTTCTTAAAATCTACTTGTTGAAGCATCTCCTTCTGTGTTCTGTACTGCCTCACACCCTTTTCGCTGTAGCTGATCTGAAATGACAGAGATACTTGAAGTCACACAAGTAAGATAGTCACGTAACTCCATTCCTAATAGTTATGACGTTGGCTGGGCATCACATCTAACTCTGGATGGAGGTGTGAGGGGTGTCCTCATTCGCCTCCCTGTCACTATTTCATCGGGGCAAGATGGTGGTCCGAACCTGTTTGGTTACTCAATGCATATAATGCCAGTGTTAGGCAATGAAACCACCCTTTCTTCAAGGTAAGCTTCAACTTGGCTATTCTTTCTTTAAGAAAGCCGCTGAGCCTCTCACAGATCCCATTTCCGTGTGGATGATAAGCCAAAGAAGGCTTGTGCTTTATAGCTTTATACCAAGCAACAAACTTATCTGCTCAAAGACTGTGTTAACAAAATGAGGGCAATTATCTGATCTTACTACTTCACATATTCCCCATCTAGGAAATACTTCTCGCACTAAGAAATTTGCTGCACAAGTGGAATCTGGGTTTGTACATGGACCAGCCTCAATCCATCGTAAAAAGGGACAGACTACTACAATCATGTATCTATACCCATTACATACTTGCAGCATATCGACAGTCAATATCTAAATGCTGAAAGGGGCCATTGGGTCTCGGGATAACTCCTCTAACTGTGAGCAGTGAGTCCCCAGTGGTGAACTTTTGACAAACAATGCAATTCACCACATAGAATGTAACATATTCTAACAAGTTTGGTACAAACCAATCTTCTGCAATAGTTGCAGTGAGGTTTTCTCTGTTCCAGCGCCACCCTTTATAAGGCGAAAGGCATTACTGGTTACCAATGCTGTTTTGCCACCACAATGCTTCAGAGGGGTTTAAAGAACACCCTCGTTGTGTCCATAGATACATCTCATCTTGAGGTTCTTCTCCCTGAACCTCTATTAATTGTGTCTTCCAAAGATTACTATAAGATTCAGACACACTCATCACCACCATTTTTTCATTTACATTAGGCGTATCAAATGACATGACATCTAAACATGCAGCGCGTTTGGCTTCATCGTCGGCTGCTTGATTTCCGCATGAAAAAAAATCTGACTTTTTAGTGTGAGCTGCGCATTAACGACTGCGATGGTTACATGCGAGTTGTAGTGCCTAAATAAGCCTGTCCAATAAGGTGGCATGCTGCACTGGAGTGCCATCCACTCTGAGGTAGCCCCTCCTTTTCCAACGTGCTAATCCTGCGTGCACTGTCGATGTCACATAGGCGGAGTCACTGTACACTGTTACTTCCTGGTCTGCATGATTCTCGAGCGCGACTATCAGCGCCACTAACTCTGCAGTCTGTGCTGAATAGTGAGATGGGAGTCGTGCACTTACCAATGTTTGGAATTCCCCATTGGCTGTTTGTTTTACCACAGCGGCACCTGTATATCTCTGCCCATCATTTTGATCGATCCTTGAAGAGCCGTCAATAAAAACTATTTCTCCCGCTGTCAAAGCATTTTCTTTTATCCTAGGGATTTCATCAATGAACACTTCATAGTTCGAATAATCCTGCGCATGCTCATCCGCTACCACTGGTTCAGCTACAAACTTGGCAGGATTCCCTAATTTGCATCAAACTATTTTAATTGCTGGATTTGATATGACTACTTCATAGGCAGCAGCCCTTTGAGACGTCAATGTCCCTTTAGGTTTCTCTTTGATGGCAAATAATGCATGCTCAACAAACAACATCACAGAGAATCCCATCACTATACTTGCAGCCTTCTCAATGGCCAACGCGGCGGGTGCCAAAGATTGTTCGTACGGAAAATGACCCCTCATTACTGGGTCTAAAATCCCACTGTAATATGCAATAGGCTTTTACCCCAATGTGGTTCTCTGTGTAAGGACTGCTGTCATAACAGTACCATCCGTATGCAAAAACAAAAAGAATTCCTTGGCATAATTGAGAATCCCTAAAATTGGAGCTGTACAAATTGCCTTTTTCAATTCCTCAAAACCTTCTTCCATCTCCTCAGTCCAAACAATTTCCTCTTGCGTTGCCTGTGCTTTCTTTAGAGCTTGTAATAAAGGCCTTGTATATGAACTGTAATCAAAGACCCATGCTCTGACATAGTTACATAGTCCCAGAAATCCATGCATGTGCTTTATCATGTGTGGCTTTGTTGTTTTCAAGATAGCTTCAGCTTTCTCAGGAGTAACCTTTTTTCCTTCATGCAAAATCAACTGACCTATGTACAACACTTCCTGTTGACAATACTGTAACTTCTCCTTGTCAACCTTATATCCCTTTTCAGCGAGTGTAATCATCAACTGAATAGAATCCCGTCTGCATCCTTCCTCTGAAGTGCTGCAAACTAAAATGTCATCTAGGTATTGTAACACAACACTTTCCATATCAACATTGATTAAATCCATCTGGAGAACTCTATTGAAAATCGATGGAGACTCACAGTACCATTGAGGTAATCTTGTGCTTTTTAACTTAGTCTGTCTGAACATAAATGACGTCAGATCCTGCAAGTCTTTGTGTAAAGGGATTGAGAAAAACACATTTTTCAAATCAATCAAAGTTAAATATTGTGCTTCAACAGCTATGTTCCATAAAATTGTAGCAGTATTAGGAACTAGATTTAACTCGGCCCCTACAATCTGGTTAATCGGGCGTAAATCTTGAATTAGCCTCCATGAGCCCCCTTAGCTTTTTTGATAGGACACACTGACGTATTGCACGGTGACTCTCATGTCACCAAGATGCCTTGATCCATCATGACGGAAATCGTCTAAAAAATACCTTCATGTGCCTCAGTAGACATAGGATACTGTCGTGTTCGAGGCAAAATTGTTCCTGGCTTCATTTTAATCTTTACTTTTCCAACCCCTTCACTGGGCCTAAGTCATAAGGGCCTGTCATCCATAATGATGCTGGCACTTTTGCCATGTCTTCCTCAAAATACTCGGGAGTCTTTTTTGCTAGTATCATTCTCTGGGGAACCTCACGTTTGATTGCTTTTACCCAATAAGTAATACTCATCTCAAATATCACTTCCTCATCTGATGGATGATCTCCAAACATGTCCTCATCAGTGATGTCAGTCAATCTGTAACCCTCCACAATGGCAATCACTGTGCACCATTGTCTGCCATCATGATCATTCCCATCAAGCAAAGACATTTACCCTCACACTATGGCTGCTTGTAGTTCTAAGGGAAAAATGTGCCCTTCCTCTTCATCCATAGGTATCTTTGCCCTGAATAGAAACTCATCAGGTATTCTCATAGTTCTGCCTACTAAGCCTGGTAGCCATGTCAACAAAATGCGTACCCCATAATGAAAAACTTCAGGTTCCAACGGAACTGCTCTCATGGTCACTTGTCCTGCAAACGCCATAATACATTCGCTCATGTTTAAATAATGCATTCCTGGTGTTGAACACACTATACATTTATCAGTAAATGAGTTTGTCATATTCTACTTAGTCATTAGATCTCGTCCTAATATATTGACAGGTGTCTTCCTTGAATACAGCAGTGGCACCGACATGTCACATTCTCCTATAGAGACTGGTAAGTCTTCAGTAAAAGGAACTCTGCTTGTAGCTCCTGTGAAACCTTGAGAAATCATGGCATTGCCAGACTTAAAAAAATGTCCCCCTTTTATACATGAGTGTGTTGCAACGTGTCTACTAAAAATGAAAAACGTTTGCCTCCTATACTGACGTCTACCCTCGGTTCCTCGTGAGGATTTGGCATCACGGATAGTATTGAACACATCAAGTCTCCCAGTAAGCTGTCCTATTGTGGGTACAGCCTCATTCCTGTACCTGTAAAATGATGCCCTCCCTCTACAGTGACACCCCTATCCTAGGAGCCATTAGCTGCCCCATACTTGTGCATTGCTGTATCTGCATAGGGGAATGCTGCGACTGCCCTTGCAGCAGATTCACTGCTATTTGCTGCATTTTGCAAATCTTGCTGCATTCTCGGTGCTTGTGCCTGTTGCACTGTTTGATTCCGAGCAAACCCATCCCAACTCTGCTGTGAATAAGCAGGCGGGTTTGAAGTCCCTCTACAGTGACACCCCCTATCCTAGGAGTCATTAGCTGCCCATACTTGTGCTTTGCTGTATCTGCATAGGGGAATGCTGTGACTGCCCTTGCAGCAGATTCACTGCTACTTGCTGCATTTGCAAATCTTGCTGCATTCTCGGCGCTTGTGCCTGTTGCACTGTTTGATTCAGAGCAAACCCATCTCAACTCTGCTGTGAATAAGCAAGCGGGTTTGAAGTCCCTCTACAGTGACACCCCCTATCCTAGGAGTCATTAGCTGCCCATACTTGTGCTTTGCTGTATCTGCATAGGGGAATGCTGCGACTGCCCTTGCAGCAGATTCACTGCTACTTGCTGCATTTGCAAATCTTGCTGCATTCTCGGCGCTTGTGCCTGTTGCACTGTTTGATTCCAAGCAAACCTATCTCAACTCTGCTGTGAATAAGCAGGCGGGTTTGAAGTCCCCCCTCTTGAAAATTGACCATTCTGCACAAACCCTTGACTTCTACATATACAAGCTAAATGATCTGTTATACCGCATGCTCAACATATAGACGGAGGTCTCCCCATCTGTCCTCCTGGCATGCCTTGATTATCATTCTGCATGTTTTGAAACCCACCTTGATTATTCTGAAAACCTCTTCCTCTAAAACCTCCCCTTCCTTGTGCTATAAACCCATCATTACCTTGGTCCAACTGCCTTTGATTATTCACCTGCGGCATGTTTGTCGCCTGCTGTGGATTTGATCCGTCTCCACTGGTTATCATTGCCCCTTCAATAGAATACTTAGATAACTTTTTTTACACTAACTTTGCTTCTTCGCCTTTCCTAATATCATCTTTTTTGCAATTCTTTTCTTGCAAGATTCTGCAATAATGTGCGATGGTCAGCTGCATTTCTGACCACGCTTTTGCCTCCATACCCACTAACTTCTTAAGCTGCTTCTGTACTGGGTCTGGCAGCCCTTGGCACAGTATATGATAGAACACAGGTATAGATTTTCCCCAAGCTTTGCATGTCTCCAAGCTATACTGCTCTTGAACATTCTGAATGTAAGTAAGCGGGTCTTCCCCTTCCTGCATCTTTTTCGTCATTGTAGCTCCCATATCAGATGTGTCTGGATACAGCACTCTAAGCGCTTTCCAGACCACCGGCCTGTAGTTATTGAATGGTGCTCCATCATGAGCAGTGTTACCTGAACTAACACCAGCATACCCTGCTCTGGACCAAACATCATCAGCTCTCTCTCCAAGGATGGCAATCAAGAGACCCTTAATGTCCCCTACATCCCATGTATTTCCTCCTGTCATCTTTTCTAATTCATGTATCCATTTCCCAGCACCAGAAGTTAAACTCTGAAGTTTATACCTTAAATTATCCTTGCCCATCTGGGGCCAAGGTATATACTGTGGTCTAGCTCCCCCTTTCTCTAGCAAGGGAAACTGTGAAACCCGAAACTCACCCTAATTTCCCATCATCTGTCTATTCACGGCAGGGATAATATTTCCACATCACCTTCTTCCTGGCAGTGAACTTAATCTGCTCACATACGGTGGCGACTCGCCCTCTCACCATGGGGTTGCCCTTTAGGTTGATCTGACTGCGTCAATGCGTTATGCCTTTACCATCGAGTTTGAGAAAAATCAGACCACCCATCCATTCGTTCTGTAGAAGTGCTAACTCATCATCTTTATCTCTTTCTTCCTTCCATCTCTTTATTTCTCTTACTATATCTAAAGATGTGCTTGCTCGATTACTTCTCTCCTTGTCGCCTCTCTCCTTGTCCCTCGGGACCATAGGAATTACATCTTTCTCTGTATTTCTCTCTGATCCCTCGTCACTGCTTTGCGCAGGTGACTCAAATGCCGAGTTACTATACCCTGTTGCTGCCTTAAGCTCCCTCAGTGGGTATAACCCATCGTCTTTCTTGTTTTCGCCATCTATTTCCGGTGGGGTGGGGGGAGCAGAAGACTCCTCACCCCCCTCTTTGCATACATTAAGGATCCAATCTATAGGAGGCTGCTCTTCTCTTTCCTCCTGGTACATTTTCCAAAGTTCTAAGCTCTCTAGTCGCTTGTCTAGCTTTTTTTCCGTATATGCTGCATACAAATATGTTGTCATATGCTGCAGGACTACCTTTGAAAGTGACCCTCCTTGCGCCCATGCCATAACCATTTTGTCTGCAGTTCCCTCAACCCATTCCGCACTATACTGTCTAAGCTTGGGTGCATGTTTTGGCAATTGCTTGCAGAGGTGCACAAGTGGAATAACATCCTCCATTTTTGACTCTTCACTTCACTCTTGACTATCAATACTCATTTGCTTTTGTCACAGGTTTTGAAAACAATACGTTTCAGTAAAAGAACATAATATGAGCATGAACCAATCGTCGCAGGCTCCAATCCCTTTAAATCACGTTTTTTACTTTAATCTTGCTAAAATTACACCATCAACTTAAAGTCAAACAACCAATTCCATTTTTCAACCTCGTATTTCTCCTTTTTTCAACAATCACTTTGAACTATTACGTCATCACCAACACATAAATACATAATACGAACAGACAAACAGACACACTCTCTCACGATCTTTTTTCTAAGACTAGTCTTTCCCTCTAAATCAATACTTCTACAGAGTTTAAATCAACCTCTTTAAGTTACGTCTTTAACCAAACTCGTCATCTAATGCTTCCGCTATGGGATTTTAGGTAAAGATTTCTTCTGTTATGTTCTTTAAAACGCAGGCACAGGGCGTATTCTATTATCATGGCAGTCTCCTCACGATACCTCTTATTGCTTGGCCTCACACAAGTCAATTTCTATTCAATATTTAACACTCTTATTCTCGAGTTATATTTATCCCACCTCCCTCCGTTACACTTCTTTCCCTTATCAATTCTTGTCACTCATCACCACACTCAGTTTTGCCAACTTGCTCAGTTTTTACTCACCATTCGCATGTTCGTCTTCCGACTCTCTGGATCGTACGCCTCTTTTACCGCCTTTCCAACTTCCGTTCGTTCAGCTTCTCGTAAACCGTGGGAGGGGATTCCGTCTGAAACCGGTAGGACCCATCACACCCTTTTTGCAAAATTTTAGCAATTTACACTAAACCACTATCTACAGGGAGCTTCATGCCCTGTTAGCTGAATGGCAGAGGTCTTGTGATATTGCCGGGACTCGAAAGTTGACTTATATCAATGGATTTTTTAAACAATCCTCTCGCTACCAAGTGAACTGAATAACCTCAGCCCTTTAAGATGAGTGGCAATTACCCTGGAGATGGATGGGGAAGCAGATTTTATTCATACATCAATAATCAAAATGACTCAGTTAGTTGGTAAAAAGATTAACTGTTTTATTTTCAATTGTCTAAAACAGGGAGCACAACGAACATCAACGAATTTGCTCGATCCTCTTACTCAATGTTTCATAAAAAACAGAGCTTATGTATCAAAAACTCGTCATCATTGACGTTGATTTACATCATTACCAACGTCATCCTACGTGGCAAACTACAAAAACCTAGTGGCAACTATGATAGGCTCTTAATGAACCTCTAAATATATGTTCTGTACTGGTATGGAACAGTGAACAAAAGTGATAGATTTCTTAACATCAGGTGAGGCAACTAAGCTCTTCCCTCAAAATGGCCACTATGAATGTCACTAAATACATGACGTCCCATTGGCTGCACAAACTATAGGACCCTTAATTACGCGGTCCCCTACAATTGGTTTGCACTATAACCTTCGTCAGTACTTTTGCACCTATCTCTAGCAGCACACAGATTGGATTTCCGGGTGCTGGTGAGCTTGACTCAACCCCAGCTTCCCACCAATTAGCATGTCAATCTATCATCACCTCAGTGGTCAGCGTAGTCAGTTATGCTTTGAAGCTCTGCCTTGAGTTTGTTCTGTACTGTAAAGAATCGAGGGAGTGAAGGCACGCTCTGCCCTCAGGCGTAGGAGTGAGCATCTTGCTCGTCCAACTTCATCCTTCCACGTGACTGAAGGCCATGATTTTAAGCTTTCACTGGCCATCATTACAGGTTAGCCAGTCCGGATATAATGGTGCTGATAAAACCGTACTGCCACCGTTTTCCGGACCGGCTAACTACAAGTTCTGTGGCCTTGTGATGTTACACCCACCAGCTCTGAGTTGGTGGGCGTAACGACAACGGGCACAGATGGATGTGGAAACACCAGCACCATTAAGACATGGTGCTGGTGTTTCCACTTCCCCATTCCTGTAAGTCTACTGGACTCCACGGGAATGGGAATTTACAGAATGCCGGCTCCGGAATTACTGGATCACCAGGGCTGTAATGCCCTGGTAATTCTGACAAGTCCAGAGCCGGTAAATCCCTACGGTCCAGTGGCAACCTGCCGGTTTTACTGGGACGGCTACTGCCGGACTCGTAATGAGGGCCACTGTCTTTAAAATACTATTTTAATAGACCTCTGATGTCTCCCTTGTTTTGTTCAAGCCTTCTGAACAGGAGGTTGTTCTTTCACACGATTTTGTATCCAATTGTCAGTTCACTCCAGCCTGATAAGACCTTGGCTTCGTGGCTTGGCTTTATGGCTCATCCAGCCTCGCCTTTTTGAGATTCACTTTTAATTCATGTGTTTTCTTACTAGGACACAATGGGAAGAGGCCTTTCTTTTTTAGTCCAACTCTGCTATGACACGTAGTGGCAACACCCATCCTTTACTCTTTATGCATATTTGTATATATTGGCACATGCCGCAACCTATTCACTATCATGCTAGCCTCAGGATCACTTTGTCTACTTGTGTTTCTTTTGCATCTGTACACGTGTAAACTGACTTGATATCTTCATCCATTTTATGGCATAAGCTTCTTCACCTTGATCCCAAGATGTCACTTATCCTTGATACTTTCTGGATGCCTTATAGAATATCTGTATTCTCTAGTTTCTGCATCGTTTCTAGGCACGTCAGCTCTTCTCTGTGTGACATCACTATTCGTCTTGACCATTAATTTGCTCTGCTTCTTCCGGGATTTTATTCAAACGGCCATCATATTTCCTTGTATGCAGGTATGGTTTTCTCAATGGGAACCTTTCCTCCAGGATTCCTCTAGGTATTGGTATGTTCACTGGTACCGCACACATTTCACATCCGGGCTCCCAACATATAGGTAAAATAGGTGAGGTGCTTGAGGTGGGGGTACTTGGCTCCTCCTCTACACTAGGAATTAGAGCTGACGAGCAGTGTAGCATGTGTCAAAGGTACAAAGGGCCCTCTCGCATTGATAGCCAAGCCGGGGAGAAACGATTGCCACTGTGGTACAGTCATTGACTCCGACAGCAAAGCAACGCCAATGAGTTCAGCACAGCCGGTGAGTTGAGAGAAATTTACAGGAGACCGGACTGTGTTATGCACATGGTTGAAAGCGGCAACATTGTATGAACAAAGAACTTGTGTGCGATTGAACTTTATCAAACCAAAATAGGTACCAGATACAGAGTGGTCCAGCGTCACGTGGGTGCTCACTCGAAGGTTTCTGTTTGGTACCCCCATAGCATGTAAAAGATTATTGAATAGTAAAATCAAAGTGGTCCTGCAACGGGTTAAGTTGAATCCTGTGCACATTTGGAAGTCTTCGATTGCCTACGAACTGAAATTGGTCTGAGCCCGTAAAAGGGGGACTCATTTTTTTAAAGTGGGTCTGAGCTTGGAAGAGGGGCATCTGGGGTGATCAGTAAAACTCACTCACAAAGATATTGTTGTGGCAAATGTGAACCCAACTGAGGGCTGCCTGCGAATTAAAGTTGGTCCCAATCCTATTTAGGAAGGCTAATTATGCAAGAAGGATCTGAGCCCGGCTGAGGGGGATCCTGGGCGAAGAGTAAATCGCAGGACTCGAATATTTGGAAAGGAACTTTTCTTTGTTGTTTCTGCTACATCAGTCCCTCTGAAGCAAGAGCATTTGAACGAAAGAGACTTGGGCACAGAAGGCCCTGATTTTGGTAACCTCATGCCGAAGAAGGCCAGGAGTGTGCTGTGCTCGAGTGACCCACCTTGTCCCGCGCTAAAAACGTGGGGAAGGGAGGCCAATGGCCTAAACATCCTGACTTATCATTTGTGAACACTTCTTTCTTTTTGTAAACATTATCCCACGCTATTTTTAGAATAGAAGTAAGGATTGGCAATAGTTTCCTTTTAGTATAGGGCCTTTTTATTTAACTAGACTCCACTAAGACTGTGTTATTGTTATTTGATGGTCATAGCTTGCTCCCATCTTAGATTTAGATAGGTGTTTTTCACAACACTGATAAAGTTCCATAAACACTCTTGAACTGTGATCACTTGTGTGCGTCTTACTTTGATACCATGCCTACCTTACATACTCTTAACCTATGCGACATAGCCCCATCTGTTTTGCAGGGAAACCGGGAAAGGAAATCAACGCTGCCCTGTTCTTTTCTTTACCTTTTCGGAGTTCCACAGTGAAATAGTAGGCTTATAGGTTTGAGAACCATTGCATGACTTGAGGGTTAGAGGGTTAGAGTCATTTTGTTGACTTGTTGTTCGGATGTCTATCAATTCATGGTCTATCTGGCAGCATTGGAGCAAACAGCACCCTCACAGGGTTTTCAGCCCTTCAAGATGGCGCTGGGTTTGTTCACTGCTTGAGAGATCTTGTAACACTGCAGTTGTTCACAAGAGGGCGCCCAGGATGAGATCCGTTCCAAGGATTGTTGACACAGAGGGAATGTTAGACTGCCTTAACACTGCTTAGACCAGGTAGGACAGTTGACTCGTCGTGTAGAAGACGATATCTTACTGCCAATACAATTCTTAGTCGTACCAATAGATGGTATGAGAATTCGATTAGCTGGAAGATGGACTCTGCACCCTGGAACAGAATCGTCACAGGAGGCTTTATATAAGAAAACATTAATCAGGAACTAATCCAGGGCGTGAGCCTGTAGGCAAAATGAAATTATTATGATTTTCAAGTTGAACAAGGGATTTGGCAAAGAAACATAGGTAAAAGAAGAGTGTCTTACCATTGAAGGAGTCCTGAGGTCGTGAAGAGTCAATTGGACTTGCAGACAGGACAACTCTATCCCACTGGCACGAGGACGCCTGCAATGGAGTCCAGTTCAAGCAACCTAACACCGACAGCATGAGGACACCTAACACCAAGAATGCTAAAAAGGAAGTCTCTAGTCCAAGCACACCGGGTGAAGTCCACAAACAGCGGTTTTCCCAATTGTCCAGAAAACAAAGTACTTGGTGACGAGAGTTCCGTGGAAGTTCCGGTTTTGGAACTTTTCCTGGCAGTGACTGAAAACAGTATCTTGAAGCAAAGCAATCTGAATCAGCAGTCTGAGTCGGTTCTATTTCCTGGTGGTGACAAAGACAAAACAACGTGAGGCTAATCAATCCGTGTCAGCAGTCCAGGACGGGTTTACTTCCTGGTGGCCTCTGAAGACAAAAACGTAGGCAAAGTCAATCCTTATTAGTGGTCCGGGTCAGCATTAGGGAATCAAGGACAAAGCAACAAGAGGGCGTAGAAAGAGGTAAGGGCAAAGACAGGAGTTCGAGGCACATAGGAACAAGGTACGCGGCTGGATACCAGATTCAGAAGTGCCGCTTGCGAGCAGAGGAGGAGCGTTTATTCTGATCAGCTGACCTGCCATACCGTAACGAGCAGGAGGAGCACGAGCGAAATGTAGGACGCCACCGTCTCCATGGCAACAACCAACGGTCTCGCAAGGACCACAAGCATTTCGGTATTTTACGATAGAGCTTCAGTGCAGTACCTTTCCCAGCAACCACGGGAGGGACCCGATGCACTCATGCAGTGGATAAGCGACCAGCTGTCCCTGGCAAATAGTTGAATTAGAGGCATTGGAACTGACAGGGAAACAGCGTAAGAAGCAGTCCAAGGGTTAGCGCCTTGCGTCGCTTCGTTTTTTCCCACTGAGCGCTGGCGCTTCACACTACTTTGTTATCATTCATTACTTCCTTTCAGCCCTTCTGCCTTGCCTTCTCCTTAATTCCTCCTCTGCCCCTCCCGCTTCACTCTGCCTGCCTGCTCTGTGAACCATATTCTCTTAGTCTCTTAGTGTATCGGAGTTCCTATTCCATCTCCAATTGTTTCACATGCCACCTTTGTGCTTCGATGCACTCCTCTGACACACAGGCAAGTTTGGATTACTTCACTTCGGCGGAGCGAGCAGTCGCACCATCCACCATCTGAAGATTCCTCATCTTCGACAAGGGTTTTCCCTACACAGGTTTTCCCTTTGGGCATCGCCCATAGAGCACACATGATCGCCCTATTAAAATTGGGGAGTGTGGATGCTCTTGTGGTGTTGCAACAGGTTAGTCGCCTATTGCAAATCCTCACACTTATCCATACCAAAGGTGAGTGGTTGGTGAACTTTCTCCCTAGAAGTTAGTACCTCAGATGGATAGTTGGCCATTTGATGGCAAACACCTCTAATTCCAAGAAATAGTAGTTCTTCTCACATGGGAAGGGTTTACGAATAGTGAATAGAATGGGGTGTTCCAATCCATTGTATATTTGCTCCCAACCCTGTGAGGGATGCATCGACCTGTAATACGACTTCCCTTGAGACGTCTACTACTCTTAGTATTGGATTTTGGCATAAGGTTTGTTTCAGGTTCTTGTAACGTGCATTCATCCTCATCAGTCCAACACATTTTCTGGGGTTCTGCATTTCTTAGTTGTCTGTCAGTCTGGCTGTTCTATCTGAACAATGTGGGATAAACCTACGGTAATAACCAATCAATCCTAGGAATGCCCTGAGGTCTCTCTTGGTCTTGCGTGTGGGGGCATCTATGACGCCTTTCACTTTTTCTTGCTGGGGCCGGACACTGCTATTCCCTACAAAGATGCCTAGGTTTTTGACGGCCGAATGAGCCAGCTTACATTTTGATGGATTGGAGGGTTCTCATAATAATAGAAAGATGTCAATATAGGCCCCACAGAAATCAAGGTAAGGCTGTAATATCCTGTCCATGAGTCGTTGGAAAGTTGCAGGGGCCCCATGCGGTCAAAAAGGGAGGACTTTGAATTGTAATAGTCCCATTGGAGTTGAGAAAGCTGTCTTTTTCTTATCCGGTCCATGTACCTGGACCTGCCAATATCCCTTGGTTAATTCTAGGGTTGACAAGAATGTGGCATTTCCAAATTTATCTATTAACTCATCAATGCGTGGCATAGGATAGGCATCAAAGCCAGAGATGGCGTTGACCTGCCTGAAGTCTATGCAAAACCTCCAAGAATGAGCGGGTTTAGTCACTAACACAATAGGGGAGGTCCATGGACTCGAAGAGGGCTCGATGATGTTTGCCTTCAGAATTTTTCTAATTTCATCCATTACTATCTGCATTTGTGCTTCTGGGTGTCTACAAGGCTTCAAATTGACCACTTTTCCCTTTGGAGTTCTGATATAATGATAAGTACCATGTTCTCTCCCTGGTTTCCTACAGAATACATGGGTGAAGGCAGTTATAAGGTTGTTCAAATCTTCTTGTTTCTGTTTAGATACTTCTTGAGGAATACGTTCAGAGTTGTCTATCTCCTCGGGTACCAAACAAGACAATATGGAGGAGGTAGAAGCGGAAGGATTATCTTTCCACTCCGTTAGGACATTTACGTGGTAAAGGTGAGTCTTTTCTTTTCTATCTGGTTGGGCTATTTTATAGGTACAGTCCCGGTTTCCTCTATTGCCCCATATGGCCCATGCCACTTTGAGACAAGTTTATTTTCAGAGGTAGGTAAGAGGACTAATACTTTCTGTCCCACTGAAAATTATCTTAAATTTACCTTCTTGTCATATGTAGATTTTTGTTGGGCTTGAGCTTTCTCCATGTTAGTGTGGACTAGACAACGGGCGAGTTTCACGTGCTCTCGCCATCGGGCAGCTGTCTGTGAGAGGGGAATAGGTGCCCCAGGTATACTGGAGCATGTCTAAGACATCTCTTGGTTCTCTACCGTAGAGTGACTCAAAAGGAGAGTAACCGGTGGATGCCTGAGGGGTCTTTCTGAAAGGAAGGCCTGGTATCAAAGTAAGACAGACACAAGTGATCACAGTTCAAGGGGGTTTACTGAACTTTTATCAGGGCTGTGTCTAAACCTAGATCTAAGATGGAAGCAAGTTACGACCATCAAATAATAACAGTACAGTCCTAGTGGAGTCTAGTCAAATAAAAAAGGGCCTATACTAAAAAAAACAATTACCAATCCTTACCACTATGCTACAAAAGAGTGTGGGATAATGTTCACAAAGAGAAAAAAGTGTTCACAAAATGATAAGTCGGGATGCTTAGGCTGTGGGCCTCCCTTCCCCAAGTTTTCTGCACGGGACAAGGTGGGTCACAGCATACTCTTGAGCTTCTTCAGCACGAGGTCACAGTTCCTTTTACCAACATCAGGGCCTTCTGTGCCCAAGTCGCTTTCGTGCAAAGTCTCTTGCTTCAGAGGGCCCTATTCACCCTACACAACCAAGGAAGGCTCTTCTCCAAATAGTCAAGCCGGGCAATTTAGTCTTCACGCTGGATCCCCCGTAGCCGGGTTCAGATCCTTCTTTCACAATTAGTCTCCCTCAGCCGGGCTCAGACCAACTTTAATTTGCTGGCATCCCTCAGTCAGGTTCACGTTTGCCATAACAATATCTTTGCAGCTGAGTTTTACTGTTCCCCTGGATCCCCCTCTTCTGGGCTCAGTTCCCCTATTACAAATTGGTCCCCCTCAGCCGGGTTCAGAACAATTTCCATTCATAGGCAATCGAAGACTTTCAAATGTGAACAGGCTTCTACCTAACCCGCTGCAGGACCACATTGATTTCACTGTTCAATAATCTTTTACATTCTCAGGGGGAGGGAGTGCCAAACAGAGACCTTCGAGTGAGCACCCACATGGCGCCGGACCACTCTGTATTTGGTACCTATTTTGTTTTCACAGTTCAATTGCACACAAGTTCTTTGTTCATACAATGTTGCTGCTTGCAACCTTGAGTGTCACACTTTCTGGTCTGTTATCAGTTTCTCCCGACTCACTGGCTGTGCTGAACTCATTGGCATTGCTTTGCTTTCAGAGTCAAGGATAGTACCACGGTGGCAACCACTTCTCCGCGCCTTTGCTATCAATGCAGGAGGGCCCTGTGTACCTTTGACACTCGCTTCACTGCTCGTCAGCTGTAATTCCTGGTCTTATGTTTCTTTTCCTTCAGGTTCTAGAAAGTAGTGATCGTTTCGTGAAAAGGGCAAGGGTAGTTCCCTCCTTGTCATCCTCTCTGGTCTTGCCACCTTTCTCCTCGTCTAAAGTGCCATCCTGAAATAGTTGCTTCCTTGTGCATTTGGCCTTGCACAGAGTGTGCTTTCGTGCTCCACCTTTTATCCGTGGGGTGAAGTGTGATGGAAGCCAGGTGTGAGTAATCAGTAATTGACTGACTCTGCCTGGCCCTTGTGTTGGGACATGTCAGGTACACGGCTCTGGTGTTAGTCCATTGTTACTCACGATGAACTATCCGTGAGAAAGTGTGTGTGTCAGAAAATGGGGGGGAATTGAGTTTCTAGATATCGTACCTGGTAGGATGGGGAAAAGGTGTCATAAGGAAGGGGATACCATGTCTCACCCTTCAGTGTCCCACCTCCACTCCCCAAAGATCCCTCATCCAGGTGATGTTCCCGCACTGGTCTACCCTCAGGAACTGGATGCAACAGTGATTGATGTGTCTTGGCCACCTGGATGAAAGATCCCCGGGGACTGGCGGGTGAAGCACCTTCAGGTTTCTCACATTTCTTATTGCAGACAGGACCCATGGGATCATAAGATCCCAGTCCTTCCCATCCTCGTCTACCAATTTTCTCAGAATAATTGTGAGGGTCTTGTTAAATCTCTCTACCAATCCATCCATTTGGGGGTGTTAAATGGGGTTCTTAAGGTGGTAATGTGTAGTAATTCCTTAACTTCGCACATAAACCCACTCATGAAATTGGTTCTTTGGGCAAACCATTCCTAGAAAAGAATGGCAATAGGTGTTTTATAATTTACTGGGTTGTGTTGTTCGGAATGAGGAAGGCTTCTGGGTACTGGGTAGCGTAATCAATAATTACGAGAACATATTTATTACCCAGACTGGAAGTTTCCAACAGGCCATTGATATCCATCCTGATTCGGAGAAAGGGACTTTTATTATCGGTAATGGGTTAAGAGGGGCATTTTAGGGAATATATGAGTTGTTTTTTTGGCATAGCTCACATGCCTGAATGAAGTTCTTCATGTCAGCATGGATACACGGCCAATAGAATTTCCACTGATGTGAGCTTGGGTTTTAAATTGTCCCAAGTGTCCCCCTATCACATGAGAGTGTGCAATCTCTAGCAAGATCTTGCAATGGGCATTACTAACTGAGTTTTACTTAGGCCTTCCCCGGAGGTTTCCCTTTTATATAGTAATCCCTGTTTCAGGAAGAAAAAGGGACTCCCCTTTTCTTGTCCTTCTCCCTCAGGAATCACTTGTAAGAAGGCCTCTGCAAGTGATGGATCATTTTGCTGAGCGAGGGCTAGATCGGGAAGGTCCCTCTTCCCTCTTTGCCACAGTGATAGGTGTTTAATCAGCCTCTCCAAAGCCTAAGCTACCTCTCTCAGTTTCCTCTGATTCACTTTCTTCCTTAAAACAGGGAAATAGAGCCTACTCTAGAATTCCCTGTGCAATTTTGTCCCCACTGTGTATTTCGCCACGGACTGTAGGAGAACCTTTATGTCTCCCAGAAAGTCTGGTTCTATGACGCCTGCCAGGACATCTAGACCAAACTTCCAGGCCTTAACAGATTTTGGGGCCAATCTTATATAAAAACCCAGAGGGGGCATTAGGATTAAGTCTGCGAGAATCATCCCTCTTTTCCCTGGAGGGATAGTGGCTTCTCTGCTGCTAAAAATGTCAAAGCCTATGGACTGTTTTGCGGCAGTAGATGGGTCTGAGGCTCTGTGACTATGTTTCTGGAATTTTGGGGTACCCCAATTTGTCTTAATTGAGTCGTATCCCACTTCTAACACCATATAAAGGGGAGGCATGGTATCACAAGTATGACACTGACACAATGGGTATAATTTGAAAAACCTTTATTCAATTTTCGGGTTTGGAAAAACTCCTTTTTACCCCTCTAGCTAGGATGGGAGTAGGTGCGACCATCAAATAATAAATAAAACAGCCCAAGTTGATTCTGTCAAATCAAAGTGGCCTACACTAACAAAACCTAATGCCTGCCCCATCTCTTGTACAGAAAGTGTGTAAAGGAGAATATGTGTGCAAAAGAAAGTCAGTGTGCAAATATAAAGAATAAATGTGGCTGCGTCAGCTCTCCTCCCCTTGTTAGACAGCACAGAGTAAGGTGGTCCCCGTAGGCAGGATGACACACTCTTGCTCAGGTTCTTAACTCAAAGGCAGTTCAAAACATGGATCGAAGCCCATCTGGCCTTTCACATTAAAGTATCTGTTTCTAGCTTTCAAAACACAGTTCAACAAAAAGTCACACCGGTACCCCTCTGTTACGCTCCGACTTTGTAAAGCAAAACGTTCACGTAGGTCTCCCTCAGTTGGGCTCAGACCTTTCAAAGCACTTGCATGGGTTCCCTTCCCCAAGCTTAATTCACATAATTCAGGGGTTCCCATCCCCTAATTTATTACACTTCCGATCTCCCTCAGTTTGGCTCAGACCATTTCCTGATGTTGAAGACCTTCAAGTATGCGTGGCTTTTACTAGAGGCCTCTGCAGGACCACTTCAACTTTCCCTTCAGCTCACACTCTTGTGCTATTTGCCCCAGTGTTTCTTGGTCTGGGTAGTTCAATGTCGTAAGCACCAAAGTTCAATGTTTACCTTTTTAGTCTACCCTTTCCTCTGGGTTAATTTTGATCACTTTGCTTTTAGAGTTCATTCACTTTATCGCTACAGACATTGCACCTTTCACAGAGACTATCAAGTGGGCTACTTTGTTTCACCGGACCCCTCCGTTACTCAGTATCACTCGTTTCACAGTTATCGTTACTTCAAAGTTCATTCACAGGTCTGCCTTTCTTCACGTCTCATCCACACTCACACAGCCTTCAATTGAGCGATATGATGTCGCAACTTTAATTTTTCCTTAACACACACTGGTCTTTCATGTCGCTTGCCAACTCACCGGCTGTGTGCGCTTCTTTCTTGTCTTTACAGTTTTTCAGTTCACGAGTCAAGGTTAGTACCACAGGCTTGGCCTCACCTCCCCAACACTGCTGTTCACCCGGGAGGGTCGCCGGGATCCTTGAAACACAATGCAGCCTTCTTATTTGGGATTTGGCCTTCTCCAGATGTCCTTCGCTGCCTTTTGGAGCAATAACCTCCAGCAGGGAACTCCTGGGGTTCTCCACCCTTTGCTCTCGTCCCTCGGTCGTTGCTCTGCTCCAGTAGGCTCGCCTTCGCCCCAGAGGTTCTGCTCTCACTCGTGCTCCACCTTGCTCAGAGTGTGCCTCTATGCTCAGCCTATTATCCATTTGGGGAGAGCTAATTGGTATCAGATGTACGCACTTAAAGTCAAGTGTCTGACTTTGCCTGACCCAATTAGTGGGACATGTCCAATGAGATATGTAAGGATTAGCCTCTTTACTCTCAGTCACCCTCTTCCTCGGCCCAGTGTTTGTGTGGAAAGGGGGGAGTTGGGACACCAGAGAATCCTATGAAATAGGAGGGGTGAGTTGTATGGGAAAATGGGGAATACCGCGTGTCACCATTGGTGGTCTCACCCCCACTACTTGAAGTCCCCCCACACAGGAGATCCTCCTGCACTGGTCCACCCCCAGGGTCTGGATCCAAAGGCGATGGCCGTGCCCTGTCTACCTGAGAGAGAGATCCCTGGGGGCTAGTAGGTGAGACACCTCTTGGTTTCTTACACCAGGGACACTTTATTTCCCTGAAACTGTGAAGCTCTATGTTCCTGAACACCCCAAAGTGGGCGTAAGGGTCATGGTTCATAGAACAGGGCTGTAGTTCTGGGTTCAGGCCCAGCGCTCTTTACAGGGGCTGGACTTCTGGGTTCAGGCCCAGCGCTCTTTACAAGGACTGGACTTCTGGGTTCAGGCCCAGCACTCTTTACCGGGACTGGACTTCTGCATTTAGGCCCAGTGCTCTTTACAGGACTGGTCTTCTGGGTTCAGGCCCAGCGCTCTTTACAGGGACTGGACTTCTGGGTTCAGGCTTAGCGCTCTTTACAGGGACTGGACTTCTCGGTTCAGGCCCAGCGCTCATTATAGAGCAGGAAATGTCCTGTATGCTTTGATCAGGGGTTACATATTTTCTTGGGCTCTAGCCCTGAATTTTCAGTGGGCTCTCGTTAGGGTTTATGACTCCATACTGCCTGCTGGCAGCGCAACAGTTAACATCTTTGTTTTCCTCTGTGACGGTGCTTAAGCGGGAAGAGTCTTGTTGGACTCTGCCTACCTGGGAGTAGAAGTGGAGTCCCACTGCTGGACCTGTCCCACTTGTAAGTAGTCTGGCAAGACTGGAGGCAGTGTCATTGCCCCACTGCAGCCTTTGCCAGTGGTTGGCACACCATTTGAGAGGGTGGTGTAGGCCCTGTTTTTTTTTCCTGGCCCGGGAAGTCTAGTATCATGAATACCCAGGAACAGACCAACAGATAACAGACCAACAGATGTCACCTGGTTACATGGTCCTGCTGAGGCCAAGGGTGCACTCTTCCCTCCCCCAGAGCAGAGACAGCTTCAAGGCATACCACCCCACCATCCCAGTCCACCTGATCTGGTGGGGCGCGCTTAGCAACCTGCAAATGAAAAGGTTAGTAACTCAGGAGATGAGCCACAATGCTGAGCTCCCAAGTTTCGATACCCTTGTGGGTTTTATATAAAACCTTGTTAACTTTGTTTAAACAAGAAAACACATCCTCTTTCTTCATCCCAGCCCCATGCTACAATTCCGTGTTCCTCTTCCGTGTTTAATAATGCATTGATCATGAGTAATAGCAACTGATTGCACAAACACATCAATAAATGAACTTAAAGCAAGTTCCTATACATACCTCCTATGGGCACCATACTTTCCTCCTCAACCTCCCGCTTCCTCACAACCCATTGCTGGCTTTACACCCTCTCAAACCTCTTCCCTGCTGCAGTCTGCTCTAACCCAAAACCTTTCCCTTTTCCTCGTCATCATGGTCACATAACACGTCACCCAACACACAGTACCTTTTTCTGTCCTATGTAATCGGGTCAGTCCTGGATCCTGTCTGTCCCACTCTGCTGCGAGTGGTGCCAGGATATCTTGCCAGTGGCTATGGCAACCCTGTTCATTGTTGGTGCTTTGGGAGCCCCAGTCCTCATGGGATGGGTGGTGTCTCCACAGAGCTTTGGGAGCTTTGTGCTTAAAATAGGCTATAGAAGCCCATTACTCAGTGCAGGGCCTGCAGGAGTTCTTCCAACCCACTCCTGTGAACCCGAATGTCTGGGGGTCTGGCACTTTAGGATGTCTGGGAGTCTGGCACCTTAGGCTGCCATCAGACGGACATTTTCTGGCAGACCGTTGGGCGAAGGGAGCATTTTCTATTTGTGTTATTCTCTAAGGTATGCCCCCTCCTTATGAGTGATATCAAAGGGTTTGAGAACTCCTCTCCTGCTTCTAAAAGTAATCATGTTAAGATGCGCGTCCTGCCCGCCGCTTCCTCCTTCACCGGAAGCGCAGATGCCATGGGCCATCCATAAACTCTTCAGAGCTGCCATGCTGCCCGCTGATTACAAGTGCCAGGCATATTCATGCGGGCGTTTTGTTGAGTGCCACATGTTGGCTTGCAGCCATCTCGGTGCCCACCAGGCAAACACAGGAACATAGAAACTCGAACCTCGATCTAATGGACCGATGGTTGCATCTCCAGGGGTTTGAAAGAGAGCGACCAGATCCTTGCCCTCTGATTGGAGCAGGGTCCCGCAGCAGAGTTACTGCTGAATAAGCAAAATCATGAGATCATTTTAACAACTTTCTAATTAATATTCTGTACAAAAGCCACAATCCAAAAAACACAGCTGCAATGCCTAGCGCGACCGCATAGTGTCAGCATTGCTCCATCACAGCCCTGCTCTGCAGTAGTTAATATTCAATGGACCTAAGACCGGCCGATTTCCTATGAGATTCACAATTCTTTGTCAAGAATATTGAGCTGTTAAATCATGTGACAGGGCCTGCCATGAGCTGATCCTGCCATGAGCTGTGTCTCCTATCTGGAGTGCCTGCCATGAGGTGATCCTGCCATGAGCTGTGCCTCCTATCTGGAATGCCTGCCATGAGCAGATCCTGCCATGAGCTGTGCCTCCTATCTGGAATGCCTGCCATGAGCTGATCCTGCCATGAGCTGATCCTGCCATGAGGTGATGCTGCCATGAGCTGATTCTGCCATGAGCTGATCCTGCCATGAGCTGATCCTGCCATGAGTTGATCCTGCCATGAGCTGTGCCTGCCATGAGCTGATCCTGCCATGAGCTGTGCCTCCTATCTGGAGTGCCTGTCATGAGCTGGTCCTGCCATGAGCTGTACCTCCTATCTGGAATGCCTGCCATGAGATGATCCTGCCATGAGCTGATCCTGCCATGAGGTGATCCTGCCCTGAGCTGATCCTGCCATGAGCTGTGCCTGCCATGAGCTGATTCTGCCATGAGCTGTGCCTCCTATCTGGAGTGCCTGCCATGAGGTGATCCTGCCATGAGCTGTGCCCGCCATGAGCTGATCCTGCCATGAGCTGATCCTGCCATGAGCTGTGACTGCCATAAGGTGATCCTGCCATGAGCTGTGCCCGCCATGAGCTGATCCTGCCATGAGCTGTGCCTCCTATTTCGAGAGGCCGCCATGAACTGTGTCCGCCATGAGCTGATCCTGCCATGAGGTGATCCTGCCATGAGCTGTGCCTCCTATCTGGATTGCCTGCCATGAGGTGATCCTGCCATGCGGTGATCCTGCCATGAGGTGATCCTGCCATGAGCTGATCCTACCATGAGGTGATCCTGCCATGAGCTGATCCTGCCATGATATGTGCCTCCTTTCTGGAGTGCCGGCTATGAGGTGATCCTGCCATGAGCTGTGCCTCCTTTCTGGAGTGCCTGTCATGAGGTGATCCTGCCATGAGCTGATCCTGCCACAGCTGTGCCTCCTTTCTGGAGTGCCTGCCACGAGGTGATCCTGACATGAGGTGATCCTGCCATGAGCTGTGCCTCCTTTCTGGAGTGCCTGTCATGAGGTGATCCTGACATGAGGTGATCCTGCCATGAGCTGATCCTGCCATGAGCTGATCCTGCCATGAGGTGATCCTGCCATGAGCTGATTCTGCCATGAGGTGATCCTGCCATGAGCTGTGCCTGCCATGAGGCGTGTCTGCCATGAGGTGAGCGTGCTAAGAGGTCTGCCAGAGATGGGCTGGCCACGTGTGCACCTGCTAGGAAGATAGCCCACCACGAGCTGCGCCCACCATGACCTGTGCCTGCAATGAGAAGTGCCTACATTGGAAACCGCCGGCTATGAGGTGCGCCTGACATGTGGTGCACCTGCAGGAAATCAGCCTGCCATTCGGCGTGCCCACCACAAGATGTGCCTGTAATGAGGTGATCCTGCCTTGGGTTGTGCTTGCCATTAGATGTGCCTGTAATGAGGTCATCCTGCCTTGGGTTGTGCTTGCCATTAGATGTGCCTGGAATGAGGTCATCCTGCCTTGGGTTGTGCTTGCCATTAGATGTGCCTGGAATGAGGTGATCCTGCCTTGGGTTGTGCTTGCCATTAGATGTGCCTGTAATGAGGTGATCCTGCCTTGGGTTGTGCTTGCCATTAGATGTGCCTGGAATGAGGTCATCCTGCCTTGGGTTGTGCTTGCCATTAGATGTGCCTGTAATGAGGTCATCCTGCCTTGGGTTGTGCTTGCCATTAGATGTGCCTGGAATGAGGTCATCCTACCTTGGGTTGTGCTTGCCATTAGATGTGTCTGGAATGAGGCATGCCTGTGATTAGATGTTACTCCCCTGCTGCCTGCCCGTCTATTGATGGGCTTGTCATACGTTATGCCTGCCTGGCAGGTGCCTTCCATGAGGTGGACCTGCCATGAAGTATGCCTGCTATGAATTGTTCCTGCCATTGAGTCTGCCTGCCTTGAGGTGTGCCTGGCATGAAACGTGCCAGCCATCAGGTGTGTCTCCCAAGACATGTTCCTTCCTCGAGGTGTGCCTGGCATGAGACCTGCCAGCCATTAGGTGTGTCTGCCAAGAGAAGTTCCTTCCTCGAGGTGTGCTTGGCATGAGACGTGCCAGCCATTAGGTGTGTCTGCCAAGAGAAGTTCCTTCCTCGAGGTGTGCTTGGCATGAGACGTGCCAGCCATTAGGTGTGTCTGCCAAGAGATGTTCCTTCCTGGAGGTGTGCCTGGCATGATACTTGCCAGCCATTAGGTGTGTCAGCCAAGAGATGTTCCTTCCTCGAGGTGTGTCTGGCATGAGACGCGCCAGACATTAGGTGTGTCTGCCAAGAGATATTCCTTCCTCGAGGTGTGCCCGGCATGAGACGTGCCAGCCATTAGGTGTGTCAGCCAAGAGATGTCCCTTCCTCGAGGTGTGCCCGGCATGAGATGTGCCAGCCATTAGGTGTGTCTGCCAAGAGATGTTCCTTCCTCGAGGTGTGCCTGGCATGAGAAGTGCTAGTCATTAGGTGTGTCAGCCAAGAGATGTTCCTTCCTCGAGGTGTGCCCGGCATGAGATGTGCCAGCCATTAGGTGTGTCTGCCAAGAGATGTTCCTTCCTCGAGGTGTGCCTGGCATGAGATGTGCCAGCCATTAGGTGTGTCTGCCAAGAGATGTTCCTTCCTCGAGGTGTGCCTGGCATGAGATGTGCCAGTCATTAGGTGTGTCTGCCAAGAGATGTTCCTTCCTCGAGGTGTGCCCGGTGTTAGGGAGAATTCTAATTTCGTGGCTCATTTCCCTTAACTATAGAGTCCCCCAGCAGCATTGCTAGATTTGAAGGGTTTGTTTCTTTTTACCTGCTAAGAGTGAGTCTCTTTTTCCCACTCTTGGGCATCTTTGCTATGTGTGTTCTAGGCTATTTTTGTGTTTAATGCCTATGGGATCTTTTCTCTCACCCCCTAGGAACCATCTTTATGCACATGTGTTACACAGCACCCTCCGTGACGTGACACAGTGGTGTCGTAGCAACCCCCAAACATAGACTCCATACCCTGGGGCTGACTACTGTCTCCCAGGGCATGTAAAGTCCCCATTGACTTTACTAGTCGATTTTTATGAACTTAACCAGTACACCCCATCTTAATATGGAGGTACTGGAAGGGGTTAATAGTTTTTACCCTATGTTCATTTTCGAGAGGTTACCTTAAAGTTCCCCTCTACAAAGTTTCTGGCTGGTAGCAGTGGTTACTACCTTTTATATTTGACCGTAAATATTTCTCTATGGGATTTTCCCATTGTTCGCGGCTACCACTTTTACTGACAGCCTCTAACATACCGCCGGTTTATTTTATTATTAACTTTACTCCGGTAGTTTTTATTTGCCAGAACTTTGATAAAACTTCTTTCTCGAGTCTTACTCCATTTTCCTAACCCAGGTCGGGGATCCTTTGTTCGTCCTTTTGGTGGGCTTCTGCCAATAAGCCCTCGTTTCGGCACCACTGAGTCTGGGGTGGGTCTGTTGTTTGGGAGGGGGAGTAGAACCCCCGGACAGAGTTGCCAGAGCAACTCAGGTCACACTCTAACCTGATAGGCTGGAGGGTCTCCCACCAAGAAGACCACTCCACTGTGTGAGTGACAGCTAGGCTGTATGAATGGGTCTCTTTCTGCATAAAAGCAGGGTCCTGAGGACTGGAAGAGCAAGACAATGCCACTGGAACTACGGAACCGAAGGGAAGAGAAGCCAGAGACATCTTCAACATCTACACCACCGGTGAAGCCCTGCCGGATTGTCTCACCACTTTTCTTCCACACGATGAGAGGACATCTTCAACGAAAGAGCCTCCTTCCATTGAGCTGGTGGGGTCAACCAGTTCACCTATCGCATCCTCGGACCTGCCTTCGTCGACTCGACAGTGCCCCGCACTTGAAGACCGGATAGCCAGGCAGCTATCAACCCGGACCGCGATTAAAAGGAGCGTACCATTTAAACTTTGTTTGGCAGCACCGCGGCTGGTTTCATCCCTTGGTAGTGCAGCGACTCGAACCTTCCTCCACGACGAAAACCTCTCTTCCTCGGTTGGACCCCTCGACCTGCAGGAACTACCAGGAACAACCGCCACCGCAGGAGCCATTTCTCCACGTTTAAGGTACATTGTTCCGCCAGGCCACCCTTTCTCCGTGGTAGCCCTAAAGGTGTTTAAAATCCTTTAACTACTTGTGGGGTCGGCCGCCCTCTCTCTTAACATTGTCTTTCGCCCGCATCTACCTCTTCAAACGTCTTCTACCAAAGACTTGATTTGATTTGATTTTATTTATAAAGCCAGGCCCAGGGGCAACCGGGTGCATACTCTTAAACATGTTACAAAAAGCAGTAGTTACAGAAGTTACAAAAATATACAGCATATATACATGTACATACTCTTAAACATGTTACAAAAAGCAGTAGTTACAGAAGTTACAAAAATATACAGCATATATACATGTACATACTCTTAAACATGTTACAAAAAGCAGTAGTTACAGAAGTTACAAAAATATACAGCATATATACATGTACATACTCTTAAACATGTTACAAAAAGCAGTAGTTACAGAAGTTACAAAAATATACAGCATATATACATGTACATACTCTTAAACATGTTACAAAAAGCAGTAGTTACAGAAGTTACAAAAATATACAGCATATATACATGTACATACTCTTAAACATGTTACAAAAAGCAGTAGTTACAGAAGTTACAAAAATATACAGCATATATACATGTACATACTCTTAAACATGTTACAAAAAGCAGTAGTTACAGAAGTTACAAAAATATACAGCATATATACATGTACATACTCTTAAACATGTTACAAAAAGCAGTAGTTACAGAAGTTACAAAAATATACAGCATATATACATGTACATACTCTTAAACATGTTACAAAAAGCAGTAGTTACAGAAGTTACAAAAATATACAGCATATATACATGTACATACTCTTAAACATGTTACAAAAAGCAGTAGTTACAGAAGTTACAAAAATATACAGCATATATACATGTACATACTCTTAAACATGTTACAAAAAGCAGTAGTTACAGAAGTTACAAAAATATACAGCATATATACATGTACATACTCTTAAACATGTTACAAAAAGCAGTAGTTACGGAAGTTACAAAAATATACAGCATATATACATGTACATACTCTTAAACATGTTACAAAAAGCAGTAGTTACGGAAGTTACAAAAATATACAGCATATATACATGTACATACTCTTAAACATGTTACAAAAAGCAGTAGTTACGGAAGTTACAAAAATATACAGCATATATACATGTACATACTCTTAAACATGTTACAAAAAGCAGTAGTTACGGAAGTTACAAAAATATACAGCATATATACATGTACATACTCTTAAACATGTTACAAAAAGCAGTAGTTACGGAAGTTACAAAAATATACAGCATATATACATGTACATACTCTTAAACATGTTACAAAAAGCAGTAGTTACGGAAGTTACAAAAATATACAGCATATATACATGTACATACTCTTAAACATGTTACAAAAAGCAGTAGTTACAGAAGTTACAAAAATATACAGCATATATACATGTACCGAAGGGTACCATTAACAGCGTATAACACAGGGACAGAGCAGAGAGAAAATGTATATTCAGTCCTGTACCCCACATGGAGTCTGGACTGTGTCAAGGTCTCATGAGTCTTGGGAGAGCAGCCATGTTTTAGCATTGTTCTTGAAGGAGTGGAATGATGGTTCAATTCTGATAGGTGTGGGCAAGGTGTTCCAGAGTTTGGAGGCCAGGATGGGGAAGCTCACCCCACCAGCTTTTTGGAGTTTGCATCTAGGCACAATGAGGCTGTGAGTTTGGTAGGTCGAGTGGAGGTGTGGCGTGAGAAGCGAGCGGACAGGTAAGGTGGGGCGTTGTTGCTCAGACATTTGTGAGTCAAAGCTAGGGTTTTCAGGGCAATTCTCTGTTTTACCGGGAGCCAGCATAAGTCCGATCTGACGGAGGAGATATGAGAGCGTCTCGGGATGTTTAAGGCTGCCCTTAAGGCATTATTTTGTACAGTTTGCAATTTATTAAGGTTAGACTGACTGGTCCCTAGGTAGAGAGCACTACAGTAGTCGATTTTGGCCATAACAAGAGTTCTGGCGAGTGTGATACAGTTGGTGGAGTTTAGGAAGGGTCTACAGGCAGTGATAAGTTTGCAGGTATAGGCCGAAGCTGACCTAACTGCATTTATTTGTCTGTTCAGAGAAAGCGAGAAGTCAAGATAGACCCCTAGCGTCTTAGTATCTTTGGAGACTTTAATGTCATTGTCGTCAATAATGAAGGACTTGGAGGTTTGCTCTAGTTTGTTGAGCCGATGATTTGATCCTAAAAGTAAGAGCTCAGTCTTATCATCGTTAAGGCAAGGTTCGTGCTGTGCCATCCAGGCCCGGATGACCGAGTAAACATCGTTAAGGGCTTTGGTGTCAGCTGTGTAGTCTCCTGTGATAGGGATGGGTATCTGGGTGTCGTCCGCGTAGTTAGTGTAGGAGACACCCAGATAGTCAAGCACATCGAAGAGGGTCTTGGTGAATACGTTATACAACGTAGGGGATACACACGAGCCTTGAGGAACGCCACAGTGAATAGGGGAGGGATCCGCTGATGCCAGCGGTGAGAAGACCCTCATGGATCTATTGCTCAGGAATGAGTGGATCCAGGCATTGGCAGAGTCGGAGAAGTGGGCTGCGGATTTGAGATGCTGGCAGAGTATTTGGTGGTTGACCAGATCAAAAGCCGCGGAGAGATCGAGGAGAAGGAGAAGAGCTAGCTTCCCATTGTCCTTCAGTGACTCCATCTGAGTTTTCAAGTCGATCAGAGCTGACTCCGTGCCATGTTTAGGGTGGAACCCTGATTGTCTTAAGCCCAGGAGATTGTTTAGTTTGACTGCAGCTGCAAGAACATTTTTGCTCCTAAGCTCTTGGTCCTGTACCACTGACTCTGGCTCAGGCCTATTGACTCGGGCTGATTTGTTAGATCTGCTCTCACTAGATTAGTTTTCAATGAGAAATGGGTTGATGCACCTAAATCTTCTAAACCCCGCTTCCTTCCTACTGTTTTAACTTGTGGAGTGCCATTTTGCTCAGTTTTCATTCACTTGTCTTTTGGTTAAAGTATCACTGTGCATTACTTGCTCACAAAACTTCAGGGAAGTGTTGCTAGGGGGTGTCTGAAGATATTTCGGTTTAACTTGTGCTTTCCCTCCCTTTCGTTGAATTGGTAGAGTGCCATTTGTAGTAGGTTTTCACTGTGGGGGTTTTCCTCAGTTTTCACTATACCGCAAACTTGTCTACAATTGAATAGGGAGTTGTATATGCTTTTCTTTTGACTAAACTTAACTTACCTTATTAACTGTGCTCTATGTGTTGACTTAGAAGTGTATGAAATAAATATATATTCTCTTTTTAATACAGACCTTTGGTCACTGTTTCCTTGCTCCATAGTACTGTACTACCTATTGTGTGAACCCTGAATACTGCTCATCTCCCTCTTGAGATAAGTCTGACTGCTCAGCCACAGCTACCAACTAAATCTTTGTGGTACGGACTGATACCAAAGGGGATTTATTGCTCTCACCTGTAGTCCTAATCTGGGGAAGTGCTCCCTAAGGGAACTGCCCTGGATTCTGCCTAACACCCGGCATGAGATGTGCCAGCCATTAGGTGTGTCAGCCAAGAGATGTTCCTCCCTCGAGGTGTGCCTGGCATGAGATGTGCCAGCCATTAGGTGTGTCTGCCAAGAGATGTTCCTTCCTCGAGGTGTGCCCGGCATGAGACGTGCCAGCCATCAGGAGTGTCTGCCAAGAGATGTTCCTTCCTCGAGGTGTGCCCGGCATGTGATGTGCCAGCCATCAGGTGTGTCTGCCAAGAAATGTTCTTTCCTCGAGGTGTGCCCGGCATGAGACGTGCCAGCCACTAGGTGTGTCTGCCAAGAGATGTTCCTTGCTAGAGGTGTGCCTGGCATGAGACATGCCAGCCATCAGGAGTGTCTGCCAGGAGATGTTCCTTCCTCGAGGTGTGCAAGATGTTCCATCCTCGAGGTGTGCCCGGCATGAGACGTGCCAGCCATCAGGTGCGTCTCACAAGAGATGTTCCTTCCTCGAGGTGTTCCTGGCATGAGACGTGCCAGCCATTAGGTGTCTCTCCCAAGAGATGTTCCTTCCTCGAGGTGTGCCCGGCATGAGACGTGCCAGCCATCAGGTGTGTCTGCCAAGAGATATTCCTTCCTTGACGTGTGCCCGGCATGAGACGTGCCAGCCATTAGGTGTGTCTGCCAAGAGATGTTCCTTCCTCGGGGTGTGGCCGGCATGAGACGTGCCAGCCATTTGCCAAGAGATGTTCCTTCCTTGAAGTGTGCCCGGCATGAGATGTGCCAGCCATTAGGTGTGACTGCCAAGAGATGTTCCTTCCTCGAGGTGTGCCTGGCATGAGACGTGCCAGCCATTAGGCTTTTCTGCGAAGAGATGTTCCTTCCTCGAGGTGTGCCCGGAATGAGACGTGCAGCCATCAGGAGTGTCTGCCAGGAGATGTTTCTTCCTCGAGTTGTGCCTGGCATGAGACTGCCAGCCATTAGGTGTGTCTGGCAAGATATGTTCCTTCCTCGAGGTGTGACTGGCATGCGACGTGCCAGCCATTAGGTGTGTCTGCCAAGAGATGTTCCTTTTTTCGAGGTGTGTCTAGCATGAGACGTGCCAGCCATCAGGAGTGTCTGCCAAGAGATGTTCCTTCCTTGAGGTGTGACTGGCATGAGAAATGCCAGCCATTAGGTGTGTCTGCCAAGATATGTTCCTTCCTCGAGGTGTGCCTAGCATGAGACGTGCTAGCCATTAGGTGTGTCTCCCAAGAGATGTTCCTTCCGCAACGTTTGCCCGGCATGAGATGTGCCAGCCATTAGGTGTGTCAGCCAAGAGATGTTCCTTCCTCGAGGTGTGCCCGGCATGAGATGTGCCAGTCATTAGGTGTGTCAGCCAAGAGATGTTCCTTCCTCGAGGTGTGCCTGGCATAAAACGTGCCAGCCATTAGGTGTGTCAGCCAAGAGTTGTTACTTCCTCGAGGTGTGCCTGGCATGAGACATGCCAGCCAGAAGGTGTGTCTCCCAAGAGATGTTCCTTCATTGAGGTGTGCCTGGCATGAGACGTGCCAGCCATCTGGAGTGTCTGCCAGGAGATGTTCCTTCCTCGAGGTGTGCCTGGCATGAGACGTGCCAGCCATCTGGAGTGTCTGCCAAGAGATGTTCCTTCCTTGAGGTGTGACTGGCATTAGAAATGCCAGCCATTAGGTGTGTCTGCCAAGAGATGTTCCTTCCTCAAGGTGTGCATGGCACGAGACGTGCTAGCCTTTAGGTGTGTCTCCCAAGAGATGTTCCTTGTATGTATCCCTGTGTAGAAGGGAAAGGACTGTCAGGTGTGTGATTCTGGTCAATTGCCTGAGTTTGCCTGACCCTTGTGCTGGGACATGTCAGGTAAACGACTCTGGTGTTTGTCCGTTGTCCTTCCTGAAGTGCGAAAGTGTTAGAGTTAGAAAAGGGGGGGCAGGCTGTTTGTATATCCTACGTGGTTGGATGAGCAAAAGGTGTTATAAGAAGGGGGATTCCGCGTCTCATCCTTTAGTGTCCCACTTCCACTCCATGAGGACCCCCCCATACAGGTGATCCGCCCTCACTGGTCCACCTCCAGGAACTGGATCCTATACCGATGGCCGTGTCCTGGCCAACTGGAGGACAGATCCCCGGGGACTAGTCAGGGAGACACTGTGAGGTTTCTCACAAGAGGGATTTGAATTTGATCCTTGCAGGAACCGGGAGCCATTGAGGAGATTTTAGGGCTGGAGAGATATGGTCCCTGGGCCTGAGGGCAAGGATACGTCTTGCAGCCCTATTCTGGATTAGCTGGGGGGGGCGGAGAGAGGAAGAGGGTAGATTAAGGTAGAGGCTGTTACAGTAGTCCAGCCTTGAGAGTGCCAGAGATCTAGAGGCATTGAGCTTATGGGGGAACGTGAGGAAAGGGAGGATTCCTCTGAGGAGGTGGAGTTGGAAATGGGCCTTCTTGGCAAGGTCCAGGTTATGAGGAAGGAAAGAGAGAGAGGAGTCGAAGATGACTCCAAGGTTTCTGGCTTCAGATGAAGGAGAGACGGGAGAGCCCATAGAGGGTGGCCAGAGTGAAGGAAGGAACGAGGGAGCAGGAGTCCCAATAGGAAGGATCTCAGTCTTGCTGGCATTGAGACAGAGATCATTAGAGGCACACCAGGTCTGGATAGCAGATAGGCAGCCGGGAATGGTAGAGGAAGCAGGGAGAGAATCAGAGGGAAGTTTGATTTGATTTGATTTGATTTGCTTATAAAGCGCTCTGAACCCTGAGGTAGCTAGGCGTCTGAACTTGGTAGGAGTTACATACATGTTTATACATATACAAGGTACAGTAGATACAGTAGATACAATAGCCCCTGAGGTAGGTGGGCACTTCAACTTGGTTGAAGGTACATACAAGTTATATAAATACAAGGTAAAATAGATACAACAGAGGTACAGATGTCGTACTAGGTACAGAAGAATATACAGATAACGTAATGTACATAATGGGGTGAGAATAAATAAGAGAAGGGGGGTTGTAATAAGTCAGGTGATAGTTGCTGGGGTAGTCATTTATAAAGTATTTACAAAGATGTACCAGCTGTGGTAGGATGGAAGTGGCTCAGGAGGGGGTGGTTTGGGTGAGGAGCCAGGATTTTACTTTGAATCTGAAGGCTAGGAAGGAGTTTTCATCTCTCAGCGTAGGGGGCAATGAGTTCCAGATTTTGGCAGCTAGAACAAGGAAGCTGGACCCACCTGATTTTTGGAGTCTGAATTTGGGAATGTTAAGGCAGTGGGCGTATTTGGCTCTAGTTGGTCTTGATGAGGTTTTCCAGGTAAATTTGTCAGACAAATATTTTGGGGCTGTGTTGTTGAGGCATTTATGGGTGATCATCCGCGCTCTGAAGGTGATTCTGTCTTTTATAGGGAGCCATTTGGCAGAAAGTCTGGCTTGGGTTTATGTGGTTGTGACGTGGTGTGTTGAGAGCTGCTCTAAGAGCGTTGTTTTGGAGAATTTGAAGCTTGTGGATGTTTTGTTTGCTGGTGCCTAGGTAGAGTGAGTTGCAGTAGTCCATTTTTGATAAAAATGAGGGCTCTTGCTAGTGTGATGCAGCTTGGTGTAGACAGGAACGGTCTGCAGGCAGTTATTAACTTGGTAGTGTAGGCCGAGGCAGAGGCTGTGGCGTTCACTTGTTTTGAGAGAGATAAGGTAGAGTCGAGGTAGACCCCTAAGGTTTTGGCATTTTTGGCAACATTCATGACGTTTCTGTCTATTTTGAAAGCGTTGTATCGTGGGTTGAGTTTGTTTAGTCTTTGCCTGGAGCCAATAAGTAGAAGCTCGGTTTTGTTATCGTTGAGACACAACCCGTGATTAGCCATCCAGTCTTGGATTTTGCTGTAGACTTCATTGAGGCGGGCGGCGTCAGTCTTGTAGATCCCCGTGAGTGTGATGAGGATCTGAGTATCATCAGCGTAATTGGTGTACGAGACATTCATATCATCTAGAAGGTCAAATAACATCTTAGTAAAGATGTTATAAAGCATGGGGGACACGCAGGAGCCTTGGGGTACACCACAGGTAATGGGTGAGGCGTCAGCAGCTGCAATGTCTGAGAAGACTCTCATGGATCTTTCGGCCAGGAAGGGTTGGATCCATTTGGCTGCGTTGGGTGAAGGAGGCTGATGTGGTAAGGTGCGACGTTAGGATGCTGTGGTCGACTAGGTCGAAGGCCGCGGAGAGGTCTAATAGTAGGAGGAGGGATGTGTGGCCATTGTCTTTGGCCTCGTCCATTTGGATCTTCAGGTCGAGAAGGGCTGTCTCTGTGCTGTGTCTCGGTCTGAAGCCCGATTGACGGAGGCCTAGAATGTTGAGTGAGTCGAGGTGGTTCTGAATTTGAATGTAGGCTGCTTTATCAAGCATCATTAGCAGAAATGGGACGGTGGTGATCGGGCGATAGTTTGTGGGAATGTTGGGGTCTAGAGTGGGTTTCTTAATCAAAGGTTTGACCCAAGCGTTTTTAAGATTCTTGGGGACAGCACATGATGCAAAGGAGGTATTGATAAGTGAGGTGATGAAGGGTGCAAAGTCTTTGGCTCCTTCTTTGATGTTAGAAGCTGGGCATATATCTCCTTCACATTTTGAGGGTTTGAGGCTGGCAATTATGGATTCTACCTGTGTGGTGGTGACAGGTGAAAAATAGAAGAGGTCGGTGTTGTGTTTGCGCTGGATGGGGGTGGCAGTGTTAGCGCTTTTGGAAGCTAGGAGTTTTCCTTTGGTTTCAATTTTGGTCTGGGGTAGCGCTATTTTGTCTAAAAGTCCCTCCTGGATGTTGGCACACCAGGTGGCATCTTTGTCACAGGTGGATTGGGGTGGTATGGGCGCTTCCATTTCTCTAAGAATTGTGAAGAGTTCCTTTACATCGGATTTGGCCTTTTGAATTCTATTGTTGAAGGTGTCGCTTTTGGTTTTAACAATGGCTATTTTGTAGTTGGTAGCAGCGGATTTAAAGAGGGCCATGTTTAGGAGTATAGGATCCTTTATCCATTTGGCTTCTAAGGCTCTTTTTGTTTTCCTTAGGGCTTTTAGTTCTGGGGTAAACCATTTATTTATGTGGCTGGGTGGTTTGGCTTTCCTGGTTTTGAGGTGGGCTATTAGATCTAGTGCTAGCAGTAGAGTCTTGTTGAATGAGTTGACTAGGATTTCTGTGTCAGATTCGGTATGGTAGGTCGGGTTTAAGATGGGCTGGATGTGGGACGGAGGGTCGCCAAGGTGATGGCCTTTTTGGTCCTGGTAATGGCTGGAGGAGCTTGGACAAGTGATGCTCAAATGTTGGGGGCGGCTTCTAGTTCAAAGTGAATGATGTGGTGGTCAGACCACGCACATGGGGTGTTAGATAGTAGGTTAAGGTTGCAGTTTAGGTTGGCGATCCAGTCGAGCGTTCTGCCTTTGCAGTGGGTGGGCTCGGATATGAGCTGAAGGAAACCTAGATTGAGGAGGGATTGCTCAATGGTAGATGCATGGGTGTCTAGTGGATCTTTGTATCCCAGGTTTAAGTCTCCCATTAGCAGGATTTTGGATGTGTGGTTTGACAATACATTGGAAATGTCTTCTTCAAGGGTCGAGATTGGGCCAGTGGGTCTGTAGATCAGGTGTATTAATATTGTACTTTGGGCGGAGATGGGTAATTTGACGGACATAACTTCCCCTGTGGGGAAAGGCAGCAAGGTGAATTCTCTAATGTTAAGTTGTGTTTTGGATACAATGGCAATTCCTCTGCCTTTGCTGGAGGTTCTGTCTGATCTAGTGATGTGGTAGCTATCTGGCACAGCCAGCATGAGGTGAGGCGAAGCTGCTGGATGGATCCATGTTTCTGTCATATCGAGGACGTCAAGGTTGTTTGCTAGAATGAGGTCTACTCTTTCCAGAGCGTGTGCTCTGAGGGATCTGGCATTTATGAGAGCGCATTTAAGATTAGGTAGGGGGGGTTGCTTGTTGCGGGTAGTGGGTGATGGTGTGAGGGTGTGTGATCTAGCGAAGCAGGGGGTTTGGTGGGATGTGCGATAGCCTAGTAGGTGGTTCCTGTGGTTGGTGTGAGGGGTAATGTGTGAGTTTTGATGGCGGGTGATAGGGAGGTGAGAGTTGGTTGTGTTTTGGGGTGGGGTGAGACTAGAGAGAGGTTCCCTGTCTGACTTCTGGTTAGTCAGAGGTGAGGGAGAGATATTGCGCAATAAGATTGCTAGTGTGTTGATGGTGAGTCTGTCAGGAGCCATGGAGGTATTGAAGGAGGTGTTAAGTTGGGTTCAGTGGCGGTAGGCTTAACACTTGGTTAGTATAAACTGTTTCGGGTTTGGTTGCTTTAGGTGTTATTGCAGGTTAGTGCAATAGAGGGCAGTGCTGACGAGAAAGCATACGCACTAGCATTAGCCTGGGCTAGCAGAGATAAGTGGGTGGGCAGGCAGGCTGCGACAGCAGTGGGTAGCACTACAAATGAACACTTCAGATATTGAGCGTAAGCATAGGTTATAACCATTCACTGATCTCTGGCTGTAAGGGCGGGGTGGTGCAGCTGTACTGAAGGAAATAATATGCATATGCTGTTTCAGTTTTCGTAGCTATGGTGAGTGTGCATGCTGAGAAATCAGCGGTTGACAGTACAAGCAAAAACTTTAAGAACAGTTGGGTGTTGTCTGCATAAAGTTGGAAGTGCAGGGAGAAAGTGGAGATAAGGTGAGCAAGCGGGGCGAGATAGATGTTGAAGAGTCAGGGTGAGAGGTTGGAGCCCTGGGGGACGCCACAGGTGGAGATACAGGTGGGAGTGGAGAAAGAGCCCAGGATAACCTGGGAGGGGCATCAGTGAGGAAGGAGTTCAGCCAGTCCAGTGCCTGCTCCGAGATAACAAGGGTATCACAGAGGCGTTTTATGAGGATGGCGTGGTTGACCGTATCGAAAGCAGGGGAGAGATCGAGTAGAACGAGAACAGCGGGTGAGTTAGAGTCAGGCAATGTGAGCAGTTCTTCGTGGGTGTTCAGAAGAGCAGTTTCTGGGCCCCTGGATGCTCCGAATCTAGATTGATGGTCGTGCAGGCAACCTACAAGCTCAGTATGCTGGGTCAGTTGGGGGAAGACAAGCTTCTTCAAGAGTTTCCCAAGGAAGGGAGTGATAGAGATGGGGCGGTAGTTATCTGGACACGAGGGGTTGCTGGAAGACTTTTTCTGGAGGGGGCGCACAAGGGAGTGCTTGAGGGAAGAGGGGAAAGACCCTGTAACAAGAGAGTGATTGCAGAAATCAGCAAGAGCAGGGGCAAAGGAGCCAATATTGTCCTTAATAGTTCTGGAAGAACAGGTTTGGAGAAGATCTTCATAGAGCGGACATCTCTAGTGATCTCATCTGATGTGATAGGAGAAAAGGAAGAGATCATCGATGAGGGAGAATGAGAGGTCAGGGGTGGCAGGGGGATGGGAGGAGGGTAGTGGGAAGGGGAGGAAGAAAGAGTACTCAGGATGTTCTGAGTTTTTACAGTGAAGAGGGTGGCCAGGGAGTGCAGAGGGTGTCAGAATCCGAGTCTTTGGATTCGTGACACACCTGTTTGATACTTGTTGTTTTCTTTCTGGTGTTCACAGGCTTCTTTTTCTTGGAGGAGCGGGTCTTGAAGAGGTATGGTCTTATTTCCGCCGAATCTAAGCTGCTGGCAAGTAACAAGCACGGAAGTCCTAGGCTCCAACCTGCAGGAGCTCCGGGGAGTTGGAAAACGTTCAGTGTTCCAGGAAGGATCCGGGAAGGGTCTGGGATGAGAGTGGGTCTATCCGGGAATGACTATAAGCGGCACGCGCTGCTCCAGAGGTGGAGGTAGCACTACCACTCGGAAAGGAATGCCAGGAAGGAGGTAGCATAGCGATACAGCTGGGCACTAGGCAATAATAAGGGTTGAGAGAGAAGGAGGTACACAACTTGCCGGGACGAGGAGTACAGACAAGCGTAGCATTGAGACGTGCCGAGCCACGGGGGTGTGTCTAATTTCAAGGAAGCAAGAGAGTAAATCAGAAAGACTAGACCGCACAGTTTCCTGGCATCGGCTATGTTAGAAAGGGTCAGAGAGTAATATTCGTTGGTAGAGGGACCAGGCTGACCAGAAGGGTCGGAATCGTCAATTCATGCCAGCATGCCCCCTTCTAAATTCCAATCCACCGGGCTTGCCCAAATGAGTCCGATGAAAATGCCTTAAGAGGCGGGGAGCATTTATGTTGGAGACTGGTTCCCAAGTTCGTTCGCTTGGTGGATAGCCTTTCCATTCCACCAGATATTGGAGACGACCTCTCCTGTATCTGGAATCACAAATCCTGGAGACCTCAAATTCGACTTGGACTTGGGGCCTCATTCCGAGTTTGGAGGTAAGGGAACAACGATGCCAGTAAAGGACTACCGGCATCGAATACCGTTACGGGCTATTCTGACCAGCCCAACCGCTATTAACGTGATCGTACTTTACGATGCCGTTAATAGCTGTCTGGGCGCGGGCACACGACCCACGATGCCGGCAATAGCAGCATGCCGTAAAGTGGAGGAGATCACAAGGTAAGCGGACATGCAAATAACGGCTTCATGAAGCTGTTAAAAGTGCCTACCGGCATGCTGTAAATACCGGCATCTCTGACCTACCGTAAAATGCCATGTGCAGTGATCCCAAATGCCACAGGTGCACAGAATCAGCACAGGTGGAGGCAATGGAGTTTGCCCCACTACAAAATGAGCACACCCACACACCACAACCCTTACCACACCAAGATGAATACAATAGCAGCATCAACGCTACAGCTGGAGGACATGCATGCATTGCAACACCAGCAACAACACCAACGACAACAGCAGGCACCACAGAGGAGACGCAGCAGGAGAAGGAGGGTGAGGCAGGCCCTGCATGCCCCACAAGTGCAGCCAACTTACCCATGCATGCAGCCCCCAAACACAAACACCAGAGACAGTCCCTCCAACCCAACCCCGCAGCACAACCACACCCCGTACCGTCTGGACCGGGACACCATCAACACCATTGTGGACATGATACACGGCTGTCAGTCCCATTGAAACATGCACCGCCATCCCCCCTCTACTGAAAGTACTGTTGGTGCTCCACCTCAAGCACACAACAAATACAAATCTCTACCACAGACTCTCCAGGATATACTAGAAACAAAAGGTGGCCTCCATGCCATGGAGGTGGTTTAACGCAATCACAAACTATACCACCACAAGGAGGTGGAGATGGAAGGTGACACAAGCAAGATCATCACACATTGTGGTGTACATTATCACGGATCAACCATAGGAATGCTGCATGTCACCATGAGAAAAAGCATCGCAGAATCCCAAAAATTGCAGAGGCTACTGCCAACGCTCACCATCTGAAAATCCTACACAACACAACTAATCACCAAAATCACACAACCACAGCAATATGCGTACACAATGCATGAGCTACAATACGGCAGAGCACACCGTGTACCATTGTGAAGATGCAACCCACACCATCATTCCATGGCACAGGACACATTGAGGGACCAATAATAGTTTGCATACAACCAGAGACATGTGCATGTGACCAACGATAATCTGCCGGCAAGTGTAACTAGTACAGCTGTCCATCATTATTCTCATGACATTTACCTTTAATTGCCTCGCATGCAGGTGATAGTGGCTATCCCATGAAGCCGTGGCTCCTCACCCCTGTCCGTAACCCACAGAACAGGCACGACGAGGACTACAATTGTTCCCATTCCCGTACCCGTGTGGACATCGAGCAGACCTTTGGCCTGTTGAAGGAACGATTTCACTGCCTCAGCCGGTCGGGTGTGGCACTCCGCTACAGGCATGAGAAGGTGGCCAAGATCAACATGGCATGTGTGGAGCTGCACGATATGTGCATCCGCCGTAACTTGCCCCTGACATTGAACTGCTACCACCTGGTGATGATGAAGGGGAGGAAGAAGACGTGGCTGGACATCATCGCGTTGGCAATGCACAGGAGGCCCATACTGTGTGCAAGTTCGTGATTGCACAATATTTGTGACACACATGGCAGCAGAAGGTGACGTGATGGTTGGACAGAGGGTACTGGGTGTGGGGCTACATCTACACCATGCACTGTAACAGAATAATTGACGCATACGCATTGATGGATGTCTACTCAGGCATTTGTTTTTCACACAACCAGTGTATTGAATGTAACAAAGTAAACTTAAGTGACAAAACCCTCAACCACCCTCACCCCCCTCTGCCAACCCCCACAACTCCCCCACACACTCTCAATCCCCTCCCCCAACCCCCACAACTCGCCCACTCACCCTCACCCCCTCCCCCACCCCCACCCTGCACAACTCCCCCACTCACCCCCCTCCCCCACCCTGCACAACTCCCCCACACACCCTCACCCCCCTCCCACACCCCCATAACTCCCCCCCACACCCTTACCCTCCTCCCACTCCCCTCACAACTCCCCCACACAAGTCCCATTGAGTCCCCGAAGCCTACATGAAGCTGCCAGAACAATTACTCAGCACTCCATGACCCAGGGGGCGGCATGTCTGGTCACCGCTGTGTACGGCCGACCTGCGGAGTGGGCTCGTTTGTGTGGAACTGCAGGACGATGGTGTGGCTGCCTGCTGAGGTTGTGTGGAGGGATGCCCTGCCTCCATGGCATCCGCGATGCACCCTAACACCTGCCGGAGGGCTGAGACCTCCTCGCAGAGGCAGCTGGTGTTTTCCGAGAAAGATCTCACCATGGAGGCAGTGTTGTCCGTAATGGACCGGCCTAGTGCAGCTAACTCTGTACGCCACTCCTCCCTGGCCTGACGGTTGTCCTGTACAAACTCACGAACAAGTGCAGTGAGCAGGTCAGACCGCTGCAGCCCTGCGGGTGCACCTGTGGATGTATTGGGCACCTGGCTGTCATGCCCAGCCTGCTCAGCCTCCCCAACACTGAAAACTGGACTGAGATGTCCCTCTGTGTGTTCATGGCTGGACTGCTCTGGGGTGGTGGCGTTCCCGGTATCGAACGATGATACTTGGACGGATGCAAGTTGAGTTGGTGTATGTACCACATCCATCAGATCATCCTCCATGGTGCCCCAGATCTCCTCCGGGGTGTCATCCACAGTCAGGGGTGCTGTGGTTGCCACCTCCCCAGCCACACTTGACTCCTCCAAATGTGGTGTCTCATGTGTTTTCGGGCTGACCAGTCGGTGGAGGTGGTAGTGGTGCTGTGCCCTCCACAGGCCTTGGTGGCACAGGTGCAATGTGTACCTGCGGTGGCTTGGATGCTGGTACACGGCACCCCTGGCTTGTCCCCTGGAGGTTGACGCCTGGTTGCTGTCCTCATGGGACCTCTTCCGGGGTGTGGCCTGTGCAGGGGTAACGTCCTGCCCATCGCTGTCATGGTCAGTGCCTGTGGGGGTGGAAGAGAGGGGCGGCATGAATGATGTTTTGATAGGCATCATACAAACATTTGGACACTTGCTCATCCACACAATTGGGGGTAATAGGCATTTGTGTTTGGAAGAGCATGTCATTTGATACATGGGTGGTAAATGCAGGCATATGTTGGCATCACTCATGTTGGCCAAGAACAGTGCTGTCTGACATGCATACTATTTTGCTCATGCACGCTGTGTGCCTCGTGGAATTTCCTACTTTGTGTGCTATGTGTCATGTACGATATTGCCTTGCACCAGGCATCAGCATGTGTCTGTGATGCTTCAGCCTACTTTACGGGGAGTGTGTGTGTGTGGGTGACCATGGCGTGACTCTTCGGACTGACATTTGGGTTGACTTTCATCAGATTTGGCATAGCAGTGTTTACTTTGGATACTCACCTCCATCGCCCGATTTTGTGGCGCCACACTCCATCTCCCCTATACCTTTGATGGATTCCGTCCCAATCATGCTTGCGCATATGTCCTCCCACGGGGTGAGCTTTATGGGGGAACTTGGACCTCCTCCTGTTCCCATGGCCTGGCTGCGATTGACGGATAGGATGTTGCGCCCCCTTAGGCGCAGGTTGTCCCATCGTTTACGGCAGTCTTTCACTGTGCGTGGTGTTTTGCCCACAGCACTAACTTTATGGGCAACAAGTGTCCAGATCTCTTTTTTCCGTAGCACTGTCTCTCTCCTCATGTTGCTGGAGAAGACTGTGGCTCATGCTCGTGCAGTGTGGCCACAAGCATCTGGAGCTCATCCTCATTAAATCGTTCCTTTCTCAGCCGGGCAGATCCCTTCTTCAGGGCCTTAGGCATTGTGGTCTTGGAGGAGTAAGTTTTCTAATGATCAGCAGTGTCCCAGGGGTCCTGTGTGCTGAGGATAGCAATGGATTGCGTTTTTAAAGATGGCCGGTGTGCTCCTTGCCGTTCCTGTGCGATGACGCTACTTCCGGTTCCGCTTATTAGCGGTGACCGTAAATAGCGGTGACCGCTAATTACAGTCACCGCTATTTACGGTCACCGCTAATGACGCATTGGACAATGTCGGTAGTGTTATCTGCGCTACGCTTGATGTCGGTAAGGGCTTTTTGGGAGCCTTTTGCGGCATGGCGCTAGATACCTTAGCGGCATGGCGTAAAGCTTGTGCCTGCAAAGTCGTAATAGTCCTCTATTAGCGGACTGGTGCCAGCATGGACACGCTATTTGCGCCATGCCGGTAAAGGACGTTACCTACCTCCAAACTCAGAATGAGGCCTTTGGGTCGTTGACAGGGAGTGGGGGAGGCAGAGGTGTTGACTTGGTTGATTGGTGAAATGGTTTCAATAATGATGAATGAAAAACAGAGTGGATTCTTTTCCAGGATTCCGGTAATCAGAGTCGGAAGGCCACAGAGTTGATGATTTCAGTCACAGTGAAAGGACCGTAAAAATGAGGTGCCAGTTTGTTGGATCTCAGGTGCCTGGGTAAGTATCGAGAAGAGAGCCAAACTTTATCTCCAATAGAATAGGAAGGCCCAGGTCGCCTTTTGGCATCAGCAAATTTCTTTATGTCCATGCTTGCCTTTTCTAGGCCTTCCTTGACTTATTTGTGTACTGAAACCAGCTGGGCAATCCAAGAATCCACAGATGGAGTTAATGTGAGTGTGGGCAGCACAGACGGATGAAACCCCTGAGTGCAAAAAAAAGGACTGGTCTTGGTCGTGGAGTGATCAGAGTTGCTGTAAGCAAACTCAGCTACTGGAATCAATAATGACCAATCGTCCTGGACCCTCGAAGCAAAGCACTGTAGATACTATTCAAGGGTTTGGTTTACTCTCTCTCTGATACCATTTGCCTGAGGATGATACCCTGAAGACAGGGCACGTTGAATGCCTAACTGCTGATAAAGGTGTTTCCAGAACTTGGAGATGTATTGGGGTCCATGGTCAGAGATGATCTTGGAGGGCAGGCTGTGCAATCGAAAGATGTGAGTAACAAAGATACCTGCCATTTCGTGTGCCGAAGGTAACTTGATTAGAGGAGTAAAATGGGCCATGTGAGAGAATAGGTCTATAGTAACCATTATGATGGTGTATCCTTTGGAGGGAGGAAGATCCACTATAAAATTGGTGGCAATCGTTTCCCAGGGTCGAGATGGCAGGTTGATGAAGCAATCATGCTGGTTTCCTATTGTCGGTCTTGTTCTGGTTACACACAGTACAGACTTGAATATATGCACGTATGTCTGAGAGCATTTTAGGCCACCAGAAGTTCCTCCAGATTGTTTGGTATGTGGCCTTGATTCTTCGGTGCCCAGAATGGAATGTGTCACGGAAAAGATTTGTGATTTTGGTCTGAGAGTTCGGAGTGGGAACAACCAGATTCTTGTCCCTGAAGAGATATCTATCCTTGGATGAAAGTGCCCAATGATTGTCCTTGATGTAATCCTTCCAAATGTCCGAGGTTGTAGTCTCTGAGCGTATGCTGTCTAAAAGTGAGTTGGCCTGGGCTATGAATACCTTGTCAGAAAACATCTTGGGAAAGGTGAGTGTTTCTTCTGTCATGTAATCGGATCTTCTGGAGAGAGCATCAGCAATTACGTTGGAAGGACCAGGAACATGTTGAATGCGGAACTGATATTGGGCAAAGAAAAACGCCCAACGTGCTTGGCAGCTGTTTCTGCATTCCATAGACTGTAATACTTGGAGGTTGCGATGGTCAGTCCTTACAAGCACGGGATGTTTAGCGCCCAAAAGGAGGTGGCACCATTGAGTAAAGGCTTGTCTGATGGCAAGCAGTTCCTTTTCCAGGACAGAGTAATGAGTCTCACTAAGATATAAGGTCCGTGACAAATAGGCGATGGGATGCTCACGTCCATCTTCTGCTTCCTGTTTGAGGACTGCTCCATTTGCATATTCTACAGCGCCAGTCTCTACCAGGAAGGGTTTGGTGGTGTCTGGTTGAGCCAGGATGGGTCCAGTCGTGAATTGATGTTTGAGTTTCTGAAAGGCGGCTTCCTGAATTGCCGTCCAGCGAAAGGGGGTGTTATTCTTCAGTAGACTGACAATGGGTTGCAAGATAGATGAGAAGGTAGGGATGAATTTACTCTAAAAATTAGCAAGTCCTAAGAAGGACTGTATTTGTTTAACTGAGGTTGGTGCTGGCCAGGAAAGGATGGCTTCGACCTTGGTTGGGTCCATAGCCACTCCTTGAGGACTCAGTATGAATCCTAAGTACTTAACCGTGGATACATGGAAGATACACTTCTCGGGTTTAGCCAACAGATGGTGGTCTTGTAGCCATTGTAAGACCAAGGTGACGTGTTCCTGATGCAGAGCCGGGTCATGTGAATAAACCAATATGTCGTCCAAGTAGACTATGACAAAAAGGAACAACATGTCAGAGAAGACTCGGTCCATAAAACGCTGGAATACAGCAGGAGCGTTGGCTAGGCCAAATGGCATCACTAGGTATTCATAGTGGCCGAAAGGAGTTCGAAAGGCAGTCTTCCATTCGTCGCCTTCCTTGATGCGAATCAGATGGTAAGGTCCTCTCAAATCCAATTTAGTGAATATCACTGCTCCTCGTAACGCCTCCAGGATGTCCCAAATGAGTGGTAAGGGTTATCTGTCTTTTAGGGCACATTTATTCAGTCTCTGATAATCCAAGCATGGACGGAATTCCTTAATATCCTTTTTTGGTACCAAGAACAAGGAGGCTGCAGCAGGGGATTTGGATGGATGGATAGTTCCGTTGGTCAGATTGGTATCTAAGTATTCTCGGAGGGCACATTTCTCGGGCTCAGACAGAATGAACATCCTCCCAAAGGGAATGACTGCATCTTCTTCTGTATCAATAGCACAGTCTTCAGGGCGATGAGGAGGAAATGATTGTACAATGGCAGAGGAAAAAACATCTGAAAACAGATGGTATACCTCGGGTACCTGTGTAGTGCTAGAAACAGTGATGTGTTTTGAGTCCGGGAATCTCTCTCCTGTGGACTGTTGGGATTTCCTGGGAAGGCAATGAGTGAGACAAAACTCAGAACCCAAGAACAAAGATCCTGCTGTCCAGTTGATGTATGGATTATGTTTCTGTAACCAAGGCATGCCCAGCACCATGGGGTAATGAGTAGCCCTGATTTTGTCAAAGCGCAATAGTTCTTGAAGGTTGTAAATGGAAAGTGATAGCTCTGAGGTTTGTTGAGTTATGGGTCCGGAGGATAGGGGTTTTCCGTCTATTCCTTCGTCCGCTCGGAAGACGTTCTTGGTTTTTCGTGGAATGTTATGTTTCTGTGCCCATTCGTCATCAAGAAAGATGGCCATAGCCCCACAATCCACCAAGGCCAGGATGGGAGTAATTTCCTCATTAGATGTACATAGGGACACTTGAAGTAACACCAAGGAATTCTTTTGGGGGTAGTCCAGGGTCAGAGGTACTTCAGAGCACAAACCTTTCTCCCGAAGCTGAGCTCCGTTCAGGACCAGGAACTAGCATTTCCGGAACGTCTTGGAGGAGCTATCAGGCAATTACGTACTAAATGTTTGTCCGAAGCACAATACATACAAAGACCACTGTTGATCCGCCGCGTCCTCTCCTGAGAAGTGATGGAACCCCTCAAGGAACCCAGCTGCATGGGCTCTGGCTCTGCCGGGCTTTGGTTGGGTGTTTATTTTTCCTTGGGGCTGGTGTATTCAGGTAAGAGCTTTTGTAGAGGGCTCTGTGTCTTTCTTTTCTGAGCTTTTTTTTCTTATATCCTGAAGTCAATCTGTAGAGAGAGATCTAGGAGGGCCTGGAAGGATCCGTGACGGGCTACCCTAGCCAATTCATCCTTAACCTCTTCATTTAATCCGTGTTGGAACAAGGTAAAGCAAGCTTCAGAGGTCCAGTTAGTGTCTTTAACCAGTTGTTTGGTCACGTATGTCAACATATCCTGGTTTCCCTGCTGGAATTCCAGCAGTTTTTCCTGGGCGGAATACACCTGTTCTGGATGGTCAAACATGGCCTTTAGGGTGGTAACAAATCCATCATAGTTTTCAAGTAACGAATCCCCTGCGGATATCAAAGGGGTCGCCCAGGCTAATGCATTGCCGGATAGGTGAGAGATCATAAACCCCACCTTAGCCCTGCGGGTAGAGTAATAGTAGGGTTTAAAGGTAAAATGAACCAGGCATGAATCAAGAAAGGAGCGTAATGATTTTGGGTTGCCATCATATTTATCAACTATGCCTCCTACTGATGCACTTTCTTGATATGCTGAATCCCTGGATAGAACAAGCTCTTTTAAGGCTGCGTTTTCGGCTTTAAGGTTCTGAAATTCTGTAGACAGTTCCTGCATTTATCTCATGAGGTCTTGTACGGCAGCCTCCATTGGGGAAACGGTATGTGTTAGCCGGCGTCTCAAACTGTCAGAATTCGAGTCTTCGTATTTGTGACTCATCGGTTTGATACTTCTTGTTTTCTTTCTGGTGTTCACAGGCTTCTTTTTCTTGCAGGAGCGGGTCTTGAAGAGGTATGGTCTTGTTTCCCCCGAATCCAGCTGCTGGCAAGTAACGAGCGCTGAAGTCCTAGGCTCCAACCTGCGGCAGATCCGGGAGTTGGAAAATGTTCAGTGTTCCAGGAAGGATCCGGGAAGGGTCTGGGAGGAGAGTGGGTCTATCCGGGAATGACTATAAGTGGCACTAATGTCTCTAGTGGCAACAGAGCTGGGATGGTGTATAATGAGAAGAGAAGGATCAGAAATATATACCGTAATGAGATAAGAAGATATTTGGTCTCGAAGAAAAACACCAATTGGCAGTACATGGTTCGCCTTCTCCTGGATGGTAATACTAGGAAATTTTGGGCTAGTTTTAGATCTCTTGGTAAAAATGGTAGTTCTGAGCTGACAATTCCTATTGATAGACATATGTGGGAAATGTATGTTGCCAATAAATTTAAAGACGAAACGACAATATTGGTTCAGAAACCTATCCACACTTTGACTATAGTAAGGGAAGATATTCAAATGGTAATTAAGAAGCTTAATACATCTAGAGTCCAAGGCCTGATGGCTTCTGTAATGTCATAGTTAAAGATAATCCCGAGGTCTGGTCTGATATTTTGTGGATAATTTTCCAGAAAATTATTGATACCGGTGTTATGCCTATTTCCTGGAAGATGTCACACATTATTCCTGTCTTTAAGTGTAGCCGTCGGTGTTTACCTGAGAACTATAGACTACTTGCCCTTACAGACGTGTCTAGCAAGATTTTTTGTACACTAATCCTTTGTGAAATCACTAAATGGATAACATCTTAGATACGGCCCAAACCGGTTTTCGCAAAGGGTGTTCTACCAAAGATAATATCTTTATAGTTAATACTCTCATTGAACAGGTTAAGGGTAAGGGCAAGAATAGGCTCCCGCTAGATATGTTATTTATTGATTTTTCATCAGCTTTTTACTCAGTTGAGCGTAACAGGCTGTGGGCAAAACTTGAGTTGCTTGGTATGCCATCCTACCTTCTGTATGCCTGCAAAATGATATATGATTAAAGTAAGGCCAGATTCGCATAGATAATGAGGGGGCTCTGTCTGACCCCGTTAATATCGCTAAAGGGGTAAGACAGGGATGTACACTGGCACCTGCACTTTATAACCTATTTAAGGATGACTTTGGTGGAATGTTTAAATCAAAGATGACTGCCTTCCCTAGAATTGGCTCCCATAAAATCGGCTGGATCTGTTATGCAGATGATATCATAATTTTTGACAACACATATAGTGGCATCTGCAACAGCGCCAGTGCCATCTGTGAATATGCTAATGCCAATGGCCTTACAATCAATCTCAACAAAACTCAGTTTATGGGATTGGGTCAGAATAGCTATAAAAAGTCTGGAATATCTTGCTCACTGGGTGTGATAAGGAAAGTAAATTCCTATACATATCTGGGCTATGAGTTGTGTGGTAACAGAGGCAAAATGAACAAGCTGTTACAACAGAATAAAAGAGCTAAGGTTAGGGCCACACTTACAGCAGTTATGTCCTTTTAAAAGAAACGGCTGGGTATAGCTTGCTTGGAATCGTCAATATATAAGTAAGCAAAAGCCGGTGGCCATGTTTCTATATGCTCTGGAGACATAGTTCTCAGATTGGTCTGATTGGGCTGATGTTACGGAAGGCATTATATGGTGTAGACTACTCTGCCTGACCAACTATACCCCGGTTCAGGCGGTTTGGTTGGAAGTGGGGCTCATTTCTTTGTTCACCCAAATTGACCATAACAGAGCCAAGTTATATGTAAACATTAGATTTGCTCTTCCTGGAACCCTCTTATATAATCTTCCTGAAGGCCTGGAGAAGGGAAAGATGGATGCTCTTCACAAATTTAAAGAGAAAAATCTTCAATTGTTTGAAAAACTTTGCTGGACACCTAAATGGGATCATGGTGAAGGTGTGGTGGAAAAATCTTTGAAAAATGCCATTGAAAAGTGGGACTTGGTAGCTAGTCATGACAAGGTTTCCTCCATGAGTTCTTTACATACCTTTGCGAAGATGCATTTCATGTATAAAGAACCTCAAAGATATCTTTTACTTATGCCAGCACAGACTAATCGTAGAATCTTTATGGATATTAGAATTAACCGTCTTAATGTTTTGGGGGTTCGTGGAACATGGATAGGTTTACCCATTGAAAAAATGATATGCAGATAATGTGCGGACAATGATATGGTGGAAACTGTAAGACATGTTCTTACGTGTTGTTGTAAAATGAGATCCACCTATGACAAATACTTTGCCAAACTTGACCGGGAACACACTGATATTGAAAGTGATAACTTTTGGTTATGTTGTCTTTCTGGAAGGAGTAGTTATCTGATTATCACCATCACTCAGATTTGGAAAGTGGTTAATGAACGGCTTTGTAAATTTGAAGATGAGGTTAAACTGCTAATGGACCTTGAGAATGCAACTGAATAGGGCTTTGTTTAGGTTCTGCTGTTGAAGCTGCCTTTTTGTTTTGCTGCCCTCTGTATATATTTTGACAAGTCTGTGTGTACCTCTGCTTTTAAATTATCTTTTATCTGTATTGATGAATTTAATGTATATGTTGGTTTTGCAATTCCTCTGTTTTGCTTGTTTTTATATTTTGCTTGTTTTCTTTTAGATTTGTGAAAAGTTCTACGAACTATAACACAAAAAAAATAGAGCGCTGAGTGAAACCTGATGTGAGCAGAGTGATGCCATAAAGAAGATATACGAAGCCATGCTGAAACAATATGAAAAAACTGAAGAGTGACGATGTAACTGAAGTGATAAGAGAAACATGTACGAAACAATAAAGTAATCATGTATGCAAAAACAATGATGAAGTAACTTGCAGACCAAAAAGTGTAAATACCAGTAAGACAAGGTAGAAAAGATATATAGAAGCTTGCTATAGAGGGATATATAGCGTGGCAAGGATGGCCATTATTAGAAAATGGATGCTTGCTCGTGTAAATATTCAATACAACTACCTCAGAAGCCAATCAGGGTTGGAAAGTCAGGAGACACTGGAAGAACAGCTTCGGATTGATGCAAAGCAAAGATGAGTCGATGTTGGCTTGGGATCAAAGAGGATATTTTTATGGAATAGCTGCAAAGTACAAAGGGAGGCAGACAGATGAGTCATGAACATGAGACATATTTCTCAAAGATTAAAGAAGAAGAAACCATCTACAAAAGTCAAGTATTGGACAATTAACAGTTTATAAAGTCTATGCAATGAAGAGTGAGCAAGTCTCTAGAGGCTCAGAGGAGCAATGGCACCCAGTATAATTAAATCGAATAGCAATGAATAAGAGGCTGAAATTGACAAATTCGTGGTCTCTTCACATGTGACCCAGAAGTCAAAAACAAGGGCTATTCATTAACTCTCGAATTAAGATAGTGATGTGCTTTCACTCCATTGAATGTCCTAGAGCAGAGAACAGGCTACAAGTTCAACTAGAGACAAGAAACTTTGGCTAATGGCCAGACTGATGAGAGATGATGGACTAATTGGGGAAGTAGGGAGTAATCTGACGTGATCCAAGCACTTGGGTTTTGGTTTTCTTACATGCTGCTAGCCGAGTCGAAAGTCCAAGGTTGGTTGAGGATACCAATCAATTAGTGGATCTATGGGCAACCTGCTATACAATGCTGCATAGACCAATCCGCTGCTGTTTTGTCCACTATAATCAGTATGATACGTATGTAGAGATAGTTTGAGGGTTGTCTTACAGATAAGAGACATTCAATGAAGTACTAACCTCTATACCTTCTATAATTAGATATGTTCCCCTAATCCAATCCCTCCCGCTAATAGGTTGTATGGCTTGCCACTTAGAATAACATCATAGATGATACCTATTGGGGTATGAGACCCCTGTGTAATCGAGTTTGTGTGTGAGTGTGCAAGTATCAGTTTGATGTCTGCAAGATGACCCTGCTTTTTTAAATTGAGAATAAAGTAGTACTTTGCCATATTGTTTGAGTCTTTACGGTTATTTGGTCTGAGATCTTTATTGGTAATTCCATCTAACACATGAGACGCTTCAAGGTGCTAGAGCACACTTCCTTTTGCATGGTGTACTCTGAGACCCCCGACTGGCCCATACACTCAGAGTTTGTTCAGAAGCACTTTAAGACAAGATAGCAGCACCCGTGAGATGGATTGGGGTGCAGATTTATTACTACAACACCAATCAATAAGGACAACTCAAACGGTTTGGCAAAGGGAGTCCGTTTAATGACAAGTACAAAAAACGGGGAGTTATGGATATCAGCAGTGATGCGATCTTCCTTCTCGCTTCAAATCCAATGAACTTCATACAAGTTGTAACATTTATACTCAAAACTCATCATCATTGACGTGTAACACTCAAAAGTTAACATGCAATCCTATTGGTTAGGAAAAGGTAACTTTACTATAGGTACTATATCTGTATATGGTAACGGAGTGAGGGGATTGGGTATACACTGTCAGGTGGGCGTCTAAGCCCTTCCTTCAAAATGACTACTGTAGACGTCACTAAAAGTACGACGTCTCATTGGTTCTACTAACTAAAGGACCCTAGAATATTTGGCCCATTGTGATTGGGTTGGCACCAACCCCATGTATACTTTCTCCTTTGCTGAGCAGCACGCAGAATGGTCGGCCAGGTGCGGGGTGCCCCTTAGTTACCTGGCCTTCCTCCGATTATGGTTACAATCAATCATCACTTTAGTAGCCATGTGTCAATTATTTCACTGTGGTTGGCCTTGAGACTGCATCTTCTGTCTGGAAAAGGTTCTGATTTCTCCGCCTGGTCAGGTGCCAAGTGTAGGTGTGAGCCCTTGCTTCTTCTTGCTCGGCTGGTCACGTGATTCCGACACTGTGAATTTGTCTCTTTTCCCTCAATTTGTGTATTTGATTCTCGTTTCACCCGCCACCTGCCTTCGCATTCTTATCTCGACCTTTCAGAGGCAGGATATTCTGTTCTTAGTTTCAATTAAATGTAGCTACTGTTCGTCTCTTCTATTGTTATGACCTTGGCTTTCCTGGCACGAGTTGACTCTGCTGAGTTTCGTTTCAGCCGCCTCGTCTCGTTTTGCTAAATATGAATCTTTTCTCATTTGGCCTTTAGTAATCTGGGTTGATTCTTCTTTCTGTGCAAAGTAGAAATACACTTATAATACTATGCTTTATTTGAGGTAGATTATGTATAATGGCGCTTGCAGCACTATTCTTCTACTAAGCATAGCAAGCAGCACTGTTTTCTTAGCTTTCTTGCGGTTCCAAGCATATTTACAGGTGTAAACTGGTCGACTATCTTCATTTTGCTTACAGCTTGATTTTCTTATATTTGGACATTGTTCTTTTACTTTAAGTTCACAATATCCTTACTCATGGCGTTTCATCTCTTTGCGTCATTCTTGGGTCGTCATTTCTTCTATATGTGAGTCTGTCCGGGCCCTCATGACGTCACCATTCGTCTTCCATTAAGACCTTTTTGGTTTCTTCCGGGACTGTACTTAGGCGATCTTCATTTCGTTTCATGTGTTGATAGGGTTTTCTTAATGGATACCTTACTGTCCATGGTTTTCTGGGTATCAGTACGTCAATAGGTGCTGTTCTTCTAATAGGCAATGGGCAGAGTCCTACTGTGGCTCTCTGCTAGTTTATTTGCTCGTCATACATCACATATCTCGGTGTGAATGTTCCTGGTACTTCAAAATGGGCGACTGGAGCGCAGGTTTTATTTGGGACCTCCTCTACATTTCCCCCTCTGGGCAATTCATTGACCACCTTCACTTCCGCCTTTGGATTAATTTTACCCGGTTCTTCTGTATTCACCTTCACTTCATCGCCTGGGTTAATTCCTTCTTCATCTTCTGGATCTATACATGATGGTCTGAAGAAGTGTCTCTTTGGAGCCCATATCTTTATGATTAATTATGCCATCACGGACAAGGAACTCCTGGCTAACAAATCTGCCTTTAAAGCCTGGAGGCACTACCTTCTGGGGGCCAGACACACCATTACAGTCATCACAGACCACCAAAACCTGCAATATCTCAAAACAGCCAAGGCCCAGTCCTCGCGCCAATTACGGTGGGCCCTTTTCTTCGGCGAATATGATTATGTATTCACATTTTGACCAGGAGTCAGAAACGGAAAGACGGATGCCTTATCTCGCATGGGCATAGATTAAATAGTATATACAACTCCAAATCGAGTACCTTTTATACCTAAAGACAAACTCTTGGGTATCACGATGTCAAATGAGAAAGTATATTGTGCCTCCTATTACAATGAATATATGTATATTGGCCTACGCCAAGCTGCTAATAAATCGCTTGCGAAGAAATCCATGTTGCAGGGTCCTGACCTTAAGATCAATGTAAGCTGCCATTTCAGGTTAATCCACCATTTTATGTTCATTTTGTAAAGTCACCCTGTGAGTTAAAATGGTAGACAATGTCATTCCGAAATACAACATGGCCGTCTTGACCTCTGCATGTAGCTAAAATGTAACTTGCCTGCAGGCCACTTGTTGAGGTCGTGAACTGAGACCTTGTCCTTCGTTGACCTGTGTGTAAAGGATTACTCATGCAATGAAACTAATCCGCGAGCATATGTTAAGAACAATGTATTCAAATACTGAACGTAGAACATTTGTTTAACTCCATTGTATTAATGTTTGAGAATATCTACATGGGAAATTCCAGGACACACAGGTGCTGTGTAGGCTTGTTGATATATGTATTAAAAGCAAACCAGTTACTTGTGGATATGCGAACTAGGCATGAACCCTAGATCAGTAAAGTATTAGAGGAATATTAACCCGAAATAGGGTTGGTCATCGTGTTCGCAAATAGTATTAAAGAGCCATGAATTCTAATGTACAGCGTCTCTCACTGAACACACTGAACCACGCTGGAGTTCGCTGTGTTGCACTGAGGGCCGATAGCTATCTGATTTTGCTCTGTTCTTCGTAACTGAATACAGTATAAAATAAAGTACTTTGTATGTTCCTTTGTAACTTGTGTTCGGTGTATTTCCTTTAGGGGTACTCAGCCTCGATATTTTTGATTCTGTTTTCACAGTTGACGCCCGAATAGGGACCCTCAAGATTGATGCCGGAATGTCGAAGGTTGACGCAGGCTATCGGACCGGGATCAGACGGTGTGACAAAAAAGGGCCCTACTGAATGAGTCGCGACACCTCAGCAGCGCTGCACGACCCGATCCCTGGACGATTAGCTTGTGGTCCAAGATGGCATCTTGACGAGGGTCCACTTATCGAGGCGGGCAGATTTGCTGAAATCACCATACACGAGGTAAGATTAGTTAGGTAAGATTCTTTGAAATCCGATCAGACCTCCTTAGGCTTGATCAGGTGAGTCATGACCCGACTCTTAATATAACCCTGATAATTTGATTTTGGCATATTGTATCTGCAGACACAATTATTGACCAGGTAACACCAATAATTTGATATGCCTGGGAAATTGTCTACCTGCTTCAGGGCGTTGTTCCGCAGTGATAGACAATCTTTGGAATTTAGCCGTCCGGCACCACAGGAGGGGTCGCCGGCATGTACTATGTACTGTAAGCATGGCATTGGAAGTATAGTATTTAATGACATTTGCCACAGACAAACCAGACATGCCTCCGAACTTCAGTGGCCAATCAATGGTACTTTTGAAATCCCTTTTATTGAGTATTTAGAGTCAATTCTATTAAAGAAAAAGGCTAGACCTGCAGCATTTGATGTTTTGCAGAATCGGAAAAAAGAAGCGTTGCAGCAGCTTAAAAGTAGAGAAAAACATGCGCGCCGTCATGAGACGAATGCCAAAAAAGCATTAGTGTATGACCAAGATAAACATTCTGAATCGACTAGGAATATGGATAGGGCTTTTTCAATTGGAATTCAGAAAATCTATCCTTCTAAAGACCTTCATGTTTCCGATGAATTCATAGACAAATTGTTAAATGAACGAAGGCCTGGTGCCTTTGCGCCACCTCCGTATGTTCCTGTTCCTGCTGCTTTGCCTCTTCCTTCTGCTATTCCTGCTCTACCTGCTGTTGTTCCCGTTGTTCCTGCTCCTCCTAATGTTCCTCTTCCTCCAGCTCCTCCAGCTCCTCCACCTCTTCTTATTGCACCAGTAACAGTACCTCCATTGAATTTCCCTGCTCCCTCTCTTCCAAGTGGTCCTGAGCCGCTTGTAGTCGATCGAGGTGCAGGGTCGAAGGTTGTCACTCGCAATACTGTACCACCAGAGAAAAAAGTGATTTGATTGCATGGGCTAAGCATTGTATGGAGAGGGATGATCAAGCTAATGTTTTTGCCACATTTGTAATATGGATAATTTTCCTGAGAAAAATGTTTTTATTGAAGGTTTAGGGATTTATTTATGTGTAATGTGGGGAAAATTAAATTAAATAATACAGATCTCCCGCAAGGGTTAAGGGATCTAAATACTTTAGCGTATTCTAGAGACACTGTAGAGAAAGTAAATGAGCATGTCGAGAGGTTATTTGGGTATAGAAAGGAGTTGGAAAGCTTACAGAATGAGGATGATGAGGGGGAAAGTATGTATGTACAGAAACAGTTCCTTCCTTGTCGAAAATCGATATCTGAGGAAGCACGAATTTGTACGAAGGACGCGCTTAGATGGATTTCAGATATGTCGATAACTCCAGTTGAGGTATATGACACATATAGTCAGTATATGCCAGAAATGCAGAGGAAAGTGATACAGGTAATGATAGAGTAGCTACAGGATGATTGTGTAAAACGGAAAATTAGCTGTCCCACAGAGTTATTGGGTATTTATAAGAGAGCTTTTTCACTTGACACTTCTTCGATTGCTTTAGCGCTCGATTTAGCTCTGTTGCTTAGTAAGTGTTCGGTGTTGCCTACTTCTCAGTTGCCTATGAGAGAAGTTCCTCCGACATTTGTCCCGAAGGTTGAGATTGCGGCTGATCCTGCAACAAATGCAGTTGCTGTGAACATTCCTGCGCATTATGTATCACAGTTTGTTCACGTCCCGTTCTCAAGACAGGAAGTGAATACTATTAGACAATCTATTCCTGATATTAGGAAAAATCAGACAGGATTCTATAAAGAAATAGAGTCCGTCTTGCAGTCCTCATTGTTCCCCTTAGGAGATATTGATTTGTTATTCCCTTTACTTCTGCCCGTAGATTTGTGGAAACAAGTTAGAACTATAGACGATATTCCAGGGTTGGGAGATACATGGCCGAATATAAGTAGACTTGATGGAGAAAGGCCAGCTGGTGAAAGACCGCCTCAGGTGATACTAACTTTGCCTGATAGAATCATTGCAAAATTGAAAACCATAATCGCGGAGAAAAGAATTATTTGGGACAAACTTACGGCCTGTGTCCAAGGGAAGTCTGAGGGTGCTACCGAGTTCTTTAATCGGTTCGAACAGGTATTCTCGGATTTCAGCGGACAAGACCTAGGCACAGAATCTGGGAAAAGGTTATTTGTGGACAAATTTGTTCGTGGATTGCTGCCTGACATCCAGTCACAAATTATGTCTTCTGAGAGAGCTTGGCAGGCGAAGTCCCAATCAGAAGTACTGCATATGGCTCAGTACTACGAGAATCGTGTCAATAATGAAAAAGATAGAGTCGAGAAACGAAAAGGTGATTTAAAGACTAAATTGCTATTACAGCAAATTGTTAGAAGCCCCAGGGGGGGTAGTTCGCAAATTAGAGGTCAGTATGTCCCGCAGGGGAATGTGCCCTTGGGTCCTGTGAACATTAACCAGTGCGCCTATTGTCGTCAAGGGGGTCATTGGCGTGCACAATGCCCCATCCTTCGACACAGGTCGAACAACACATTTGGGAATATGGGTAGATGATCCAGAGGTCGCCCGGGTGTAGGGGGCCCTGGTAGAGGTCAGTTTACACAGGATCCTCAGCAACCTTTTTCTCAGGATAATCAGACTCCGAGTGTGGATACTAGGAACATATTTGATCATCCTTCTGCTGCATATTTATCTGAAGAGCTTCCTTTTGATGATATTCTGTTTCATTAGGATTGCCCGAAGCAGAGTTTGGAACCTACACCTATTCCTGTCAATCAGAAAGGTCTCTACGTTGAAATGGTGGTGGGAAATAGGAAACATCAGTTTTTGATAGATACTGGAGCACAGAAGTGTTCCATTGATCATTCACGGGTTCCAAACATTCCACTGTCAGGGCAAACCAATGTTTCTGTAGGGTTTTCTGGCACGCCAGTTGTTTGTCTGGTTTCTTCGCCGGTACCCATTTCTTTGGGTCCCTTTACGGACCACTGTCCATTTATGTTGACTTCGAATTGTGGAGAGAACTTGCTGGGGTTGAATCTGTTAAAAGAATTAAATGCAGTGATTTATTGTTCTTCTGATGGAGCTCGCTTGATGATTCCACCCCAGCAATTTTCTGTCTCACAATTCTTGACTAGACCTTTGCCACCAGAATTAATTAATGTACCAGAAAGCTTATGGCTGTTGACGACAATGATGTCGGTGTTTTACAGATTGAGCCTGTTAAGATAGTTTTGAAACATGGAATTGAGCTGCCAGGCATTCCCCAGTATAAGATTTCAGTTGAGGGCGAGCGAGCTTTGAAAGGCATTGTTGCCGATTTTGTGCATCGCGGGGTGATTGAAGAAATTTCAGGAAGTTTGTGTAATAGTCCGATTTTACCTGTGTACAAGAAAGGTGATAATGGAATTCCATTCCGTTTCATAATTGATCTACGTGCCATTAATAAAGTCGTTGCTCCACAATTTCCAATTGTGCCTGATGTGACGACAATATTAACCATGATTCCAGCTACAGCTACTTACTTTAGTGTTGTGGATCTAAAGAATGCTTTCTTTTGTATTCCTATACACAGGGATAGTAGATACTTGTTCACGTTCACCTTAGGGGGACGCTCGTTCACATTTACTCATGCACCTCAAGGGTACACAGAGAGTCCTAGCATCTATAGTAGGGCTTTGAAGGAACAACTTGATACCCTTGAATTGCCCTCTACTTGTACATTGCTTCAATATGTTGATGACTTGCTTTTAGCTGCTGACTCTGAGAGCGCCTGAAAGGAGGGCACTGTGTTATTGCTTATCCATCTAGCTAAGCATGGTCACAAAGCTTTGCTTAAAAAGTTTCAATATTGTTGCCTGTCAAAGGAGCGAAGAAGATTGACACCTGAACGTATAAAACATATTTCTGGCATGTCTGTCCCAAATACACAGAAGGAAGTTAGAGCCTTGATAGGTATGGCTTCTTACTGTAGGTTGTGGATCCCAAATTTCTCATTAGTGATCAAACCGATGTTGGCTTTGACAAAGAAGGGCATTTCTTCGCCATTGCCGTGGAATGCGGAACACCAGCAATCATTAGATTTACTCAAGACTGCATTATGCTCTGCACCAGTTTTGGGCACACCAAACTATGAAAAGGCCTTTGTGTTGTTTGTGCATGAATGTGATGGATGTGCTTTGGTTGTTTAACGCACGAACATGGAGGGAAGAATAGGCCGTGCAGTTACTTTTCTTCCACCCTTGATCCTGTAGCATGCGCTTTGCCAAGATGTTTGCGAGCTGTCGCTGCTGCTGCTGCTGCGTCTGTAAAACAGAGTGAGGGAATGGTCCTAGGCCATGATCTAACCCTGATGGTGCCTCACTCTGTAGATGTTCTACTGAACCAAACCCAAACGCAATACCTCACTTCCGCACGACTGACAAGATATGAATTGATCTTGTTTGCTCCTCACATTCAAATTAACAGGTGTGTTTTTAATCCGGCTGAACTCCTACCTTTCCCGCAAGGCACTACTTGGGTCGATGAAGAGTCACATGACTCTCTGTATACTACCGAACAAGAGTCAAAGGGTAGAATTGATTTGAAAGACACTCCTTTGGATAATCCGCAGGGAGAGCCGTTTTGTGATGGCTCCTGCTTCAAACTTCCAGATGGTACATTCACAGCTGCTTATGCAATCACCACATTAAGCACGGTCGTGGAAACCAAGAGAATCACGCATAACTCTGCGCAGGCTGCAGAGATTATAGCATTGACCCGAGCTTGTGAACTTTCCGAAGGGCTTGCAGAAAACATATATACTGATAGTCAGTATGCTTTTGGGGTGGTTCACAACCTTGGGAGACTTTGGTCAGAGAGAGGGTTCTTAACTTCACATGGCACTAAAATCCAACATGGCACCCTAATAGTACAACTACTCTCAGCGTTTGCGCTCCCTACTCAGTTAGCTGTTATGAAATGTGCACCGCATCGAAAGGTTACAGATGATATAGGGAAAGGGAATGCTTTCGCTGATCAGATAGCTAGACAAACTGCCACCAATCCCCTTACAGAGATGTATGTTTCAAGGGAGACTGTAAATGCTTATGCAATGGATGAGGGTGTTGGGTCTGTACGGGATATCCAAGCTGATGCCACGTTAGAAGAATCCAAGAGGTGGGTTGAAGGCTTGGGGAAACTTGACGATGACAGGTGTTGGGTGGACATAGTTGAAGGTAAATGGCTAATCCCTGACGCGTATATAATGATGATGGCCATCATGGCCCATGGTCCTACGCATGTATGTGCCCGGAAAGTGAAAAAAATGTTAGAGAAAGTTTAGGCAAATGACAACATTTTGAAAATTGCCCAGCGCTACGTCCAGGATTGTATGATTTGCCTACAACACAATGTGGGAAAGGGGACAGCAACTCAAAGGGGAAGTTTTTGTAATGCATGCGCCATGGGCGCACACATTGGCAACCATCATGGACTATTTGTTATTCATTTATCTTCAGAACACTCTTGGAACAACCCCTATTCACACTTTGGTACTTAATTCCCATTTGCGTGACTTTGGTGCCTTCTTATATAACTCAACTAAATACATGTACCACAATGCACCTTGCTACAGCTATCAATTCCTGGCCATTCCCATTCGTCAGCATTGGAACCACAATCCCCAGAAGCCCTAGGGATCAGTGCTGCTTCCACCATCTCAGGACCAGAGAGGGAGGAGGCAGATTGTATTCAGTTGTGCTGCTCCAGGTGCTGCCAATTAGCCTGCCTCAGTACAGGGCAGGGCGGTATTTAAGCAGCTGCCTGCAGGAGCTCAGTCTCTTGCATCAAGAGTCCTTCCAGCCCCTTTTTTGCCTTTTGTCTTGAATTTGTATGCTGTTCCTGCTGCTGCATTTTCCTGCTTTTGTTCCAGTGCTCTTTCTGGGCTTCCTGCCTTGCAGCCTGCTACACCCTGCTGCCTACAGCCCTAGCCTTTTGGGCTCCCTGTCTCACAGCCCTGCTCCTCTGGGCTTCCTGCCTTGCAGTCTGCTACACCCTGCTGCCTACAGCCCTAGCCTTTTGGGCTCCCTGCCTCACTGCTCTGCTCCTCTGAGCTCGCTCCTTGCTGCTCTGCTCCGCTGGGCTCCCTGCCTTGCAGCCTGCTACTCTCTTCTGCTTTCAGCCCTGACCCTCAGTCTCTCTGCCTCTACGCCCTGTTCCTTTGGGTTCACTACTTGCTGCCCTACTCCTCTGGGCTCTCTGTCTGCCGCCTACTACAGCTCTCAGTCCTGCTCCTCTGGACTCTCTGCCTAGCAGCCTACTACAGTCCTCTGCAATCCACTACAGTTTTTCTGTACCTTGTAACATTTGGTACTGCAGCCCTGCTTCCTTGTTTGCAGCCCCCCTCTTTCCTGGCTGCTGCTCCTTTGCTCTCTTCCTTGTTTGCAACCCCTTGTTCTTGATCCCTGTCCTTCTCTTCCTTGAATCCTCTGTCCTCCCCTTTAGTTTACCCATTTCTATTGTACTGTTTCTTCCTTCATTCCCTTCTGCTAGATTTCTCTTAGACTTCCTTGTCCCTGGTTATTTCTATTCTTGTCTCTCTTGTGTCTTATGTTGATCCTTTGTACAGAGCTTGACTGTTGGTTTCCTGCAGGCAACCTCTACTCCTTCCCTTGTCGCGTTTTCTGTTTAACAGACACCCACAGCTGTTGTTCCCAGCCATGAGCAGACAGAGTGGGCCTCTGTAATAGTAATCCATGCAGAAGGCTGGAGTTTCCAAAGGTCCGTGGAACACTCTTTTTCCATATCTGCATACACCCCAAGAGGGAATCCAGTTTGTTTGTCTCTTTGTATTTCCTGCCCCTTTCTGTTCACAACTACAGTTGCCTACTTTTATTTCTTGATGCGTTTCCTGCTATGTGTGTACTTATCTGTCACCTTACTTCAACACCCAAACCCTACCCGGGGGCCCTGTGCCACTCCTTGACAGAATGCAAGAGCTAAAAAATTCTTGTTCCATAGGCAGGAAAGGCACACAAACCAAGGATGCTTTCCTTTCGATTCAAGAAACCTCTGCAAAAATCTAAAGCTTTCTTAAGGACTGCAAACAAAAACCCTAGTTTAAAAGACAGACTCGCCCTAGTAAACAAAGGTTTACAAGCACAGTACCACACTCACTGGCTTGCTGACCCTTCCATGTGTAACTACTATGACATTTGCAACTATGATCCGCAGTCTCTATCTATAGAAGAGCTACAGCAAGAAAATTAATTCCTGCAGATTTTGTTAGCCCAAACAGTGGAAAACACTCATGGGGTTTCTGGCATTTCTTCTGACACTACATTCGACATTCAGCCGGTACACGAACCTTGCATTCCTTTATCCCAGGCTACCCTGTCTCAGGACCAAGGTCCTAACACTGCTACAGCCAAGGATATTGCACTCATTGTGGCAGACTCTCAACCAGAGTACGCTGTTGCCAAAGTGATATGCTCAAGATCAGCTTGGCAAGCTACACAACCTCCCCAGACTGCTGGAAATACTCATTTAACAGGACAAGGCATTCAGTATCCTGAGGTTAGTGCAGCTGGTCCTGGGTTCAAAAGACCAATACTGACCATCGGTTGACTTAATGCTTCCCCAGTAACTACTAACCATGAGAACTCTAAGGTCAGTCTTCCTATTGCAACACCCGAATTTTCTGCTACACCAGATTCTGAAGCTGTAGAACAGGCTAATGGAACATACCTGTTACAAGAACAACTCTTACGCCTTAAAAGACAAACCGAAGACCTCTATGATGAATTTGTCTATTTGCATAGTAAGAATCTAGCAAAGGGACACAATTTACCAGACCATCTGGCACTATGCCCAACACCTGACATTCTGTCTTTAGAGATTGGCATGATAAGGCCTGGAAGGGTAATAGAGAAAAGGATACAGACTTATACAGAGCAGATGGAAGACCTGAACTTGGCATATGCATACCTTCTAAAGTTTGACTTAGCTTATTCACTTACTAGCCACAGTAACTCAGGCTGTTGCTCAGATAGTGAAGAATTAACTCCTTCAGTGGGCCAAATCACTCACAGTGCCTTTACACCACAAATAAAGTGTAATCATCTGACTGGAGATCCTGCTGAGTCAAAGGATTGTCCCGTTCTTACCCTTGATGGCGGTCCTTTACTCACACTTACAGCCTCTAAAGAGGTGACCAAGTCCGAGAGGTACTCTGCTTCTATGGACTTTTGTGCACCAGACCATGTGTCAGATCCTGAACTATACCCAGTACCTGTCTGGAATCCAGCTTTTCCAACAGTCAATACCCCAGACCCATCTATCCACCGGAGCACACAAGACTTTGAAGGCCAGCCATCAGAAAGCCTACCCTTCCCTGATCCTCTGTCAGCCATGCTACCTGTTACAGAATCTGCAAGCCCAATCTCTGCTGCTCCTCCTGCTAGTACTCCTAAATCTGCTACTGAAGCAGCATCTCAAATCACTCTTACTGCAGTTGAAGCACCCCCTTCCTCTCTGCCTGCAAGAAAAAATACCTGTTGCAATGCCAGTTAACAACTCTCCTATTAAGGCTACAGCTACGGTGGTTCCAGCTGGTGCCTCTGCAGCACCTAAACTACCAGACTGTACTCCTTCAGTCTCAGTTGCGTCCCTGCCCGCTGGTACTCCTGTGGCACCTATTCTCCCAGCTGCTACAGCACCTGAACTTCCGACTGCCATTCATGATCTCCCGGCTGCTGTGGCTTCTGAACTCCCTGCTACTCAGGGTGTCCCTGCAACATTTGTGACTCCTGAAGTCCCTGCTGAAAATCTTAATGTTGCTATTGCTGCTTCTGAATATTTGGAAGACCCTCCTAGAGCAACCTATTCAGCTGTATCTCTGGTTCCACCTTTCAGCACTATACCGTTGCCAGCCCTAAGGAAGACCACTACTTTCAAAGAAATATATGCCATGGAGCCTGCAGCAGATCCTCACAGTCTCTCAGATCATGAACGCACTGTTGTGTTTGGTGCCCCTAAGACTTTGTCTTTTCTGGATTGAATCTCAAAGGTTCAGAACATTGGTATTGTCTCCTCCCTTCAAGACTCTCACCTTGCAGCTTTAAACAGTTTTTGGAGCTTCATGACGTGCCTTTTTGGTATAAGACTTTTTCATGGTGTGGCAGGTCTTGGTCTTGCTCTTCTTGTTGGTCAGTCTTCAGTGAGCCTGGAGAGGGGCCTGGAGAGGGGCATACTGTCATGCCTGCGCCATGGGCGCACACATTGGCAACCATCATGGACTATTTGTTATTCATTTATCTTCAGAATACACTTGGAACAACCCCTATTCACACTTTGGTACTTAATTCCTATTACGTGACTTTGGTGCCTTCTTATATAACTCAACTAACTACATGTACCACAATGCACCTTGCTACAGCTATCAATTCCTGGCCATTCCCATTCGTTAACATTGGAACCACAATCCCCAGAAGCCCTAGGGATCAGTGCTGCTTCCACCATCTCAGGACCAGAGAGGGAGGAGGCAGATTGTATTCAGGTGTGCTGCTCCAGGTGCTGCCAATTAGCCTGCCTCAGTACAGGGCAGGGCGGTATTCAAGCAGCTGCCTGCAGGAGCTCAGTCTCTTGCATCAAGAGTCCTCCCAGCCCCTTTTTGCCTCGAATTTGTATGCTGTTCCTGCTGCTGCATTTTCCTGCTTTTGTTCCAGTGCTCTTTCTGGGCTTCCTGCCTTGCAGCCTGCTACACCCTGCTGCCTACAGCCCTAGCCTTTTGGGCTCCCTGCCTCACAGCCCTGCTCCTCTGGACTTCCTGCCTTGCAGCCTGCTACACTCTGCTGCCTACAGCCCTAGCCTTTGGGCTCCCTGCCTCACAGCCCTGCTCCTCTGGGCTTCCTGCCTTGCAGCCTGCTACACCCTGCTGCCTACAGCCCTAGCCTTTTGGGCTCCCTGCCTCACAGCCCTGCTCCTCTGGGCTTCCTGCCTTGCAGCCTGTTACACTCAGCTGCCTACAGCCATAGACTTCCGGGCTCCCTGCCTCGCTGCTCTGCTCCTCTGAGCTCGCTCCTTGCTGCTCTGCTCCGCTGGGCTCCCTGCCTTGCAGCCTGCTACTCTCTTCTGCTTTCAGCCCTGACCCTCGGGTCTCTCTGCCTCTACGCCCTGTTCCTTTGGCTTCACCCCTTGCTGTCCTACTCCTCTGGGCTCTCTGTCTGCCGCCTACTACAGCTCTCAGTCCTGCTCCTCTGGACTCTCTGCCTAGCAGCCTACTACAGTCCTCTGCAATCCACTACAGTTTTTCTGTACCTTGTACCATTTGGTACTGCAGCCCTGCTTCCTTGTTTGCAGCCCCCCTCTTTCCTGGCTGCTGCTCCCTTGCTCTCTTCCTTGTTTGCAACCCCTTGTTCTTGATCCCTCTCCTTCTCTTTCTTGAGTCCTCTGTCCTCCCCTTTAGTTTACCCATTTCTATTGTACTGTTTCTTCCTTCATTCCCTTATGCTAGATTTCTCTTAGACTTCCTTGTCCCTGGTTATTTCTGTTCTTGTCTCTCTTGTGTCCTATGTTCATTCTTTGTACAGAGCTTGACTGTTGGTTTCCGGCAGGCAACCTCTGCCCCTTCGCTTGTCGCGTTTTCTGTTTAAAAGACACCCACAGCTGTTGTTCCCAGCCATGAGCAGACAGAGTGGGCCTCTGTAATAGTAATCCGTGCAGAAGGCTGGAGTTTCCAAAGGTCCGTGGAACATTCTTTTTCCATATCTGCATACACCACAAGAGGGAATCCAGTTTGTTTGTATCTTTGTATTTCCTGCCCCTTTCTGTTCACAACTACAGTTGCCTACTTTTATTTCTTGATGAGTTTCCTGCTGTGTGTGTACTTATCTGTCACCTTGCATCAACACAGCCACCCAAACCCTACCTGGGGGCCCTGTGCCACTCTTGACAGAGTGCCATCCTTGACAGTTTTGAGCCACCCTCTGTCCCCTTTGAAGTTATCCACTTTGATTTTATTGAAATGGAGCGGTGCTTTTAGCAAATGGGTTGAGGCTTTCCCCGTCAAAGATGCTACAGCCATGACTATTGCGAAAACCATGTTAAAGGAATATTTTCCAGGGTTTGGGCTACCAAGAGTTATCTGGTCGGACAATGGTCCACATTTTGTCGCTGCTGTAATCCTGCAGATATGTGCGGCATTACAGATCGACAAACGGTTCCATTCGGCCAGACATGCTCAGAGTGCCGGACTAGTAGAAAGACACAACGGTATCATCAAGAAGAAGCTCGCTAAGATGTGTGCCGGCACTAAATTAAAATGGCCGGGCGCCTTACCGATCGTGTTATTATCCATGCGTAAAACCCCTCAAACTAAGACTGGGTTCTCTCCATTTGAGGTGGTAATGGGGAGACCTGCCAATATCTGGAACCTTCCTAAATGTAGCTCATGAAGAAATGTTGAAAATGTATTACTTTCAGATTATTGCAGCCAGTTGACTAAAAACCTCTATTTGATTTATCACCAGGTACGAGAGGCTTTACCTGTGCGATACGAGGGCTGGGCCACAGCATACGGCCTGGAAACTGGGTGCTCATCAAGGCGTTTGAGCCCTCTTCCTGCCTTAGACCTCGCTGGCGTGGCCCGTTCCAAGTCCTGTTGTTCATCTAAACAGCAGTGCGGATTTCTGGAAGAAAGAATTGGATCCACGTGTCCCACGTCAAGAAACTTCCTCACCCTGTGCCACAAGATACAGAAGAAACAGATCCCCTCGCTAATGCTGCAACCAATGATCCCAAAGCAGTAAATAGCGCTGAGAGTGTGTCAGAGAATCTTTCTGAGCCCGTGAGGCTTGGGGAAGCAGCCATCTTGTCTCCACATTCTCCAAAGGTTTTGCATCCGGAAACTGTTGTTTCAAATTCGGCACCTTCACTTATCTCTGATACGTTGCTTCCAACGGGAAGTGACGACACATTGTTTCCGGATCAATCAGTACCGGGAAAGGCAAGGTACAATCTGCGTCCAAGAAAATAGACTTACGGCACGGTTTTGCTGTGCATCTGATAGACTTACGGCAGGGTTCGGCTGTGCATTCGGACAAGGAAAGGATCATCGAGGGCTTGTTTTTGCACAAATTTGAGAAAGGGGATTCTGTTGGCTAGGGTTGTGAAATGACTAAGAAGTCGCACGGATGGGAGGTCGCCAGCAACGAACATTGGGGTTTCCGTTTGAAGACTACAATGCCTGCCACCGCTACCGCTCGTATGGGACTTGTAAATGATGGGGTGACCAACCGGTACAATGGACAATGTACCTGGGCACCGAAAACGTATTGCTGTGTTTTTATAATAATGTTTGGTTTTTATAATAGTCACTGTCTTAGGATTGTGGTACCTTGAGGAAACACATCCTTTACTATCCTTGTTGCCCACTGAAAATGTACCTACTGTTCCTACTCCCTTCGTACATTTGCATACTCTGTCCCCTAGGGACTCCCAGCATAGACAAAGGTACCACAATAATACTCTGCTACTTATCATGAATGCTACGCATGCCATTTTTAATAAGTCTAACTGTTGGGTCTGCTCACATTTCCCGCAACACGGGGACAGGGGGCTAGGTTGGTATATTCATCCTTTACCTTTGACAACTGCTTGTTATGCTTCTCTTAGAGCACTATTCTTTGGCCGTTGGAATGATAGCATCTCAGGGAACTTTGATGGCACAAATTTGAATAGTTTTGAGAAACGTGTTTTGACTCCCCTGGGATGCTCGCTTTTTGCAAACAGGAGTAAACCTATCTTTGCTTCTATTAGGCCTTCTGATAAACTGTCTCGTCCTTTCTAATCTTTGATTTCCTTTAAGATGGCTCCGATAGGCAATAAGGATGCCATGCCTCCTTCTTATACTGTTAACCATAGCCCCGATTCAGTTTCTTTTTGCATACAGAGGAATGGAACTGAGTCAATGGGAGATTTTCTAGGTTGTGCCAACGTTGCAAATTTGACTGGGGAAAACAGACCTTTGTATGTAGGCGAACCTGTCTACTTTGTCTGCGGTAATGTAGCATTCCCATGGTTGCCCAGGGATTGGCAGGGAACCTGTTATTTAGGGATCCTGTTACCTGGGGTGTTTATAGCTAGTACAATAGAAGTTTCAAAGGCTCGTCTACGACGGGACGAGAATGATGACACTCCAGCACAAATCTTGGGAGATATAGCAAAATCAGTTGTGCCATTTTGGGGGCAGATAGCGAATTCCGAAGATATCAGAAGACTAGCAAGAGTACTGGAGAGAACCATCAACCGGACCACGGACATACTCTATAATATGACATTAGAACAGAAGGTGATAATACTATTAGCACTTCAAAACCGGATGGCATTAGATATCATTCTGGCTGAACGTGGTGGAGTGTGTAAATTAGTGGGGTCTGCTTGCTGTGTTTTCGTACCAGATTCCTCCCCAACTATCTTTAAGGCAATACAGAATCTGCACGTCCTTAGTTCAGAAGGGCAGGTTCCCGAGGGAAACTGGGATCTTAGCGCATGGTTTTGGGACTTTTTGCGATCTTGGGGTTGGAAGGTACTTTCGGTCTTGCTGATTATTTTGGGAATTCTGTTGTTTCTTTGCTGCTGTATTCAGTGTCTACCTAGTATATGTTTGATGCTAGGGGGAGGTTGCACACAAGCAATAGGTATGATAGGACATAAAGTGTATGCCCCAGATAAAACTTCCAAAGAATATGTGTTGAAAGAAATTCTAGCAAATTACCTAATGGCAATAGATATTTCCGATAGTGATTCAGGGTGCATGGACGGTGATGCATGGAGCTATTTGCAAGGAGATCAGAAGTAGTTTAGCAACTGGCATAGGCCAAAAGGAGGGTTTGTCAAATCAGAAAGTATATTGTGCCTCCTATTACAATGAATATATGTATATTGGCTTGCGCCAAGCTGCTAACAAATCGCTTGCAAAGAAATCTGTGTTGCAAAGTCCTGACCTTAAGATCAATGTAAGCCGCCATTTCAGGTTAATCCGCCATTTTATGTTTGCTTTGTAAAGTCACCCTGTGAGTTAAAATGGTAGACGATGTCATTTCGAAATACAACATGGTCGTCTTGACCTCTGCATGTAGCTAAAATGTAACTTACCTGAAGGCCACTTGTTGAGGTCGTGAACTGAGACCATGTCCTTCGTTGACCTGTGTGTAAAGGATTACTCGTGCAATGACACTAATCCGCGAGCATATGTTAAGAACAATGTATTCAAATACTGAACGTAGAACACTTGTGTAACTCCATTGTATTAATGTCTGAGAAGATCTACATGGGAAATTCCAGGACACACAGTTGCTGTGTAGGCTTCTTGATATATGTATTAAAAGCAAACCAGTTACATGTGGATATGCAAACTAGGCATGAACCCAAGATCAGTAATGTATTAGAGGAATATTAACCCGAAATAGGGTTGGTCATTGTGTTCGTAAATAGTATAAAAGAGCCATGAATTCTAATGTAGAGCATCTCTCACTGAACACACTGAACCACGCTGGAGTTCGCTGTGTTGCACTGAGGGCCGATAGCTATCTGGTTTTGCTCTGTTCTTTGTAACTGAATTCAGTATAAAATAAAGTACTTTGTATGTTCCTTTGTAACCCGTGTTCGGTGTATTTCCTTTAGGGGTACTCAGCCTCGATATTTTTGATTCTGTTTTCACAACGACAGCCTTAACACAAGCAGAACTACAAAAAGAAATCCAACGGACAATGAATCCTGATGCCTCCCTCGCATGGCAAACTCAAGGAGAACAATATACCATCAAGGACAATCTACCCTTTTTTAGGGATTGCCTATATGTACCCAAGAAGGAATTACAACAGCATCTTATTTCAAACTATCACGATTCGCTGATCGAAGGGCATCATGGGATCGCCAAAACCCTAGCTAGGGTGAAAGAGAACTTTTGGTGGCCTACCTGGCGTAAGGACATCATTCAGTATATTCAGCCCTGCGGTGTCTGTGCACAAAATAAATCACAGAAACAAAAACCATCTGGTCTCCTACAACCATTGGACATTCCTCCAGTTCCATGGCACACTCTTTCTCTTGACTTCATCACTGATTTACCTCCAAGCCAAGGGTTCAACACCATCCTTGTAGTTGTGGACTTATTCTCGAAGAGGGCCCATTTTATTCCTCTCAAAGGCCTCCCAGACGCAGCTACTTTAGCAAAAGTGTTCCTGGAGGGCGTGGTTAAGCTACATGGCTTCCCTTCGGTTCTGGTCTCTGATCGAGGCAGCCAGTTTGTTTCAAACTTCTGGAAAAAATGTTGTGCAATGGCGCAGATCGACGTTCGGCTATCTACCAGTCACCATCCCCAAACGGACGGCCAAACCGAGAGAACCAATCAGACACTCGAGCAATATTTACAGTGCATGCTGCACCATGAACAAAGGAATTGGAAAGACCTACTATGGATAGCTGAATATGCATATAACAATTCTTTGCATTCAAGCACGGGACGAACGCCCTTCTATACCCTTCATGGCAACATCCACATACCTCTGCACTAGACCTTCCAGCCAGCTTGGAAATGCCAGCGGTAAAGACTCTACACACAACCATTACTCAGGCTTTCAAAAAGGCAAAGGAACACCTTATTCATGCCAAAGAAAAAGAAAAGAGATTTGCCGACCAACACCAGAAAAAGGCCCCTGATTATCAAGTAGGAGACAAAGTTTGGTTAGCCGCTAAATTCGTACCCATCAAGGGAACCCGGACCTTTCATCCCAGATTCTTAGGACCCTTTACCATAAAGGCAATTATTAACCCAGCAGCCGTGAAACTGGATTTACCACCTAATCTACACATCCACCCGGTATTCCATGTGTCCCTCCTGAAACCAATGCAACCCAGCACACGGATTGGGACACCACCTAAGCCCATACTTGTTGACGGAGAACCAGAATTCGAAGTCAAAGATATCTTGGACTCTAAATACTCTAGGACCAAGGTATATTATCTCGTTGATTGGGTGTGGTAGCCTAGGGACTACTTTACCTGGACTATTTTGTTGGGGCTATTTAAACCACACCCGAGCAAGACAACACGCTTCGCGTTACTTTGCAGCTTGCAACGTGACGCTCACCGTGTCCAGCTATTCCCTCGAACCTCAGAGAAGCAGAACCTGCAAGGAGACAAAAGGAACATCATTAGCAGCAGCATCTTACCTGCAGTCTTCATCTTTAAACACTCGCAGCTACTGAGAACAGCTTCCTCGAATCTGCACGCCTCCTGGACAGAAAGACCTGAAAGAGGAAGATAGAGGCAACATTAAAGAAAGCAGTAGAGACATTTACAAATTACGAACTGCTCAAAAGGCTTACCTGGCTGGTCGCCTCTCGGCTGGCACCACTCCGGACATTCCACTCGTGCTGAAGAACACTGCGACCTACAAGGAAGGAAAACACAGGTTAGCAAAGGCAAGACTTCGCAGTGCTGCTCATAGCGCTTACTTACCGCATCATAGCGCTCTTAATGCGCCATCATTTACCAGCGGGGCTCAACCAAGCCAGTTCACCGCGCTGAAGCTCTGCATACCTAAGGGATAAAAAAGAGACATTTTAAACAAAGAAAGGCATGCAGGATAGCAACAAAACTAAAGAACAGCAATAAGACCTACCTGAACAATATCAAACGGGCCGGCGTCAGTGAAGTAACTGGACCGCACTCGCCCATGAAAGACAACGCGCCCCTGCAAAGAAGGCAGGACGGAGAGCACGCCTAATTCTACCACAAGGTGAGGAGAGGGCGCCAGAGGGACTGAAATCATACAGGGGTGGAGGGAGGATACTTACCCCAGTCGGTCAGTCTTGAACACAGTCCTCCTGTATTTTCAGGCAGAATCCTCCCCGCAGACCACGTCAGGGCAAAGCTGAGAAGCATTCAAGCGAGTAACCCAGATGGGTGGCGTCCCTGTGGATACCCGGTGAGCATAACAATGTCATCAGTTGACATTGTCCATTTGGGCTGCAGTAAACCCATCTTCCCACATAGTTCTGATGTTTCCTGGGATAGAGGAACTTTGTTCCCTGAGGTGCAAGAATGGTGGATTTCACGAAATCTCTTATTTCTTCGTCAGTCAGGTCTTTGGGCTTCCAACCTGGCTTGACATCAATCATGATCTTCATCCCAATGGCTTTTATTTGCAGATTTCTGGCACTGAGAGATTATTATTTTGAAGGCACAGAATCCTAGCAATATCATCACTAGGAGGGCTCCCAGGAACTTGAATGCATCTGCCATCCGTTGTGCAACCCATGAGAATAGTGATCCAAACCAGCTGTCATTGTCAACTTCGTTCGTCTCATCAATCATCTGGTTCTGCAGTTTTGTCAGCATACCTATGGCTTCTGTTAGAGTTCCATGTTCCTCATCGTGATGTCTCTTAACTCTGCAGTAAATCCCATCTGGTTATCTGCAACCATTTAGTATTTGCTCCAACTTGGAATCTTGGCATGAGGATTGTCGCAAACACTGATGAGGTGAGGATAAACACTCTGTGTTCATATGGGCTGCATAAAAGGCTTCTTCAGATTTGGCAGAGAAGTAATTTTCCCTTTTCAATCGAGTCATCAGTTCCACAGATCTCTTTTTCCTCAGGTGAGCATCTTCTCCTTCGGGAAACTGTCAATATTCAAGTCGCCTTTCGGGATCAGCAATGCTGCAACGTGGACATTCACTATTGTGCATACACCTCCCCAGTCTCTTGGCAGTCTGATGTATGATTTGGATCCAAATGCCCAATAATGATCCATAATTACTGCAGTTCTGTGCACCATGCCTGGGGTGTCAAAAATTCATCCACAGTTCTGATTCTCTCCCATTTTTCTTGTGACATTATTTCTGAAGCAGAATTTTGGGCTTTCCAGTGGCACTAACTGCAAGGGTCCTCCTCTGTCTTTGACCCATGTCAGCAGTTTTGCAAGCTTTGGCCAAAATGGCTTGCATCCATCTCGCACTATGTTGATGGTAGGTTTGTATTGACCTATGACATCCATGCTCTGCAGATCACTACTCCTTTTCCCATCCATCTGGTGAAAGCACTGTTCCCCAAATCTGCATTTGGCCTCTGTTCTTCCAACTCCGAGCCTCTTCTGGGGTTTTTACTTGGACAGTTAGCTTCTGATTTGCTTCTCTTCTGATTTCTGCTTCTTTAAATCCAGGTCTCTTGTATTTGATAACAATGTGTTTTTGTTTTTCCATTGTTTCTTGCCTTTATGTTCTGGACATAATCGTCTTCATTTGGGTCGGTTGCTTCAGTTGCCCATTTTAGTGAAGTATCACTGCCCATGAACTGGCCTCTAGTTTTGCACATGGCTACGTGTGAAAGACAGTGTGCTCTCTGGACATCAATTTCTACAGCTACGAGGATCTTGGACTACCCCATGCTGTATGGTAGGAGTACACAAACAAAGCATTCCCCCTCTGAACTTCGTCTTCCAATTTCTTTCATGTGCTGGTGCCAAATGTTGTTTCGCAAATGTGCTCTGCTGTCCAAGTAATCGTTTAGTTCGTTGTTGTCTGTGCATGCTTCTCTTGATTCTTAAGGTTTTCATGCAGTTTGCTATAACTACATCCCTGAATGTCTCTGTATGACTCCTTCTTGCTGGAGGATTCTCTGGTATCCCGGTCCATGGTGCAGGCCTTCTCATCTGCACCATTTGAGCAGACAAAAGTCTGGCAGCTTTTTCCTTGAACTAATATATATTTTTCTTTCTGGTCAGAAATGTTTGTATCCATTCTGGCAGTGGTCTAGTATATGGCTGCACTTTGGAGCTTGTACTTGTCCCTTTCACTGGAACATATATGTTTGTCAATGCTGTCTCTGTGGTTTTATATTTCAGCTCCTCTTGTTTCTTCAGGAATTCAACTTCTTCCATCTGTCTTTTCACTTCGTCTGCTATGGAGTTTCTCATAGTAGGCAGTCTTTTCTTCTCTACTGCTTTGGATTGTGGTTCTGCAGTCATTGACGCTAGGCCTGTTGCATGTGCATTCTGTGTTTGCATGCGTGTGGTTGTTAGTAACCTTTCTTCATTCACACTTTGCCGACCCTGTCTCCGGCTTTTCCTTTTGTTTGTTACCACAAGTGTGTGTGTGTCATTGCTAATCACATCCATCTCAAGTTCATTCACTCCACCACCAGATCTTCTAGGGAATGGAATGACTATGTAAGGTCTGGGTACTTTCGTAGATTTTATGTGCACCTCATTAGGTGGGTGCACTGGAATTGGAACGCATTGTGCACCAATATAAAATGCAGTTCTGATCGTTAATGACAATAAAACAATGATGAATATAATACACAAATACATTTGTGCCGCATCAGGCGGCAGCATTTACTTTCAGAGAAACGTGGACGTTTTTCCTCCTGCGGGAGGACAAGTTTGCTGCTCTGGATCCCCATCTCAATCATTTGCCAATATGTTAACTTTTACTATGCTCCTTTAAACAATAGTGTCTTTCTGATTCTGTTTTGTGAGTTTCAGGTGTTACACAATTGTCCCCCTTCTTGTGAATAATGAATTGTCTATTATCTCGGGATACCGTTCTTTTACTAGGCTATGGGAAGTGTCAACATCAAGCAATAATTCAGCAAGTCTCTTTACTGTGCATGTTCAAAATATTTCAGCTCCCAGTCTATGCCTCTTACCTGTTTCATTCCTGAAGACATATTGTCTTTGTCAATGGAAAATAAGAAAGGAAATATCTGGCAATGTTCTCTCGATCTGTCCTTCGGCGGAAAGTTTAAAATCTTCTCAAATAGTTCTGCTGATGGTTGGAGAGTTCCACTTGCATCACTATTCCATGTAAGAGCATGCCCATCTGTGTAGCATTAGCTGGATCCCTGATGAAGGTGAGGACGTCAACACCTATAGGTCTCCACACTAGCTCTGGAAAATCAGTGATTAAATGAAAGAAAACGTTGCTGGCCAACCTGCTGTCTTCTGGTGACAGGGACATTTGTCCTGTCCTTGCTGAAGTTCGGAACTATTTGCTCTCATTCAATGCAAACAGTGTCTGCAATTTCCGTTTGCGGGGAGTGCAACTAAGATCACAATGTTATTTAGGAGTCTGCTTAGAAGTTCTGCATTCGCTGGATCTCGAAGAAACGTGAGTACATCTGTCGTTCTCCCGACAAGATTTGGACGGTCTTCGATTATGCGAAAGAACAATGTATTGACAAGCTCATTTACTTCCTTCTTTCCTTGGGACATTTGGCTTTTCCTCACTGTACTCAGGAAGTAGGAGGAATTGCTCTGTGATCACAGTAAGCAGCCTCCTCATGATCTTTTCATTTTCAGGATCTTGAAGAAAGTCAGTTACACTTCAAAATTTGGCATGTTATTTTCTCGTCACAATTTAAGTGTGCCTCAATCCAAATTTCAAAGTCAACAGACTATGTTGTGGTTTATATGTGCAATTGTCTTCTTCACCTTGCAACTAGGATGCACAGAGTGTCCAGGTTATCTGTCCTTATCTTCTTTTTTGCTCAGAGGAATGTCCAAAGTAGAACCACAGCTATCTCACAAAAGTTCCTTTGTCCTAACTTTGTTGTTGCTCATGCATCCTTTTTCCTCGTCATGGATTTCGTCTGCACGTGCTGTGGTCCTTCCCCGTCACTCGTAGTCTCCTCGCGCTGGGGTGCAGACAGAGGGACTTCTCTGATGTAGGGTTTGATATCGCCCAGAAAAATTCAAGCTCTTCTGCCTTGTAGTTTCACTGCAGAAGGAGTACAGTCTTCCACTGTAAAGGGACCGTTAAACCTTGGCTTGTCCCACCTTTTTCTCGTATGGTTCTTTACCAGGATGGTATCTCCAGGGAAAACTGATGTATCTCCTTCTGGGTATCTCCTTCTGTGTTCCGTGCTGCCCTGCACCCTTTTCGTCGCCGCTACAGCTGGTCTGAAATTACAGCAAGGCAAGATGTCATGCAATTCAGCTAATTTTGCATTTCAGACACTAAGATTTCCCCTTTTGAATGGGCATCACATCTAGCTCTGTCTCAGGGTGTCAGTGGAGTGCCCATTCTTCTTCCTGTGGCTATTTAGTGCGGCGTAAAATGATGGTCAAAACCGGGTTGATTCTTGAGTGCATACAGTGCCAAGGGAAGGCAGTGCAACCATCCTTTCTTAGAGTAAGCTTCAACTTGGCTATCCTTTCCTTTAATAAGCCGTTGAGCTTCTCACAGATCCCATTACCTTGAGGATGATACACCAAAGAGAACTTGTGCTTTATTCCAAGCAGCAAGCTAATTGGTTCAAAAATCTCATTTACAAAGTGAGCCCCATTATCTGATCTCATGACTTCACATACTTCCTCACCTGGGAAATACCTCTCTTACTAAAAATGTGGCTGTACAGGTAGAGCCTGGGTGTGTGCATGGACCTGCTTCTATCTATCTAGAGAATGGACACACCACAACAATTAGGTATCTGTACCCATTACATACTTGAGTCATGTCGATGTAATCGACATGCAAGTGCTGAAAAGGCCCATTTGACCTTGGGATGACTCCACTGATTACTTTTAATGTGTGCCCAGCTGTGAATTGTTGGCAGATTATACAGTTCACTATAAAAAATGCAACGTGCTCGGTTAAATTCGGGATGAACCAGTCTTCTGCGATCGTTGCCGCTAGATTCTCTTTTGTCATGTGTGCGGGGTAGTGTAACTGTTCCAGCACTATTTTTAACAGCTCTATGGGCTTTACCGGTTTACCAGTGCTATCTTGTCACCACAAGCTGTCAGAGGGGTTTAAAGAACACCCTCGCCGTTTCCAAAGATTTTTCTCTTCCTGTGGTGCCTCCCATTGGAGTTCCATCAACTGTGTTTGTCCTAGATTGTTATAGCTTTCAGGTGTGGTCCGTGCAACAATCATCCTCTCATTTGTATGGGTGACTTCCACTTCCATGATTGTTTCACTTTTGGATGCCATACGTTTGGCTTCGGTGTCTGCTGCTGATTTCCGCATGAGATAAAATCTGTCCCTTTTGTGTGGGCGGCGCATTTCCCGACCACTATTTCCACTGGGAGCTATAGTGCCTTGATCAGCCTGTCTAATAAGGATGCGTGCTGCACTGGTGTGCCGTCTGCTCGGAGGTAGCCCCTCCCTTTCCAGCACGCTAGGCCTGCGTGCACTGTCAACGTCACATAGGCGGTGTCACTGTACACAGTTACTTCCTGGTCTGCGTGATTCTCAATGGCGAGTATCAATGCCAATAATTCTGCTGCCTGTGCTGAAAAATGAGATGGTATTTGCGTACTAAGGAGTACTTGAAATTCTCCATTTGCGGTGTGTTTCATTACAGCGACACCTGTATATCTTTGCCCATCATTTTGATCGATTCTAGAAGAACCGTCAATAAAGACACTTTCTCCTGCTGCCAAAGCATTTTCTTTTACTCTGGGGATTTCATCATAGTTCACACAGTCATCTATTGGCTCTCCTTCAGTGTGCCCTTAGGCTGCTCTAGGATAGCAAATAGTGAGTGCTCAATGTACAATGTCATCGAGTATCCCATTACAATGGTTGTGGCCTTCTCAATGGCGAACGCTGCGGGAAATGACCTCTCATCACTGGGTCCAAATTTCCACTATAATATGCCAGTGGCTTGTATCCCAAAGTGGTTCTCTGTGTGAGCACTGCTGTCATAACGCTGCCATTCGTGTGTGAAAACAGGTCAAATTCCTCTGCATAATTGTGAATCCCCAAAACTGGTGCTGTGCAAATAGCTTTTTTGTGTTCAGCAAATCCTTCCCCCATGGTCTCTGACCATTCAATTTTTTTTTTGTCACTTAGGCCTTCTTTAAGGCCTGAAGCAAAGGCTTGGTGTAAGAGCTGTAGTCGAAGACCCATGCCCTGACATAGTTGCACATGTCTAAGAAGCTCTGTATCTGTTTTATCGTGTGTGGCTTAGCCGTGTTCAGTATGGCTTCAGCCCTTTCTGGGGTAACTCTTTTCCCCTCATGCGAGATCAGTTGGCCTATGTACAACACTTCTAGTTGACAGTATTGTAACCTATCTTTGTCAACTTTATATCCTTTCTCGGCCAATATAGTCAATAGCTGGATAGAATTGTGTCTACATTGCTCCTCTGTCGTGCTGCAAATTAAGATGTCATCCACATATTGCAGGACAACGCTTTCTAATGTAATATTGCTTAGGTCCATCTGCAGGACTCTGTTAAAAATAGAAGGAGACTCACAGTACCCCTGGGGTAACCTCGTGCTTTTCAGACGCATCTGTCTGAATGTGAATGACGTCAGATCTTGTGAGTCACGGTGCAACGGGATTGAGAAAAATGCATTTTTCAAGTCAGTGCGAAATATTTTGCATCAACAGATATATTACCTACAATTGTAGCCGGGTTCTGGACTAAAGGGAACTCGGCCTCAACAATTTTATTTATTGGGCATAAAACCTGGATTAGCGTCCAAGACCATCACTTTGATTTTTTGATCGGATAAACCGCAGTATTTGCGTGACTACTCTGACGTCACTAAGATGCCTTGTTCCATCATAGCAGAAATTGTCTTAAAAATTCCTTCATCTGCCTCCCTGGACATGGGATATTGCCGTGCTTTTGGGAGAATTGCTCCTGGCTTCAGTTTGATTCTCACTCTCCGACTCCTTTCAGTAAGCCTACGTCATAGGGGCCTGTAGTCCATACTGAGACAGGCACTTGGGCCATGTCATCATCAAAATATTCAGGACGTTTCCATGCCAACATCATTCTCTGAGGAACTTCTCTTTTGATCATTCTGACCCAAAAGGTGAGACTCACCTCCACTATTGTCTCTCCCATATCTGCTTGCTCTTCAAACAGATCATCATCAGTGATGTCAGTCAATCGGTATCCTTCTTCAATGGCGATTACTGCGCATCATTGCCGGCCTTCATCGTCATAACCATCAATCAAAGCCATTTTCGGTCGTCATGCAACTGTGTGTATCATCAAGGGAAATACTTGTCCCTTTTCCTCGTGCATCGGTATTCTTGTTCTGAATAGAAATTCATCTGGGGTCCTCATGATTTTGTCTGCAAGGCCTGGCAGCCCTGCCATTAGCATGCATATTCTATACGCGAATATTTCGGGCTCTAATGGTGTAGCCCTCATAGCTGTGTGTCCTGCGTATGCTCTAATCATTTCGCATATGTTTGAATAGTGCATTCCTGGAGTTGAACTTATTATGCCCTCCTCTGTGAATATTTAACTTTGTCATAAGATCTTGACCCAAAATGTATACTGGGGTCTGCCGTGAATATAATAAAGGCACATTCATTTCACATTCTCCTGTAGAGACTGGAAGTGCATTTGGGAAGGGAACCAGACTTGTAGCTCCTGTGAAACTCTGAGTATTTATGGCATCACCGGACAAGGAAAACTTGCCTTCACGTATGCACATAGGTGTTGCGCCCGTGTCAACTAAGAAGAAATATTCTTTGTCTCCTATAAGAACATCCACCCTAGGTTCCCGGTGAGGGTCCAATGTCACTGATAGGATAGAACACATCAGGGCTCTCAGTGAGCTGTCCTAGTCCATATATAGTTTTGGCCCACCTTGTGCTGATGGATTTCCCCCATTCCCAGTGTTACTTCCCATTCCAGGGTTCACAGCCTGTCCTGACAGTTGCATCAGTGACTGTTGGGATTGTCCTTGTGGAAAACTCACCATATTCTGAGGTTGGAAGCCTTGTTGCACTCCTGGCACTTGTTGTATCTTGTGATTTTGTGCAACTCCCTGTTGTGCAAAGGCAGGTGGATTTGCCACGCCTGTTCCTATTCCTTGGCCGTTTTGCATCACGCCTTGATTTCTGCATGCGAGCTAAGTGCCCTGTCATTCCACACAGCCAACATACTGGCAGTGGTCTGATCATTTACACGTTAGACATATCTTGATTGGCATTTTGCATGTTTTGAAAACCTCCTTGATTATTCTGGAAACCTCTTTGATTACTCTGCCATCCTCTTCCCCTAAATCATCTTCCCCTGGGGTAAAACCCCATATTGCCCTGATTATTCTGTTGTGGATTATTGACCTGTTGCATGCTTGATTCAGCTATGCTAGTTATCATGGCTCCCTCAAGAGCATATTTTGACCATTTCCTCTGCACCAGTTTGGCCTCTTCACCCTTTCGTGCAGCTTCCTTTTTGTGATTCTTTACTTGAGGTAGCCTGTAATAGTGTGTGATGGTCAGCTGTATTTCTGACCATGGTTTAGCCTCGATTCCTACCAATTTCTTGAGCTGTTTCTGTACCGGCTCTGGCAGCCGTTGCCACAATATATGGTAGAACACAGGTAGAGATTTCCCCCAAGATTCATGAGTCTTGAGTACCCACGCGTCTTGAAAATTCTGTATGTAAATCAACGGGTCCTCCGACTCCTTCATTTTTCGTGTCATTATAGCTCCCATATCGGAAGTGTCTGGGTAAAGCACTCATAGTGCTTTCCATACAGTGCCTCTGCAATTGTTAAATGGAGCTCCGTCATGCGCTGTATTAATTGTGGACACACCAGGGTAGCCTGCCCGTGCCCACACGTCATCTGCTCTCTCACCAAGTATGGCGATTAAAAGACCCTTGATATCCCCAATAGCTAACGTTTTCCCTCTGTTATTTTTTCTAACTTGTGTATCCATTTTCCGGCTCCCGATGTCAACATTGGAAGCTTGTTTTTCAAATGTTCTCGATCCATGTGTGGCCATGGAATATATTGTGGTCTTGCTCCCCCATTCTCGAGTAATGGAAATTGGGATGCATAGCTCTCTATCTCTTCTCTCATTGTTCTCCTGTCCATTGCAGTGGTAATATTCCTGCATCGCTGCCTGCTTGGCAATGTCCTAAGCCTGCTCACATAGGGCGGTGGAGACACCCCCTTCTGACTGTGAGATACTTCTTCATATTGGTCTGACTGTGTGGCTAACTCTGATGCCTTCGGCGCAGACTCACTAGTGTCTGACCATTTTATCCCTTTTCCCCTTGGGAATCGTCTTTTGCCCCTTCTCTCTTCCTACTTCTCCTCGCGCTCCTCCCTTTTTGTGTCGGTCATTGTCTGTCCCCAACTCGTGCAACTTCTTGCGTCTTCTTTATTCCTACTTATCTCTAGTCTATCCAGAAATAGTTCTCTATTCCCACTACTTCGGGAGACGTCCTCAGTGTCGTGAAGCTGAGTGCTCTCTAGGCGCTCGTCTTCTCCCTGCCCATGGGGTATTTGTTCTAACCCCATTTTGTCATATATTCTATCAATCGTTTCTCTGATGCTTCCGGTGTCAAAGTCATCTTCAATATTTGCCCTAGACGTGCCTGGTACTGAATTCTTAGATGTCTTCCCAATCTACTACTGGCTCGGGTTTCTTAACCTCTCTCTCCAGATATTCAAGATCGCATGCTGTCTGTCTTCGCTTACGTTCTACATCATCATCGAATTCTCTGCGCCTCCTCGCCTCTTCTCCGACCCTATCTTCTTCCTTTTTCTTTTCGTTTCTACATTCATCTGCCCTTCGGATTTCCTCACCCCTTCGTCTCTTCATTGTTTTCTCTCATATTCTTTGCGCTTCCTCTGACCTTTGCTGCTTCTGTCTGTCTTGATCATTGGCTGCTCTCTGTTTGCAATTGAGCTGTCTTCCTTGCTCTTCACGATATAACTGTTCTCGTTGTTGCCTATCTTTTTTCCTTATTCTTTTGTCTCTCAATTCTTTCTCTTTCTCCTTTCTCTGTACATTGTCTAGCCTCTCCTGTTGTTTCGCATCATCAATGCCTTTGCCATCGAGTTTCAATAAAATCTGCCCTCCCATCCATTCGTTTTTTGTGAATGCTATCTCATCAGTTCTATCTTCGCTTCCTTTCCATCTTTTACCTTCTCTCTCCTTGTCGAGAGATGCACTTTTCTGTGTCTGATCTCTTCTTTCGTCATTGCATCTCTCCTTGTCCCTCGGGACTGTGGAGGTGATATCCTTATCTTTATCTTTACCTTGATTTTCGTCACTACTTTGCGTAGGTGACTCATACACCGGGTTGCTATATCCTGTGGCTGCTTTAAGTTCTCTCAGTGGGTATAACCCTTCGTCCGTATTGCCTTCACTCTTTGTTTCAGATGGGGCGGGTGGTGCAGTGGGCACCTCACCCCCCTCTCTGCATAAATTAAGTATCCAATCTATTGGCGGCTCCTCTCCCTTTTCTTGCTCATACATTTTCCAAAGATCTAGAACAGCTAGGGGTTTGTCTAACTTTTTGCCCGTGTATGTGGCATGCAAATATGTTGTCATGTGTTGCAAACCAGCTTTAGATAAGGACCCGCCCTGTGGCCACGGCATAAACATTTTGTGGGCGGTTCCTTTAACCCACTCTGTATTGTATTTTTCAGCTTAGGTGCATGTTTCGGCAACTGTTTGCACAGGTGTGCCAGTGGAGTTATGTCCTCCATGAGCAAGCACCAATCACTGCAAGTTCCAATCCTGATTTTTTCACAAAGCTTTATATCTTCTACTTCACTCAAAAAACATCAGGTTGTCTTCTACAACCTGCCAAATATCCAATCGCACAGGTTTTATGCTAGTTCTTTGAGGGAAAATGTTCCGTCCTATGCTGTCACAGCAATCAACATATAAGACAGACGTTAACATACTAGACGAACTCCAGCTGGTCACATGTATCTCTGCCTCTAAATTTACCCTGACATGTAGTTTAAACGTACCCCTTTCACGGCGCCTTTAATTGCCATGGTAGTCTATTCGTTCTACTGCAAAAGGGCTCCTGGAGCCAGTCCTGGCGCCTTTGGCACCAGGCTCATATATAGGAAGGAAGGGCTGTTCAAACTCAGTCCCATTTATGTACATGGGCCTTTAAATCCAACATGGAAGCACCCACATAGTCTAGTTCTAAGAACCAAGCCATGCAGTCTAGTGTTTTGGGTGTGGCAGGCCTGGAACTACTTTCCCTGGTACTACTTTACCTGGGCTATATAAACCACACCCTGACTGCAGAAGTGGAAGTGGACTTGAGTGGAATTGCAGAAGAACACGCTTCGTGTTATTCTGCAACAAGCAGCATGATGCTCACCATGTCCAGCTCCTGGTCTTCAGCATTTTCCTGTAATCCTGCAAGAACAAGAACAAGATTATTCTGTCTTACCTGAGAAAACACCATCCAGCACTCAGTATCTCAACTGGGCTGCAATCTGTGGAAACCGAGAGAAGAAGAAACATCACTCACGTGTGAGTACTAGCTTAAGGACTTTCGGCGAACCGCTACCACAGCTGCTGTTCGAACATTGCGACCTACAATATTAGAATGCGTGCTTCCAAAACATCTTATTCCATCAGTCTTACCTGAATTCCATCGTGCTACGCCACACTTCCATCCGGAGCACCACAGCAAATCTGCAAAGGAAAAGAGACATATTCAGGTTTGCTTTCAATATTAAACAACCGCACAGCGCTGTACTTACCTTAACGGATTCCGGGGGCCTGTTTTTCATCACGCTCTCATCCACTCGCAGCACCACAGCGGCCTGTGAGAAGAAGAAGAAGAAAACACAGGTTAGTTTTAAAAGACAATAAAGGCGCTGCGCTTTGTGCTTTTTCATACCTAGAAACGTGCCTCTCCATCCGGCACGCCAGCATCAAGACCTTCGCACCTGAAAAGAAGGAGATAAAGACATTAGCGAATTCCCACCATAAACTGAACAAAGACTTACAATTAACAAACCTGCCTACCAGAACCAGCAGATTTGGGGTCACAGCAGGCCAGGGCCCAAGGAAGGCGTACTGCACCAGTGAAGCAACTCATGCAGCTTGCCAAAAAACATCAAGCACCCCTGCACAAGAAACGCAGGATGGATAACTCACCCTACAAATAACTAAGATTCATTATTCAGCACTGGGCAACTATGCATCCAGGGTTCCAGATCTCAGAGCCTTCCAGACGCCACAGGGATATCAGGTGAGCGTAATAGAACACAAAGCCTTTAAACCTTATCCACCTGGACATCATGGAGACATTTGAAACTGATCAGTTAGCCCATCTTTTGGGACAATTACGCGCTGAGGTACACGCAGCCCGGCAGGAAACCAATGCCTTAAGACGAGAGTTAATAGTCACACAAGACCGTACTGATGAACTAAGCAAACAGCTACTACAAACATAGGCGGGGCAGGCTCCATTGCCTGGATTCGCCCCATCCGTCGCTACACCATCATCAGTCAATCCAGTACAGATAATGTTGCCGGGAGCAGTACCCCTGGTACAACCAGAATGGTTTAATGGAGACCCCAAAAGGTACGCAACATTCATGAACCAGTGTCGCCTCCATTTTCTTTGTAGGCTGGGGCTTTCCCAAACGACCAGGCGAGGGTGGCCTTCGTGTTATCATATTTGAGTGGAAGTGCTTCAGACTGGTCGGTACCTTTAGTGAGCCGGGATGACCCATTACTGCAGAACTTCAGGGGTTTTCAACAGGTGATGTAAAAGTTATTTGCTCGACACTTGCATGGACAAGCTCTTGACAACAAACTCCTGGGAATCAAGATTTGCTGGCTTATATTTCCACCTTTAATAGACTGGTTGTAGAAGCGGGGTGGCCAGAAGATAAAAGAACCACGTTGTTTCATCAGGGCCTACGAGGAGACCTGAAGGATGTCCTTGCTCAAGTGGTAGTCCCACCTAAAGACCGTGCAGAGTTTATCAACCTGGTAGTTCAGTTGGACCACAGATTACAGGATCGAAGAACAGACAGAAGTAGACTTGAGAATCGTGCCATGTACATACGTTCAAAAGATAATGTTCAGCGTCCATCAGAAAATACCACAGAACCCATGCAGATTGGAGGAGTACGACCCCCTTTAACCAATGTTGAAAGAGACAAGAGGAGACAGCTACAGTTATGCCTATACAGCAGTAAATCGGGTCACTACCTCAAAGAATGCCCAGTGAAACCTCCAAGGAAGGTGGTAGGCGCTACAGAGGAAGAAGATGATGGAAAGGAATTGGAAAACTACCAGGCCCACCAAGCGTAGACGTCCGCTTGTCGAGCGAGAAGGATGAGTCACAGACCTCCCATTTCACCCTACGAGTAACCTTGATCAATCACCAACGACCATCACGGATGCATGCCATACAGTCAAATATAGACAGCGGAGCAGTTGGTAATTACATAGATCGAGATCTGGCAACAGAAATGGGACTTCCCTTATGCACAAAACCAACAACTGAAAAGGTAACTACTTTTGACGGTACAGAAATTGCTTCGGGACCAGTAACCCAATGCACAGCAGAATTAGACCTTCTGTGTCAGGATGGACATCAAGAAGCAATCACGTTTGACCTCATCAAAGCTCCTCAGTTCCGGTTGATCTGAGGGATGCCTTGGTTAGTAACTCACAATCCCCACATAGACTGGCGTGCAAAGAGACTGACATTTTCTGACGAATGCGCCCACGCTTGCTACCCGAAATCTATACCACAGCCAAACATGAAATCTGTTCAAGGAATAGCATTGGGGATTGCGGAACCAATGGACACCTTACCAAAAGAATATCAGGATTATCAAGATGTTTTTCAGAAGGAACAGGCTAACACATTACCGCCACATAGGCCCTATGACTATCAGATCGATCTGATACGTGGCGCACAGGTTCCTTGTGGTCAAATGCATGCACTTACGGAAACCGAAAATCTCCACTTGAAGTCCTATCTGGATCAATACCTGGCTAATGGGTTTATCCACCCGTCAAAGTCACCTGCAGCCTCTCCCTTATTCTTCGTAACCAAGAAGGAAGGAGATTTGAGGACTTGCATCGATTACCGCGCACTTAATTGAATCACAGTAAAAAAACGCTACCCTTTGCCCCTTATCACAAAACTGTTGGACCAAGTCAAGGATGCCCGAATCTACACCAAACTAGACCTCCGAGGAGCATAAACCTTGTACGTGTTAAGAAAGGGGATGAATGGAAAACCGAGTTTCACACCAAGTATGGCCTGTACGAATATCAGGTAATGCCTTTCGGGCTGTGCAATGCTCCTGCAGCGTTCCAATACTTCATGAATGATGTATTACGGGAATTAATCGATGCCTGTGCCCTGGTCTATATTGACGACATCCTGGTGTATTCCCCCCTGAAAGAGATCATGTGGAACATGTTCGCTCAGTCCTTGTAAGACTTTGCCAGCACAAACTGTACGCTAAACTCGAGAAATGCTCCTTCCATGTCACCGAAGTTGAGTTCCTCGGTTTTGTTCTCTCGCCAAAGGGAGTCAAGATGGATTTACACAAAGTAGATGCCATCTTTAATTGGCCGTCACCTTCTTCACTTAAAGGACCCCAAAGCATGCTCGGCTTTGTGAATTTTTATCACCGATTTATTCCAGATTTCTCACGGATAATCCACCCAATCACATTGTTACTGAAAAAAACAACAAAAAATTCCAATGGACTGTAGAGGCGCAACAGGCCTTTCAAGAACTCAAGAAAAGATTCACCTCTGCGCCAATTTTACAACATCCACACCCTGATCTCCCCTATGTAGTGGAAACTGATGTTTCCAGCGTAGCTATGGGAGCAGTTCTCTCTCAAAGAGATCCAGAGACAGGCCAATTACACCCTGTGGCCTTTTGGTCACGTAAAATCTCACCACCAGAACTTAACTATGCAATTACAGACAAAGAATTGTTGGCATTAAAATCAGCCTTCAAAGTCTGGCAGCAGTATCTATTAGGTGCCAGATATACCATCACAGTAATCACAGATCACTGAAACCTTCAATACCTAAAGTTAGCAAAAGCCCAATCGTCACGACAGTTGCGGTGGGCTCTATTCTTCGCAGAATACAATTACGTAATAACATACCGAGCAGGAGTTCAGAATGGGAAGGCCGATGCCTTGTCTCGTATTGTGTAAGTACTGAGTACCCCAAAAGGAAATACACCGAACACGGGTTACAAAGGAACATACAAAGTACTTTATTTTATACTGAATCCAGTTACAAAAACAGAGCAAAATCAGATAGCTATTGGTCCTCAGTACAACACAACGAACACCAGCGTGGTTTAATGTGTTCAGTGAGAGACGTTGTACAATAGAATGCATTTGCTTTTTATACATTTGGTGGGCACGATGTCCAGCCCCACTTCGGGTTAATATTCCTTTTAATAAATCACCAATCTAGGGTTTGTGCCAAGTCTCAAACAACCGCATATAACTAGTTTGCCTTTAATACATGTATCAACAAACCTATGCAATAACTGTGTATTCTAAGATTTTCCATGCAGGCCTTCTTAAACATTAATACAATGTAGTTTAAACAGATGTTCTTCGTTCAGTATTTGAATACATTGTCTCAACATATGCTTGTGGATTAGTTTCTTTGCACGAGTAATCCTTCTACACATAGGTCAACAATGGACAAGGTCTCAGTTCACGACCTCAACAAGTGGCCTGCAGGCAAGTTACCCATTAGCTATGTACAGAGGTCAAGACGGCCATGTTGTATTCTGGAATGACATCGTCCACCATTTTAACTCACAGGGTGACCTTTACACAATGAATCATAAAATGGCGGTTTGACCTGAAATGGCGGCCTAATGGATTTAAGGTCAGGACCTTGCAACACGGATTTCTTTCGCAAGCGACTTTCGAGCAGCTTGGCGTAGGCCAATATTAATATATTTATTACAATAGGAGGCACAATATACTTTCTCCTTCGACAGTATGGGTGTTGAAGAGAAAACAAACAGTACCCTGGACCATGTTGCCATCATCTCAAGTGATAAACTACTGGGACTCACCACCACATTGACTCTGAGTGAACTTCAAGATAAGATTCAAACCTTAATGAACCCCGATATCTTGCAGAAATGGAATTCCCAAAATGAATATCACACGGTTCTGGATTGATTACCCTACTTCAGGGAACGACTATATCTACCAAGTAAAGATCTGCAAGAATTGGTCATGTCTGGTTATCACCATTGCCTGTTCGAAGGCCATCCAGGAATTGCAAAGACTCTAACCAAGGTTAAACTGAATTATTGGTGGCCAACCTGGCGTAAGGACATTGCTCGATTCGTTCTATCCTGTGGGATATGTGCACAGAATAAATCATTAAAACAGAAACCAGCTGGCCTCCTACAACCACAGGGTGACCTTTACACAACGAATCCTAAAATGGCGGTTTGACCTAAAATGGCAGCCTACATGGATTTAAGGACAGGACCTTACAACACTGATTTCTTTCGCAAGCGACTTTCGAGCAGCTTGGCGTAGGCCAATATTAATATATTTATTACAATAGGAGGTACAATATACATTCTCCTTTGACAAACCCTCCTTTTGGCCTATGCCAAGTGCTAAAAACCTACTTTGGATCTCTTTGCAAATAACTCCATGCATCATCGTCCATGCACCCTGAATCACTATCGGAAATATCTATTGCCATTAGGTCATTTGCTATAATATCCTTCAACACATATTCTTTGGAAATCTTATCTGGGGCATATACTTTATGTCCTATCGAACCTATCGCTTGTGCGCAACATCCTCCAGCATCGAACACATACCAGGTAGACACTGAATACAGCAACAAAGAAACAACAGGATTCCAAAATAATTAGTAAGACCGAAAGTACCTTCCAACCCCAAGATCGCAAGAAGTCCCAGAACCAAGCGCTTAGATCCCAGTTTCCCTCAGGAACATGCACTTCGGAACTAAGGACGTGCAGATTCTGTATCGCCTTGAAGATAGTTGGGAAGGAATCTGGTGCGAAAACACAGCAAGCGGACCCCACTAATTTGTACACTCCACCACGCTCAGCCAAAATGACATCTAATGCCATTCGGTTTTGAAGTGCTACTAATCTTATCGCCTTTTGTTCTAACGTCATATTATAGAGGATGTCCGTGGTCCGGTTGTTGGTTCTCTGCAGTACTCTCGCTAGTTTTCTGATATCTTCTGAATTCGCTATCTGCCCCCGAAATGGCACAACTGATTTAGCTATATCTCCCAAGATTTGTGCTGGGGTTTCACCATTCTCATCACGCCGTGGACGAGCCTTCGAAACTTCTTTTGTACTAGCTATAAACACCCCAGGTAACAGGATCCCTAAATAACAGGTTTCCTGCCAATCCCTGGGCAATCATGGGAATGCTACATTACCACAGACAAAGTAGACAGGTTCGCCTACATACAAAGGTCTGTTCTCCCGAGTCAAATTTGGAATGTTGGCACACCCTAGAAAATTTCCCATTGACTGAGTTCCATTCCTCTGTATGCAAAAAGAAACTGAATCGGGGCTATGGTTAACAGTGTAAGAAGGAGGCATGGCATCCGTATTGCCTATTGGGGCCATCTTAAAGGAAATCAAAGATTGGAAAGGACGAAACAGTTTATCAGAAGGCCTAATAGAAGCAACATTCGGTTTACTCCTATTTGCAAAAAGCGAGCATCCCAGGGGAGTCAAAACACATTTCTCAAAACTATTCAAATTGGTGCCATCAAAGTTCCCTGAGATGCTATCATTCCACCGACCAAAGAACAGTGCTCTAAGAGAAGCATAGCAAGCAGTTGTCAAAGGTAAAGGATGAATATACCAACCTAGCCCCTTATCCCTGTGTTGCGGTAAATGTGAGCAGACCCAACAGTTAGATTTATTAAAAATGGCATGTGTAGCATTCATGATAAGCAGTAAAGTGTTATTGTGGTACCTTTGTCTGTGGTGAGAATCCCTAGGAGATAAGGTATGCAAATGCACAAAGGGAGTAGGAACAATGGGTGCACTTTCAGTAAGCAACAAAAGTTCTAAAGAGTGAGTTTCCTCGAGGTACCACAATCCTAAGGCAGCGACTATTAAAAAACCAAATATCATTATAAGAATACAGCAATACTTTTTTGGGGCCCAGGCATTTTGTCCATTGTCCCGTTTGGTCACCCCCTTATTTACAAGTCCCATATGAGCGGTAGCGGTGGCGGGCATCGTAGTCTTCAAACGGACACTCCAAAGTTTGTTGCTGGCGACCTCCCCGTCGAGCGACTTCTTAGTCCTTCCACAACCCTAGCCAACAGAATGCCCTTTCTCAAATTTGGGCAAAAAGCAAGCCCTCAATGACTCTTTTCCTTCTCCGAATGCACAGCCGAACCGTGCTGTAAGTCTATTAGATGCACAGCAAAACCGTGCCGTAAGTCTATCAAATGCAGAGCTAAACCGTGCCGTAAGTCTATCTTCGTGGTCGTAGATTATATCGTACTTTTCCTGGTACTGATTGATCCGGAAACAATATGTCGTCACTTCCTGCTGGAAGCAACGTGTCGGAGGCAAGTGAAGGGGCTGAATTCGAAACAGCCGTTCCTGAGTGGAAAATTTGTGGAGAGTGCAGAGACAAAATGGCAGCTTCCCCAAGCCTCCCGGGCTCAGAGAGATTCTCTGACACACTCTCAGTGCTGCTTACTGCTTTGGGATCATTGGTTGCAGCGTCAGCAAGGGGTTCTGTTTCTTCTGTAATGTGCGGCACAGGGTGAGGAGGTTTCTTGATGTGGGACGCGTGGATCCAGTTCTTTTGCCCACCGACCCGCACCGCTGTCTGGGTGAACAACAGGACTTGGAATGGGCCACGGCAGCGAGGCGCGAGGCAGGAGGTGTGCTCAAATTATTTGACGAGCACCGAACTCCCAGGCCGTATGCTGTGGCCCGGGCCCTCGTATCGCACAGGTAAAGCTTCTCGTACCTGGTGATAAATCAAATACAGGTTTTTAGTCAATTGGCTACAATAATCTGAAAGTAGTACATTTTCAACATTTCTTAACGAGTTACATTTAGGAAGGTTCCACATATTGGCAGGTCTCCCCATTACCACCTCAAATGGAGAGAGCCCAGTCTTATTTTGAGGGGTTGTGCGCATAGATAAAAACACGATATGTAAGGCGTCCGGCCATTTTAGTTTGGTGCCGGCACATGTCTTAGCGAGCTTGTTCTTGATGATACCGTTGTGTCTTTCCACTAGTCCGGCGCTCTGAGCATGTCTGGCCAAATGGAACCGTTTGTCAATTCGTAATGCTGTACATATCTGTAGAATTACAGCGGCAATAAAATGTGGACCATTGTCCGACCAGATAACTCTTGGCTAACCGAACCGTGGAAAGTATTCTTTTAACATGATTTTTGCAGTAGTCATAGCTGTAGCATCTTTAACAGGGAAAGCCTCAACCCATTTACTTAAAGCACAGATAACCACCAATACATATTTCTTATTATCGCATCGTTCCATTTCAATGAAATCAAAGTGGATCACTTCAAAGGGGACAGACGGTGGCCCAAAACTACCCCTTGGAGTTACTGTCCCGTTTCCCACATTGTGTTGCAGGCAAATCATGCACTCCCGCACGTAGCGCTGGGCAATTTTCGAAATGTTGTCATTTACCCAAACCTTCTCCAACATTTTTGTCATTTTCTGGGCACATACATGCGTAGGACCATGGGCCATGATGACCATCATCATGACATACGGGTCAGGGAGTAGCCATTTCCCTCCTACTATGTCCACCCAACACCCGTCATCATCAAGTTTCCCCAAGCCTTCAGCCCACCTTTTGGATTCTTCTAACGTGACATCAGCTTGGATATCCCGTACAGACCCAACACCCTCATTTATTGTATAAGCATCTACGGATTCCCTTGAAACATACATCTCCGTAAAGAGATCGGTAGCAGTTTGCCTAGCTATCTGATCAGCGAAAGCATTCCCTTTTCCTATATCATCTGTAATCTTTCGATGTGCTGCACATTTCATAACTGCTAACTGAGTAGGGAGCGCAAGCGCTGAGAGTAGTTGTACTATTAGGGAGCCATGTTGAATGTTGGTGCCATGCGAAGTTAGGAACCCTCTCTCTGACCAAAGTCTCCCAAAGTTGTGGACCACCCCAAAGGCATACTGACTATCAGTATATATATTTACTACAAACCCTTTGAAAAGTTCACAAGCTCGGGTCAATGCTATAATCTCTGTGGCCTGCGCAGAATTATGCGTGATTCTCTTAGTTTCCACAACCGTGCTCAATGTAGTGATTGCATAAGCAGCTGTGGATGTGCCATCTGGAAGTTTGAAGCAGGAGCCGTCACAAAACAGCTCTCCTTGCGGATTATCCAAGGGAGTATCTTTCAAATCAATTCTACCCTTTGTCTCTTGTTCGGTCGTATACAAACAATCATGTGGCACTTCATGGCCGCAAGTAGTATCTTGCGGGAAAGGTAGGAGTTCAGCCGGATTAAGGACACAACACCTCTTAATTTGAATGTGAGGAGCAAACAAGATCAATTCATATCTTGTCAAACGTGCAGAAGTGAGGTGTTGCGTTTGAGTTCGGTTCAGTAGAACATCTACAGAGTGAGGCACCATCAGGGTTAGATCATGGCCTAGGACCATTCCCTCAGTCTGTTTTACAGACGCGGCAGCAGCAGCGACAGCTCGCAAACATCTTGGAAAAGCGCATGCTACAGGATCAAGGGCAGAGGAAAAGTAACTGCACAGCCTATTCTTCCCTCCATGTTCCTGTGTTAATACAGCCAAAGCACATCCATCACATTCATGCACAAACAACACAAAGGCCTTTTCATAGTTTGGTGTTCCCAAAACTGGTGCAGAGCACAAAGCAGTCTTAAGCAAGTCAAACGACTGCTGGTGTACCGCGTGACATGGCAATGGCGAAGAAATGCCCTTCTTCGTCAAAGCCAACATTGGTTTGATCACTAGTGAAAAATTCAGGATCCACAACCTACAGTAAGATGCCATACCTATTAAGGCCCTAACTTCCTTCTGTGTATTTGGGACAGACATACCGGAAATGTGTTTTATTCTTTCAGGTGTCAATCTTCTTCCCTCCTTTGACAGGAGATAGCCTAAATAGGTGACCTCCTGACAACAATATTGACATTTTTAAGCAAAGCTTTGTGACCATGCTTAGCTAAATGGATAAGTAATAACACAGTGCCCTCCTTACAGGCACTCTCAGAGTCAGCAGCTAGAAGCAAATCATCAACATACTGAAGCAAGGTACAGGTAGAGGGCAATTCAAGGGTATCAAGTTGTTCTTTCAAAGCCCTACTATAAATGCTAGGACTCTCTGTGTATGCCTGAGGTGCATGAGTAAATGTAAACGAGCGTCCCCCTAAGGTGAACGCGAACAAATATCTACTATCCTTGTGTATAGGAATACTAAAGAAAGCATTCTTTAAGTCCACAACACTAAAGTAAGTAGCTGTAGCTGGAATCATGGTTAGGATTGTCGTTACATCAGGCACAATTGGAAATTGTGGTGCCACAACTTTGTTAATGGCATGCAAATCAATTATGAAACGGAATGGAATTGCATTATCGCCTTTCTTCTACACGGGTAATATAAGACTATTACACAAACTTCCTGAAATTTCTTCAATCACCCCGCGATGCACAAAATTGGAAACAATGCATTTCAAAGCTCGCTCGCCCTCAACTGAAATCTTATGCTGAGGAATGCGTGGTAGGTCAATTCCATATTTCAAAACTATCTTGACAAGCTCAATCTGTAAAACACCAACATCATTGTCATCGACAGCCAACAAGCTCTCTGGTACATTAAAGAATTCTGGAGGCAAAGGTCTAGTCAAGAATTGCGAGGCAGAAAATTGCTGTGGTGAAATCGTCAATCGTACTCCATCAGAAGAACAATAATTCACTGCATTTAATTCTTTTAACAGATTCAACCCCAGCAAGTTCTCTCCGCAATCCGAAGTCAACAGAAATGGACAATGGTCCGTAAAGGGACCCAAAGAAATAGGTACCGGTGTAGAAACCGCACAAACAACTGGTGTACCAGAAAACCCTACAGAAACATTGGTTTGCCCTGACAGTGGAATGTTTGGAACCCGTGAATGATCAATGAAACACTTCTGTGCTCCAGTGTCTATCAAAAACTGATGTTTCCTATTTCCCACCACCATTTCAACGTGGGGACCTTTCTGATTGACGGGAATAGGTGTCGGTTCCAAACCCTGCTTCGGGATATCCTAACGAAACAGAATATTATCAAAAGGAAGCTCTTCAGATAAATATGCAGCGGAAGGATGATCAAATATGTTCCTGGTGTCAACACTCGGAGTCTGATTGTCCTGTGGAAAAGGTTGCTGAGGGTCCTGTGTAAACTGACCTCTACCAGCGCCCCCTACACCCGGGCGACCTCTGGATCGCCTACCCATATTACCGAATGCATTATTTGACCTTTGTTGAAGGGTGCGCCATTGTGCTCGCCAATGAACCTCTCTACGACAATAAGCGCACTGGTTAATGTTCACAGGACCCAAGGGCACATTCCCCTGTGGGACATACTGACCTCTAACCTTAGAACTACTCCCTCTGAGGCCCCTAACAATTTTCTGCAATAGCACTTTAGTTTTTAAATCGCCTTTCCGTTTTTCAATCCTATCCTTTTCATTATTGACACAGTTCTTGTAGTACTGAGCCATGTGCAGTACTTCTGATTGTGATTTCGCCTGCCAAGCGCTCTCAGAAGACATAATTTGTGACTGGATGTCAGGCAGCAATCCACGTACAAATTTGTCCACAAATAATCTTTTCCCAGACACTGTGCCTAAGTCTTGTCCACTGAAATCCGAGAATACCTGTTTGAACCGATTAAAGAACTCGGTAGCACCCTCAGCATTTCCTTGGACACAAGCCGTAAGCTTGTCCCAAATAATTCTCTTTTCGGGAATTATGGTTTTCAATTTAGCAGCGATTCTGTCAGGCAAAGTTAATATCACCTGAGGCGGTCTTTCACCAGCTGCCCTTTCCCCATCGAGTCTAGTTATCTTCACCCATGTATCTCCCAACCCAGGTACGTTGTCTATAGTTCTAACCTGTTTCCACAAATCTACGGGCAGGAGTACAGGAAACAACAAATCAATGTCGCTTAGGGTGAACACTGAGGACTGCAAAATGGACTCTATCTCTTTATAGAACCCTGTCGGATTTTTCCTAATGTCGGGAATGGATTGTCTAATAGTGTTCACTTCCTGTCATGAAAATGGGACGTGAACAAACTGTGATGCATAATGTGCGGGAATGTCCACAGCAGGTGTACCTGCTGCAACATTAGCAGGAATCTCAACCTTTGGGACAAATGTCGGAGGTACCTCTCTCATAGGCAACTGAGGTATAGGCAACTCCGAACTCTTACTAAGCAACAGAGCCAAGTCGAGCGCTAAAGCAGTGGAAGAAGTGTCAAGTGAAAAAGCTCTCTTACAAATGCTCCATAATTCTGTGGGACAACTAATCTTCCTTTTTACATACTCATCCTGCAGGTACTCCACCATTACCTGTATCACTTTCCTCTGCATTTCTAGAGTATACTGACTATATGTGTCATATACTTCAACTGGAGTTATCGATATGTCTGAAATCCATCTAATCGCGTCTTTCTTACAAATTCGCATTTCCTCCGATATCGGTTTACGACACGGAAGGAACCGTTTCTGTACATACATATTCTCCTCTTCATCATCCTCATTCTGTAACTTTTCTAACTCCTTTCTATACCCAAATAACCTCTCGACATGCTCATTTACCTTCTCCACAGTGTCTCTAGAAGGCGCTAGAGTATTTAGATCCCTTAACCCTTGAAGAACAGCCGCATTATTTAATCTTCCCCACATTATACATAACTGAATCCCTAAACCTTCGATAAAAACATTTTTCTCAGGAAAATTATACGCATTACAAAGTGTGGCAAAAACGCTAGCTTGATCATCCTTCTCCATACAATGCTTAGCCCATGCAATTAACTCACAATTCTTCTCCGGTGGTACGGTATTGCGAGTGACAACCTTTGTTCCTGTACCTCGATCGATTACAAGTGGCTCAGGACCACTTGGAAGAGAGGGAGCAGGCAAATTTGATGGAGATACCATAACTGGTGCGATAAAAAGAGGTGCAGGAGCTGGAGGAAGGGGAACATTAGGTGGGGCAAGAACAACGGGAACAACAACATGTGGAGCAGGAATAACAGCAGGAAGAGGCAAAACAGCAGGAAGAGGAACATACAGAGGTGGCGCAAAGGCACCAGGCCTTCGTTCATTCAATATTTTGTCAATAAACTCATCAAAAATGTGAAGATCTTTAGGATAGATTTTCTGAATACCGAGTGAAAAAGCACTATCCATATTTTTAGTCACCTCAGACTGTTTGTCCTGATCATATAACAACGCTTTTTCAGTGTTCGTTTTATGACGGCGTGCATGTTTCTCTCTACTTTTCAGTTGTTGCAACGCTTCTTTTTTCCAATTCTGCAAAACATCAAATGCTGCAGGTCTAGCTTTTTTTCTTTAATAAAATTGACTTTAAATACTCAATACGAGGGATTTCAAAACTACCATTGATTGGCCACTGAAGTTCGGAGGCATGTCTGGTTTGTCTGTGCCAAATGTCATTAAATACTATACTTCCAATGCCATGCTTACAGTACATAGTACATGCTGGCGACCCCTCCTGTGGTGCGGGATGGCTAAATTGCAATGATTGTCTATCACTGCGGGATAATGCCCTAAAGCAGGTAGACAATTTCCCAGGCATATCTCAAATTCTTGGTGTTACCTGGTCAATAATTGTGCCTGCAGATACAATGCGCCAAAATTCAAATTGTCAGGGTTAAATTAAGAATCGGGTCACAACTCACCTGACCAAACCTAAGGAGGTCCATTTCAGATTTCTAAGAATCTTACCTAACTAATCTTAACTCCTGTATGGTGGTTTCGGCAAATCTGCCCACCTCGATAAGTGGACCCTCGTCAAGATGCCGTCTCGGACCACATGCTTATCGTCCAAGGATCGGGTCGTGCAGCGCTGCTGAGGTGTCGCGTCTCGTTCAGGGGGCCCCTTATGTCACACCGTCCGATCCCGTTCCGATAGCGTGCGTCAACCTTCAACAATCCGGCATCAATCTTGAGGGTCCCTATTCGGGCGCCAACTGTGAAAACAAAATCAAAAAATCGAGGCTGAGTACCCCAAAAGGAAATATACCGAACACGGGTTACAAAGGAACATACAAAGTACTTTATTTTATACTGAATCCAGTTACAAAAACAGAGCAAAATCAGATAGCTATCGGCCCTCAGTACAACACAACGAACTCCAGCGTGGTTCAATGTGTTCAGTGAGAGACGTTGTACAATAGAATAAATTCTCTTTTTATACATTTGGTGGGCACGATGTCCAGCCCCACTTCGGGTTAATATTCCTTTTAATACATCACCGATCTAGGGTTCATGCCAAGTCTCAAACAACCGCATATAACTGGTTTGCCTTTAATACATGTATCAACAAACCTATGCAATAACTGTGTATTCTAAGATTTTCCATGCAGGCCTTCTTAAACATTAATACAATGTAGTTTAAACAGATGTTCTTCGTTCAGTATTTGAATACATTGTCTCAACATATGCTTGTGGATTAGTTTCTTTGCACGAGTAATCCTTCTACACATAGGTCAACAATGGACAAGGTCTCAGTTCACAACCTCAACAAGTGGCCTGCAGGCAAGTTACCCATTAGCTATGTACAGAGGTCAAGACGGCCATGTTGTATTCTGGAATGACATCGTCCACCATTTTAACTCATAGGGTGACCTTTACACAATGAATCATAAAATGGCGGTTTGACCTGAAATGGCGGACTACATGGATTTAAGGTCAGGACCTTGCAACACGGATTTCTTTCGCAAGCGACTTTCGAGCAGCTTGGCGTAGGCCAATATTAATATATTTATTACAATACGAGGCACAATATACTTTCTCCTTCGACAGTATGGGTGTTGAAGAGAAAACAAACAGTACCCTGGACCATGTTGCCATCATCCCAAGTGATAAACTACTGGGACTCACCACCACATTGACTCTGAGTGAACTTCAAGATAAGATTCGAACCTTAATGAACCCCGATATCTTGCAGAAATGGAATTCCCAAAATGAATATCACACGGTTCTGGATTGATTACCCTACTTCAGGGAACGACTATATCTACCAAGTAAAGATCTGCAAGAATTGGTCATGTCTGGTTATCACCATTGCCTGATCGTAGGCCATCCAGGAATTGCAAAGACTCTAACCAAGGTTAAACTGAATTATTGGTGGCCAACCTGGCGTAAGGACATTGCTCGATTCGTTCTATCCTGTGGGATATGTGCACAGAATAAATCATTAAAACAGAAACCAGCTGGCCTCCTACAACCACTGGATATTCCACCGGCTCCCTGGCATACTCTTTCTCTTGATTTTATTACAGACTTACCTCCTTGTCAAGGTTTTAATACCATTCTGGTGGTTGTAGACCTGTTCTCTAAAATGGCACATTTAATTTCATTCAAAGGACTTCCTAACGCTACCAGTCTGGCAAAAGCATTTTTGAACAGATTATAAAACTGCATGGTTTCCCCTCAGTCCTAATATCGGATCGTGGAAGCCAATTTGTATCCAACTTCTGGAGGAAATGTTGTACCATGGCACAAATCTATGTTCGATTATCCACTAGCCATCACCCCTAAACGGATGGACAAACAGAAAGAACAAACCAGACATTACAACAGTATCTACGTTGCATGCTGCATCAAGTCGAAGAGAATTGGAAAGACTTGTTATGGATAGCGGAATATGCATTCAATAACTCCATACACACCAGCACGGGACAAAGCCTGTTCTACACAATATATGGAAGACATCCACGTACCTCTGAACTAGACTCCCCCACGACCTTGGAAATGGCAGCGGTAAAGACTCTACACACAAGCATAACCCAAGCCTTCAAAAGGGCAAATGAACATTTACTGCAAGTCAAAGACAGACAAAAAAATTCTCGGACCGGCATCGAAAGAAAGCTCCCGATTACCAAGTTGGAGACGAAGTCTGGTTGGCATCAAAACATGTGCCCATAAAAGTTACCCGGACCTTTCGTCTAAGATATCTAGGATCCTATACCATCAAATCAGTGATAAATCCGGTGGCCGTCAAGTTAGCCTTAACACCAAGCATGCAAATTCATCCGGTGTTCCATGTGTCACTTTTAAAACCTGTACAACCAGGAACTCGAGTCTTCACACCACCAAAACCTGTGCTAGTTGCTGGAGAGCCTGACCTTCAAGTTAAAAACATCCTGGATTCGAAACGTACCAGATCTAAGCTATACTATTTAGTGGACTGGAAAGGGTACGGGCCTCAGGAAAGAACTTGGAAACCAAGTGAACATATTCACGCACCACGTCTGATTAAGAGGTTTCACCTGGATAACCCGACCAAACCCAGACCGGACAGGAAGGATACCATGAGAGGGGCCTTGGGGGGGAGTGCTGTCATGACCACTGTGAGGGGGCACAAGTTGTGCCACAAGCAGGCTCCCACCACAACCCTGAGGGCCTTAAAACCACTGCAAAAGGGCTCCTGGAGCCAGTCCTGGCGCCTTTGTCACCAGGCTCATATATAGGAAGGAAGGGCTGTTCAAACTCTATCCCATTTATGTACATGGGCCTTTAAATCCAACATGGAAGCACCCACATAGTCTAGTTCTAAGAACCAAGCCATGCGGTCTAGTGTTTTGGATGTGGCAGGCCTGGAACTACTTTCCCTGGCACTACTTTACCTGGGCTATATAAACCACACCCTGACTGCAGAACACGCTTCGTGTTATTCTGCAACAAGCAGCGTGACGCTCACCGTGTCCTGCTCCTGGTCTTAAGCATCTTCCTGTAATCCTGCAAGAACAAGAACAAGATTATTCTGTTTTACCTGAGAAAACACCATCCAGCACTCAGTATCTCAACTGGGCTGCAATCTGAGGAAACCGAGAGAAGAAGAAACATCACTCACCTGTGAGTACTAGCTTAAGGACTCCGGCGAACCGCTACCACAGCTGCTGTTCGAACATTGCGACCTGCAATAACGAGAAAGGAGAACACAATATTAGAATGCGCGCTTCCAAAATATTGAATTCCATCAGTCTTACCTGAATTCCATTGCGCTACGCCACGCTTCCATCCGGAGCACCACAGCAACATCTGCAAAGGAAAAGAGACATATTCAAGTTCGCTTTCAATTTTAAACAACCGCACAGCGCTGTACTTACCTTAACGGATTCCGCTGGCCTGTTTTTCATCGCGCTCTCATCCACTGGCAGCACCACAGCGGCCTGTGAGGAGAAGAAGAAGGAAACACAGGTTAGCTTTAAAAGACAATAAAGGCGCTGCGCTTCACGTTTTCTCTTACCTAGAAACCTGCCTCTCCATCCGGCACGCCAGCATCAAGACCTTCACACCTGAAAAGAAGGAGATAAAGACATTAACGAATTCCCACCATAAACAGAACAAAGACTTACAATTAACAAACCTACCTGCCTACCAGCAGATTCGGGGTCACAGCAGGCCTGGCCCCAAGCAAGGCGTACTGTATCAGTGAAGCAACTCGGGCAGCTCGCCAACAAACGTCAAGCGCCCCTGCACAAGAAACGCAGGATGGATAGCTCACCCTACAAATACCTAAGATTCATTATTCAGCACTGGGCAACTACGCATCCAGGGTTGCAGATCTCAGAGCCTTCCAGATGCCCTGGGGATATCAGGTGAGCGTAACACTGCATTATTCCACTCAACTTCTTTGTCTCAGTGTGTGGATTATGGGAATAGTTTTTTCTTTCTGAAAACAGCGTATGAATGTTTGCAATGGGTTTTAAAGGTCTACTAGGTTTGGAAGAGTATGTGGGATTGGGAAAAGCATCTGTCACCATTTTACAAGGCCAGTAAGAATCTGAGAGTTGGCCTTTGGAATGTAATAAAAGATTCATACTACCTTCCATGGGTGGAAGAGGTGAGGTATTACAATAGGCTATTAGGGCATCGGGAGTCGGAGATGTATCTTCAGAAAGGAAAGGGGGATCCCATGTCTTACAAGATGATACCATTACCCTCTCCCAAAAGTTGTTTCCCCCATGTAATCTTCCCTCATATAGCTGCCCCCAAGGCTAGGATCATGTAGCAGCTGCCGTCCCCTGGCCACACGGCAGGAGGTCACTGCCGGGAAAGGAGTGATGACATCATCAGATTCTACACAAATCACACGCTACTTAAAGACACATCGCACAACACCTTTCCCACTAGAAGGCAGCTAAGTCCTACGACAAAAAGTCTCCTGGACTTACACACTCTCCCGACTACCTCACAGCACCCATCCACAAGCCAACTCGAGATGGGTCGCTAGCAGGGACATGGCCACCCCTACCAACTTTGTACTGCACTGTAAACTCCTCTGACAAACTTCCCATAGCACAGACTTCGGACCCCCAAGGGTGTTCTCGTACAGCGCTTTGAGGCCATACCAATGGGAATAGGTGCTATACAAATGCCATATTACATTACATTACATGTCATGATGAGCACCTGCCATGACATGCCCTTAGTATGACAGTGCCCATCCCTGGAGTAACCTTGGCATTATATGCTCTTAGCATGAGGAGCACCTGCCACGCGCTGCACATGCCATGTAGTGCTATCGGCATGAAGTGCCCATGTAATGTTGATTGTGAAGGGGAAAAGCGATGTTTGGGATTTACAAAAACAGGATATGCAATACCCTTTGTGTTGTGCTAGTGATGAACAGTATTTTGGGGTTTGCCAAGAATCGTTTGTAAAAGACACCGTGAGCAAGCAAAGCTGGGTGGATTTTTTAAGTGTACATGGCAGAGCCAAACAGCTGTCACAACAGGTCAACGACAGGCTTTGGGAATTCTGTGTAGAAGCCGAAAGGCAGAAATTGCGAGGAAGGGAGTGTTTTCCTAAGAAGGGGTTCTTACACATGCTGTTGTATTGTGTAAGCACTAGGCCTAAAGGAATCGTGTTTAAAGAATCATGCATATATGGGGTTGGTCTGTGTGCACACTGTGGACCTCATCACCACTTGGGCGGTATCCCAGTGATATTACTGCCGGAATACCGCCTGGGCTAATAGCTTTATCGCCACCTGGTCCAGCGCTATTAGCGCCGGATGATGGGTTTGGCGGGGGCATTTTCGGCACAATTAGTTCACACTAATAGCGCTGCGCTAATTGTGCACGGAAAATGGGCGTTAAATTGGCGCAATTACCCCCAGCTTAGAGCTGGGGGTAAATGCTGTCAAACTAGTGATCTGGTGGACCCTTAAATGCTGCGGTAACAATGTATCCACCACATTAACAGATCGATTCATGGAATAATTAGCGCGGCGCAAGTGGGCAAAAACGTGCGATTCGCAGTGGAATAGCGAAAATCGCAGTGCAAGTGCAAAAATCGCACGAAAAGCAGCGCACATCGATTCATGGAAGGCCGTGCGCGAGAAAACCATCGGATGTGCGATAAAAAAGTCTGCGGCGCACGTTGGCGCACAGGCCATCTAACTGCGTGCGCCAGGTCACAGCGAAAATCGCACAGGCCACAGCGAAAATCGCACATAGCGCGGCGCACGCAACAAAAGTAGGCGGAACACGGGGCGTAACACTCGGAATGGGGAACAACTTGCCAAAACGTGGGCGTCACGGGGGAAGTACAGGGTACAAGTGCGCGGAACGCCCACACGCTCGCCTACAACACGTATTCATGGAATAGAATAGGGCAAAAAAACGCACGCTCAAACCAGCGCACAGGCACAAACACGACCGCCACAAGAAAGCAGGCGGTAGCGTCTCTGCGCATGGAAGAAATGTGCGCCAAAAGGTGCGCCAAAAGGTGCGCCAACAAATAGCACCTATATACAGCCATGATGAATGTCCTATACTGTGGCCCTCCAGGACAAATGACGTGCAAAGGGGTACCCACAAACACGGACACCCGCTGACAAAAAATACTTGTGCGTGTATACCGGGGTGCGGGAAGTCACACACGCGATTTCGGCAGGGTACGTGTATTTCAGGGGTGCGCAGGAAGTTCCACACGCGATTGGCCCAGTGCGAGCAGGGTACGTGTATTCCATGGGTGCGCGGGAAGTTCCACACGCGATTTCGGCAGGGTACGTGTATTTCAGGGGTGCGCGGGAAGTTCCACACGCGATTGGCCCAGTGCGAGCAGGGTACGTGTATTTCAGGGGTGCGCGGGAAGTTCCACACGCGATTTCAGCAGGGTACGTGTATTTTAGGGGTGCGCGGGAAGTTCCACACGCGATTTCAGCAGGGTACGTGTATTTCAGGGGTGCGCGGGAAGTTCCACACGCGATTTCAGCAGGGTATGTGTATTTCAGCGGTGCGCGGGAAGTTCCACACGCAATTTCAGCAGGGTACGTGTATTTCAGGGGTTCTGGGGAGTACTACACGTGAATTGGCCGTGTGGGTCCTCCCAGGTGTACGCTCCACAACCTCCACGGCCCCTGCAGGCAGCCCACACCACGGGGGACTACTCTGCACCCCTGCTCATGTCCCGCAGGCAGCCCATCCACCATGGGCATGCCCCCCAGCCAACCCACATGTCACCTTGCACTACTGATCAACAATGCATGTCTCCCACCACCCCCACCCCCCAGCAGTGCAGGGGCACCCTCCACCAGGCCCCCACTCAGGTCTCCCACCACCCCCACCCCCCAGCAGTGCAGGGGCACCCTCCACCAGGCCCCCACTCATGTCCCCCTGCACCCCCACCCCCCAGCATCCAGGGGCACCTTGGACTCCTCGGCAGCAGAAGGGGCAGCTGGGACCCCACAGGGCCCAACAGGGGAAGATGGCACAGAGTCATCCAGGTTGGTGGGGGGTTTGGTGGAGGAGGAGGCCTTGCACCAGAGACGGGGATCCCACTGGTGCTAGTGGTGCAGTGCAGGACCAGGGACAGGAGGCAGCACAGGCCGCCGCGGAGGTGCCTGTGTGCAATCCTGTCCCCGATCCTGTCCCTGCATCATCTTGCACCAACAGGGATGCCTACGTCCAGACCCGTTTTCAGGCAGGGGATGAGCTGACGTCAACTGGCCTTCCTCTGCCTGCGGACGTGGCCATCCAGGTCCGGGTTGAGCCTGTCCTGGCTGGTGTGGCGTTGCGTCAACGGGCCATGCGAGGTGACCTGCAGTCTTTTCATGGAGAGACTGCACGTCATCTCGAATGGCTCGTTGACCACGTCAGCCTGCTGGGACAGGTCACCCAGGCCGGATTCCTCCGTCTGATGGGGCTTGCTCCGACCCCCTCCTCAACTGGACCCCCTACGCGCCAGTCGTCCACTGTGCCATCTTCCCACCCATCAGTCACCTGGGTGCCCTGTGGAGCTGCCTCTGACGGTGCGGCCAGGCTGGTGGAGGAGGCATCCCTGCCACAGTCGGGAGTCGGAGGTCTAGCAGGGGTGGCCACATCAACAACTGCACCCCAGCCGGCGGAGGATGTGCAGGCAGCAGGAGGCAGTGCACGGGAAGAGGCAGAGCAGCAGCAGCAACATGGTGGGAGCCATGAAGGCTCCGGGCCTTCGACATCGGAGGGGCAGGCATCGGCCAGAGGGCAGGAGGACCCAGGACAGAGAGTGTCTTCCGTGTGGCAGCGGTTGGGCCACGCCATAGGTGCGGAGCGGCGGCGGGCGGAAGAGGCGCGGCTCACAATGGTCAGGGCAGAGAACTCCATGCGGAGGGCCCTGAGGCGGGCCGAGTGCCTCGAGGCAATCCGCAGGGGGTTGGAGGAGGACACCGCGTCGTCCCTGCGGACCCTCGGGCCATGGAACTGGACCGCCTCCGGGACATCGAACAGGAGTTCGATGATGCCCTGGCCCGGAACACCACGGAGTGAGCCGCTGGACTTGCCCGCCGCCTTTGTATATAGTTCTTTAGTTTTAGGTTTCCTTTCTTTCTTATTATGATTTGGAGTCGACGGACACTGCTCCACTTTTTGTATATAGTTGCATTTTAGTTAGGTTTTTTGTAGGTTTCCTTTGTTCAGTTGGGCTCATGGACCCTTGGATGTTTTGTACATAGTTCTCCATTGGATTAATTTCATTTTTGATGTGACTTTGTACGACATTTTTTTGGATTTGTATTAGTAGTTTTTATTTTTTTAGACGGACATGCAGCTTCTCTTTTTTTCTTTGCCATTGTAGTTTGTTTAATTTCATTTCCATTCTTTTTTTTTAATACAATATTGTTTTCATACTTCACCGTGTGGTATCATCTCATTGGTTTCATGCATTTCATGTTGGGTGTTTTCCCATTCAATTGCAACCATTGTGTGTGACGGACATGGGTTCATTTGCTTTATGAACATTGGGGGTGTAACATGCAATTTCTATTTCCATGTGGGTGAATGGGTTACTTGGTAGGGCTTTTTGGCTGTGGAGGCTGACCATAACGCACATGATTGGGGATTGTGAGGACCTGGTGGAGGCTGCCCATGGTGGCTGGGGAGTGGGGGTGGTGGTAGACATGAGTGGGGGCCTGGTGGAGGGTGCCCCTGGTGGCTGGGGGGTGGGGGTGGTGGGAGACATGAGTGGGGGCCTGGTGGGGGCTGGCCATGGTGGCTGGGGGGTGGGGGTGGTGGGAGACATGAGTGGGGGCCTGGTGGAGGCTGCCCCTGGTGGCTGGGGGGTGGGGGTGGTGGGAGATATGAGTGGGGGCCTGGTGGAGGCTGCCCCTGCACTGCTGGGGGGTGGGGGTGGGTGGGAGACATGAGTGGTGGCCTGGTGGAGGGTGCCCCTGCACTGCTGGGGGGTGGGGGTGGTGGGAGACATGAGTGGGGGCCTGGTGGAGGGTGCCCCTGCACTGCTGGGGGGTGGGGGTGGTGGGAGACATGAGTGGGGGCCTGGTGGAGGGTGCCCATGGTGGCTGGGGGTGGGGGTGGGTGGGAGACATGAGTGGGGGCCTGGTGGAGGGTGCCCCTGCACTGCTGGGGGGTGGGGGTGGTGGGAGACATGAGTGGGGGCCTGGTGGAGGCTGCCCCTGGTGGCTGGGGGTGGGGGTGGTGGGAGACATGAGTAGGGGCCTGGTGGAGGCTGCCCCTGGTGGCTGGGGGGTGGTGGTGATAGGGGACATGAGTGGGGGCCTGGTGGAGGGTGCCCCTGCACTGCTGGGGGGTGGGGGTGGTGGGAGACATGAGTGGGGGCCTGGTGGAGGCTGCCCCTGGTGGCTGGGGGGTGGGGGTGGTGGGAGATATGAGTGGGGGCCTGGTGGAGGCTGCCCCTGCACTGTTGGGGGGTGGGGGTGGTGGGAGACATGAGTGGGGGCCTGGTGGAGGCTGCCCCTGCACTGCTGGGGGGTGGGGGTGGTGGGAGACATGAGTGGGGGCCTGGTGGGGGCTGCCCATGGTGGCTGGGGGTGGGGGTGGTGGGAGACATGAGTGGGGGCCTGGTGGAGGGTGCCCATGGTGGCTGGGGGGTGGGGGTGGTGGGAGACATGAGTGGGGGCCTGGTGGAGGGTGCCCATGGTGGCTGGGGGGTGGGGGTGGGTGGGGGATATGAGTGGGGGCCTGGTGGGGGCTGCCCATGGTGGCTGGGGGGTGGGGGTGGTGGGAGACATGAGTGGGGGCCTGGTGGAGGGTGCCCCTGCACTGCTGGGGGGTGGGGGTGGTGGGAGACATGAGTGTGGGCCTGGTGGAGGCTGCCCCTGCACTGCTGGGGGGTGGGGGAGACATGAGTGGGGGCCTGGTGGGGGCTGCCCGTGGTGGCTGGGGGGTGGGGGTGGTGGGAGACATGAGTGGGGGCCTGGTGGAGGCTGCCCCTGGTGGCTGGGGGGTGGTGGTGATAGGGGACATGAGTGGGGGCCTGGTGGAGGCTGCCCCTGCACTGCAGGGGGGTGGGGGTGGTGGGAGACATGAGTGGGGGCCTGGTGGAGGGTGCTCATGGTGGCTGGGGGGTGGGGGTGGGTGGGAGACATGGGTGGGGGCCTGGTGGAGGGTGCCCCTGCACTGCTGGGGGGTGGGGGTGGTGGGAGACATGAGTGGGGGCCTGGTGGAGGGTGCCCATGGTGGCTGGGGGGTGGGGGTGGGTGGGAGACATGAGTGGGGGCCTGGTGGAGGGTGCCCCTGCACTGCTGGGGGGTGGGGGTGGTGGGAGACATGAGTGGGGGCCTGGTGGAGGCTGCCCCTGGTGGCTGGGGGGTGGGGGTGGTGGGAGACATGAGTGGGGGCCTGGTGGAGGCTGCCCCTGCACTGCTGGGGGGTGGGGGTGGTGGGAGACATGAGTGGGGGCCTGGTGGAGGCTGCCCCTGGTGGCTGGGGGGTGGTGGTGATAGGGGACATGAGTGGGGGCCTGGTGGAGGGTGCCCCTGCACTGCTGGGGGGTGGGGGTGGTGGGAGACATGAGTGGGGGCCTGGTGGAGGCTGCCCCTGGTGGCTGGGGGGTGGGGGTGGTGGGAGATATGAGTGGGGGCCTGGTGGAGGCTGCCCCTGCACTGCTGGGGGATGGGGGTGGTGGGAGACATGAGTGGGGGCCTGGTGGAGGCTGCCCCTGCACTGCTGAGGGGTGGGGGTGGTGGGAGACATGAGTGGGGGCCTGGTGGGGGCTGCCCATGGTGGCTGGGGGGTGGGGGTGGTGGGAGACATGAGTGGGGGCCTATTGGAGGGTGCCCATGGTGGGTGGGGGGTGGGGGTGGGTGGGAGACATGAGTGGGGGCCTGGTGGAGGGTGCCCCTGGTGGCTGGGGGGTGGGGGTGGTGGGAGACATGAGTGGGGGCCTGGTGGGGGCTGGCCATGGTGGCTGGGGGTGGGGGTGGTGGGAGACATGAGTGGGGGCCTGGTGGAGGGTGCCCCTGCACTGCTGGGGGGTGGGGGTGGTGGGAGACATGAGTGGGGGCCTGGTGGAGGCTGCCCCTGGTGGCTGGGGGGTGGTGGTGATAGGGGACATGAGTGGGGGCCTGGTGGAGGGTGCCCCTGCACTGCTGGGGGGTGGGGGTGGTGGGAGACATGAGTGGGGGCCTGGTGGAGGGTGCCCATGGTGGCTGGGGGGTGGGGGTGGGTGGGAGACATGAGTGGGGGCCTGGTGGAGGGTGCCCCTGCACTGCTGGGGGGTGGGGTGGTGGGAGACATGAGTGGGGGCCTGGTGGAGGGTGCCCATGGTGGCTGGGGGGTGGGTGGGAGACATGAGTGGGGGCCTGGTGGATGGTGCCCCTGCACTGCTGGGGGGTGGGGGTGGTGGGAGACATGAGTGGGGGCCTGGTGGAGGGTGCCCATGGTGGCTGGGGGGTAGGGGTGGGTGGGAGACATGAGTGGGGGCCTGGTGGAGGCTGCCCCTGGTGGCTGGGGGGTGGTGGTGATAGGGGACATGAGTGGGGGCCTGGTGGAGGGTGCCCCTGCACTGCTGGGGGGTGGGGTGGTGGGAGACATGAGTGGGGGCCTGGTGGAGGCTGCCCCTGGTGGCTGGGGGGTGGGGGTGGTGGGAGATATGAGTGGGGGCCTGGTGGAGGCTGCCCCTGCACTGCTGGGGGGTGGGGGTGGTGGGAGACATGAGTGGGGGCCTGGTGGAGGCTGCCCCTGCACTGCTGGGGGGTGGGGGTGGTGGGAGACATGAGTGGGGGCCTGGTGGGGGCTGCCCATGGTGGCTGGGGGGTGGGGGTGGTGGGAGACATGAGTGGGGGCCTATTGGAGGGTGCCCATGGTGGCTGGGGGGTGGGGGTGGGTGGGAGACATGTGTGGGGGCCTGGTGGAGGGTGCCCCTGGTGGCTGGGGGGTGGGGGTGGTGGGAGAAATGAGTGGGGGCCTGGTGGGGGCTGGCCATGGTGGCTGGGGGGTGGGGGTGGTGGGAGACATGAGTGGGGGCCTGGTGGAGGGTGCCCCTGCACTGCTGGGGGGTGGGGGTGGTGGGTGACATGAGTGGGGGCCTGGTGGAGGCTGCCCCTGGTGGCTGGGGGGTGGTGGTGATAGGGGACATGAGTGGGGGCCTGGTGGATGGTGCCCCTGCACTGCTGGGGGGTGGGGGTGGTGGGAGACATGAGTGGGGGCCTGGTGGAGGGTGCCGATGGTGGCTGGGGGGTGGGGGTGGGTGGGAGACATGAGTGGGGGCCTGGTGGAGGGTGCCCCTGCACTGCTGGGGGTTGGGATAGGTGGGAGACATGAGTGGGGGCCTGGTGGAGGGTGCCCATGGTGGCTGGGGGGTGGGTGGGAGACATGAGTGGGGGCCTGGTGGATGGTGCCCCTGCACTGCTGGGGGGTGGGGGTGATGGGAGACATGAGTGGGGGCCTGGTGGAGGGTGCCCATGGTGGCTGGGGGGTAGGGGTGGGTGGGAGACATGAGTGGGGGCCTGGTGGAGGGTGCCCCTGCACTGCTGGGGGGTGGGGGTGGTGGGAGACATGAGTGGGGGCCTGGTGGAGGGTGCCCCTGGTGGCTGGGGGGTGGGGGTGGTGGTAGACATGAGTGGGGGCCTGGTGGAGGCTGCCCCTGGTGGCTGGGGGGGTGGGGGTCGTGGGAGACATGAGTGGGGGCCTGGTGGAGGCTGCCCCTGCACTGCTGGGGGGTGGGGGTGGTGGGAGACATGCATAGTTGATCAGTAGTGCAAGGTGACATGTGGGTTGGCTGGGGGGCATGCCCATGGTGGATGGGCTGCCTGCGGGACATGAGCAGGGGTGCAGGGTAGTCCCCCGTGGTGTGGGCTGCCTGCAGGGGCCGTGGAGGTTGTGGAGCGTACACCTGGGAGGACCCACACGGCCAATTCACGTGTAGTCCTCCCCAGAACCCCTGAAATACACATACCCTGCTGAAATCGCGTGTGCAACTTCCCGCGCACCCCTGAAATACACGTACCCTGCTGAATTCGCGTGTGGAACTTCCCGCGCACCCCTGGAATACACGTACCCTGCTGAATTCGCGTGTGGAACTTCCCGCGCACCCCTGGAATACACGTACCCTGCTGAATTCACGTGTGGAACTTCCCGCGCACCCCTGGAATACACATACCCTTCTGAAATTGTGTGTGGAACTTCCCGCGCACCCCTGAAATTCACGTACCCTGCTGAAATCGCATGTGGAACTTCCCGCGCACCCATGGAATACACGTACCCTGCTCGCACTGGGCCAATCGCGTGTGGAACTTCCCGTGCACCCCTGAAATACACGTACCCTGCCGAAATCGCGTGTGGAACTTCCCGCGCACCCATGGAATACACGTACCCTGCTCGCACTGGGCCAATCGCGTGTGGAACTTCCCGCGCACCCCTGAAATACACGTACCCTGCTTGCACGGGGCCAATCGCGTGTGGAACTTCCCGCGCACCCCTGAAATACACGTACCCTGATGAAATCGCGTGTGGAACTTCCCGCGCACCCCTGAAATACACGTACCCTGCTCGCACTGGGACAATCGCGTGTGGAACTTCCCGCGCACCCCTGAAATACACGTACCCTGCTTGCATGGGGCCAATCGCGTGTGGAACTTCCCGCGCACACCCCTGAAATACACGTTCCCCGCTTGGCGTTTGCTGTTTGCCAGCCCGGTGAACTGGTCCAGGGTTAGCGCAGCCCTTTGCGATGCTTTAGCGATTTTGATAGCTTTTCCTTGCGCGAGGGCGTTCTTGGGGGCGTTACTGGCGCTGCTGCAGGGTCGCTGCGATTCTCTGCGCCATGGCTGGTTTGGGAGCCTAAAATCCATGAATACGCTGTGCGCGGAAATCGGTTTTAGCGCACGTGCCTGGCGCAGTCAATCGCACGCGGACACTCTGCGCCAGCCGCTTGCGACACTTTTCTGCGAAATTCTATGAATTACCCTGTAAATGGCTACTGCCCAACTTGTGATGAGGCCCTGTGTGTAAAAAGGATTAATGCTGTTAAGACGATTATTTGATGCCTAAACCTTTGTAAAATGTATAAATATAAAGTTGGAACTGAGCCATGTGAGGCACATTCAAAGTCACCAAATAGAAGTTGGTTTCACATGAATGGCAGGATTTTAAACACTGAAACAAAAATGGCCTGGCCTTTGTTTTTGTTTTTCAAGTTAAATTAAAGAGCCATGTGGAAAGGGGCCTAGCTGTCATTACCAATGGATAAGCAGCATTTCAATTTACAAAAGAAGGCCGAAACAGAATTCCTGTCATATGGAAAACAGGATTTTTAAACATTGAAAGCAAAAACAGCCTGCACATGTGTGTGCAAATAAAAACGGTTTGAAAAAGTAAAAGTGAAAAAAATATCACTGCTCGCAGAAACATTTCAGGAAATCAAAACATGATGTGCGGGTTGACAAAGAGCAATGTATATTGTGTTTCACCCACAAAACTCCAGTGACATTTGAAGAGCCACTTTGTCTTCATGGAAAATGTCAGCCCAAGACAGACCCTGTTTTTCGCTGTGGGCAAAACTTCACATGGAAAACTCCCACTCCCAACCTGGATGTCACATCTCCCATCTAATGACCACCCACAATAAAAATGTCCTGCTAAGGGCATCGAAATTCAGTGTTCTCCACACCTGCTGGCTCTGAAAGCAAAAGTTACCCTTTTCTGGAGCACGGCTAATATGTGTGAAAATCGGGGCACCCACTTCAAAGAGCAAGCTTCTAACACAAAGGACAATGATAAAGGTACAAGCTGACCCAGTGAAAATAAATGGCCGGAAGCAGGAGCAGGACCATTTGTCCCACATGAAGATTCACAAGTTATTTAAAAGGACTATTATCATTTAGGCTTTTTTTCTCAACCATCATAAGATTGATGGATATTCCATTTTTAATGTCATTTCCAGGCAATTTTTGGGATATAAAATGTACCTACCTTTGACTCCGGGAACTGTAATGGCCAGTTAAACTAGGTTTCTGGCTGATCTGAACACGTTCCAAATGTGAGAGTTGGTGAGCGGCTGGAAAATAAAATTAGAGATATGCTTAAAAACGTACATATTCATAACTGTTGTGCTTTTTATGGAAACGGCAGAAACGTGCCACATGGGCGTGCTAAATTATATGGATTTGGTGGTCGGCCTATCTAATTCCCCATGATTGGCTGAAACAGAAAATATGTTTAGTATGGCAGTTGCTAGTAGAATTATGAAGTTGTGATACATAACTAGTTTTTGCCAAAAAATTGAAAGGAGAACAAATGATTATGACAAATGGGAATTGCCATATGTTGCTCCAGACCCCTAAACCAAGCCTGACTTGGAGGCTGAGTTTGGGAGGCGAGAGAAGGGTAACTGTCCAATTCTGGTGGCAGGGATTAGTGCAGCATACTTCCCTGAGATTGTAAAATTGGTGGTGTCATCGCTGCTATATAAGGGGGACTGTACTAGGACAGGGAACACACAAAAAAGGAGAAATACAGGAGGACAGAGAGAATAAACAGACCATCAGGAAGGCTGCTGGTACTTACCATCTGACAGCTGTACGTAGATATCAGAGGAGATTGCTGAGATTGCATCTGGGTGGAGCTGTCTATTTCTAGGAAGGCTTCAAAGCTGACTGGGTCCTGTGGTGGAGAGCGGGAGGCCATCTCTGAGAGTGGAGTGACCAGACCCCTGTCTTAACTTTCTAGAGTGTCCTGAGATGCAGCTGACTTTCCTGAACCTTAAACAGAGGCTTGCTATCTAAGTAGAACTGAATTCGGGCAAACCAAAAGGCGGGGGAGTCTGCTTGCCTTGAATCATTTCCCTTTATAGTGGGTCGGGGGAAAAACTGTGTAGATCCTTAGCCTATGTAACCAAAAATATTAATTTGTATTAATTCCCCATTTGGCAGAACACTATGGGGTTAATTTTGTTAAAATTCAAAATTAACAAAGCTCACTTCCCAGTGTGTGCTGAAACCTATAGCCTATCATTTAATTGGGTAATCCTTGTTGTCCAGCTGACCCCGACTTCTTTAAGGAAGAGGGGTGTCTTTGTTCTTAAATCAGTCCAACCTTTTTATCCAGCTTCCCCAACACAGGCCTTTCAGTGGAGGGCGGTCTGAAATCCCAAATTCCCCTAATCATTCCAATATTTCTGTCTGACTTCCCAACCTAGACCAAAGCAAGGGGGAGGGGAGTCTGAAAAACGAAGTGATAAATCACCCTGTGTTTATTTTAAACCAAAAGTGTGGGTGAAATTATAATTGCCATATGTATGTTTACTAATCTTGAAATCCTACCGCTGCCCTTTTAAGCCTGCAGGAAAATCAAAATCGCACATTACATAAGAGCCTTTGTTATTGACCAGTGTAATTATTTTGTGAAGTGAAATTTGCAGAAAGTAAGAATTGTGATTGTGTTCTTTTTAACTCACGTTTGTGATGTATATATGCTGAGAGAAGTTGATTGAGTTCTGCCCTTGGATAAAGTGGTGTTTTGATATTTTCATGCTAACTTCTTTTACTGTTAATTTAAATAAAAACCAATATATTACCCGCACACCAGCCTGTTTCTTGGCTCATTTGTAGCTCAGGGGAGAGGGATCCAAAGGGCATGATATGTGTCTGAGATAGGGCTAAAAAAATAATCTGTTCAATAGTTTGTTTTGCGTAACCCCTAGAGTGGGGAGGGAAGGAACTCCCTGTGTTGAGGGTGACTTATCAATAAACCGTTACAGCCACTTTGGGACCTTGCCTCTCTCCATGGTGAGTGGGGATAGGTCACGGGCAACCGTCTCTTTTGGAAGCAAAACAACGCAGCGCAATACAGGTTTGAATCCCGATCTCGCGCTTAGAACCCAATGGCCCTCATTAGGACTCCGGCGGAAAACCATGGTGCTATTAGCACCATGGTCAATGCCGGAGTCCGCAAGGGCGGAATGGGAAATTACCACCCCATTCCAAGGTTGGCGGGGCGGTAATTCCCCATGCAACCATGGCCCTTCCCAATTCCCATTTTTGCCCCATAGGGCATAATGGGAATGGGGAAGGCGGTAAGTACGGTACCGCAAATTGCGGTACCGTACTTACCTCGAGAGTCCCTTTGCGGGCCCCTACTTTTACGGCTGGTCTAGACCAGCCATTAAGGTCGGGTCCCGCAAAGGGACCTTGTAGTAAGGCAATAAGGGTTTAACGGCACCCGCACCTTTTATAGCGCCGTTAACCCCTTAATGCCTGGGTCCTAATGAGGCCCAATCTCTGTTATTATGCGCGCTATAAAAGAACAGTAATAATAATAATAATAATAATAATAATATGCGACTACGCAACATATCTCGACCATAATAAGCCTCTCCTTTACTGATGCAGTTTCGTTTTCCCTTATGTTGTTTTTCTTATTCTAGTTCAAGCGCTTGCCACGACATGCCATTAGCATGAGAAGCCTTTTCCACGCAGTGCCTTTGGCATGATGAGCTGTACCTGACATGAACTAAACTCAATTCTTCTTTGTTTGTTTTTTTTTCTTGAAAGGCGTGGCTGGTATTTTGCTGTAATATTTTACCTGCAATGATAGATGATTGCACCACATTCTACTCCCCGCGGGCGGCAACGTGTGACTAGTTAAATGCAGGCACCATCATGGGGTGTCGCTGGGGCCGGATTCCCTTGGCAAGATCTACTGCTGTAATGCAAGCCACACTCACTGCCCCTCACCGGCTCCAGCGCTCTTTTTATGAGTTAGCAAAATGTATCTGTTACTCCAGAATTGCAGCCATTTTCTTTCCTCTGTGTCCATTTGGGCTCTCTGACCCCTGCCGTCTCTGTCAATCATCTCTGTTTACTGTACATTCGATTGTGCTTCAAGGATATGGAAAAAGAAACAAAAAACAAAAACAAAAAAACAAAAATGGAGCAATCCACGGCATATCAACTTACCAACTGAGAGATAGATATGACAGGATGATACCATAGGATGAACACTGATAGAGCGGGGTGGAAGGGCAAGGACGATATATCAGTAACACCTTGCCCTACAAACAACACACAGGCAACAATGGACCATCGACAGAAAATAGGTAGCAAGGGAGTGGGTGGCGGCTAATTGATAGTATCAATACCATATTGGGGGGCAAGGCACGCCCCTTCCTATTACACTAAAGTTCAAAACGACACAACTGGTAAGGTGCCATCACTCATAAAACGAGACGAACAGCAAAGAAATGTGGAAAATATGCCTACCTATAGGACAAACAAATACATAGAACACGTTTTATAAAGGCTAAGATATATAACACACTAACCCTATGCTCTAATCTCTGCATACCTAACTCACACGAAAACCAACACAACCATCCTCTTGCGCAGCAAACCGCACGCACTTCACTACACCGCATCAACAAACAAACAACACATAAACCGCACCAACAGCACACGAGGTCTCGCATCGGTCCCGATATTCACACCAAAGCTCAGCGCACCGTGAAAACCAAACTGAAGCTGCCAACAGCACACCACTTCTCTCACTTTCCTACTCCCTCTTCACCCGACTAACCCACCCCACCTCTTGTTTACAGATCCACCTGAGCGCCTAGGGAGCAATTTCGTTGGTGATGGCGCACGGTACAAATAACAATAACATTAACACATATATTGCACGGGCTGGCTGTCTAGTGACTGAACAGAGATCTTCTAAGCTTGCATTTCACACATGGGCCACTGGAGGACAGCAGAGACTGGCGTGTGCACATCCTCTGAACACAGCAGTGATTAGTGTTTGAGCGGAGCAGGACATTTCGGCGCGGCCCGTTCGGGGCGTGGATCTTTTGGCGCCAGTATGCTTTGGCGCGACGAACAATATAATGACATAATATCTGGCTAGCGCCCCTCTGCATAGCAGAGGGGTGTTGCCGACATAACATTGTTCAAAGCAGGGATGTAACATGGACCCACTGAGTAATTTACAGAACAGAACACATTCCTAAACATTAGTTCCAGGTAAGTCAGTGACGTCGCTAGGGGGGGTCTGGGGAGGTCCCGAGCCTCCACTCTGAAATCTTGCCCCCGCTCCCCTTGTGCCCCCTACCTCAGCTGGGCACTTCATTGTCTCTAACACATGCACCTGTCCCCGAGGAAGCAACGTTTAGCAAAGGAAGTGCATTCGGCCTGGTGTGTCTGGGAGGGTCTGGGAATTTAGGCGCGGGGTGGGGGAAAACGGCGCGAAAGCATAGGGAGGGGCGTCCGAACGGTGCCACAAGAAACAAAAGCCCAGGAAGGGCAGGAAACAGCACCTGGGAAGGTGTGAAATGTAACAGCAAGGGGTCAGGGGGGTAACCCGGCTGCCCCCAGGAAAGAACAAAAGGCCGGGGGGGGTATAAGTAAGCCTGGAAAAGGAGAGGCGGCACAAACCAGTTAAGAGCTCACCTCTCTCGGGTAGGCTCTTAGTGCCTGGAGAAGGGGAAGGAAAAACGTTTGCTCTTGCGGGCTTACGCATTTTTCTACCTCTCTAATTTCATTCTGATCGCAGTGGCTACAACGGTGCCGGAACAGGAGCGACCCAGAAGTACCAGCTGTGAACAAACAAAGGTCTTTCGCCGTGGTCAAACGAGAAGCGTGACCGACAGAATTCAGACGAGAAGGATGGCGGAAGGAAGAGCGAAAAGGGCCCAAGAGTTCTCAAAATGGCCGAGAAAGGCGGAGAGGGAATATGGGGCACAATGGGTGCTGGAGGTAATGCAGAAAGAAGAAAGAGCAAGGGCAACGTCGCCTCTGCTGTTCATAGAGCACAGCAGCAGCGAAGGAGAAGACGAGGTGCCGCAAGGCAGAAAAGGGGAAGAGCGGAATCAAAGAGAGCAGAAGAACAGACGGAGGCACCGACCAAGAGAAAGAAAAAAGAAAAAAGAAAAAAAGAAAGGTACTGTGAATAACAATGTGGGGAATAAAATAGTAAAAATGTTTAAAAATTGCGTCACAGTTTCGGGTTAAGTCGCCCAGAACCAATGATAAGATGAGCAGACGGGGGAAGAGATCCAGGGAGGAGCAGCAAGGGAGTTCCTCAGCAGAAACAAGCAGTGATGACAACGAAAAGGATCATCTAAGGGCTTGGGTAAAATGGAGAGGAGTGGTGAGCAGGGAAAAACAGAGAGGGGCAGGGGGGGCAGGGGCAGAACCCAGGGAAACCCCGGTCCCGGCACCACAAGGGGCACCAGTAGAACCCAGGGAAACCCCGGTCCCGGCACCACAAGGGACACCAGTAGTCCCGGTGCCGCAAGGGGCACCAATGATCCCGACACCGCAAGGTGCACCGGCAGGGCCAAAACATAGAGGCAGAGGCCACACCACCGGGGGCAGCACCGACGGTGGCAGCGGCAGAAAATGAGGGGCCACTCATGACGAAATATGGCAGGCCAACCATGGGTAAAGACGCACAGGGCAGGTCGATGAAAGCGATGGCTTGGTACATAAATGACACAGTAAAGGAAAAAATATTGAGGAAGGAATTGATCGATATCTTTACATTGTTAGATTGTCAAAAGAGTGGGATGAATGTGGCCCTAGAGGACATGAAGGAGGACGAGAAAAGCTTACTAAATAAGGGGCCAGTGGTAAGGAGTTTTGACAACTGGATGTCGGCCTTCACCATAATGTCTACAATTATATTACAAAAATTCCCGGAAGACGGGGTAGCATTAGTTGCGTATCCACAGAGGGTGCTGAAGGTACACGCAGCGTTTGGAGGGGACGCATGGCTGGAGTATGACCTTGAGTTCAGAAAGGAGATGGACTGCTTTCCGGATATGGGCTGGGATGAAGAAAACTTTAACCTCTACATATTTAACGTGCTAAAAGAGAAATGGGATTCCAAGGAGCGGGGCACAGGGAGACAGCAGAGAAGGCAGTATTGGCAGAATGGTTACAAAGCGGATTATAGATCCAGTAGCAGAAAGTACGAATCCAGCTATGACAGAAAACGAGACCAGAGTTTTTGGAGCAGAAATTATGAGTCACAAAGAGGGTGGCAGAGCAGCCTGCCCCCGACAACACAGGGGGGGGGCAGTGGGAGCACGGGGACAGCACGAGCAGGACCAGGTCAATGCAGGAGTTTTGAAAAGGGGGTACTCTGTAGCTGGGGATGGAAGTGCAAGTTCAACCACAAGTGCGAGAGATGCAAGGGGGACCACAGCAGCTCCAAGTGCACAAGGGCCGCAGCGCCAAGCGGCAGAAGAGATGAGACGCGGAAATAAGAACTGGGGCAGGAAAGGGGCCACGCCGGTAAAAATCGAGAGGATGGAAAGGCGGCTCCAGAAATACCCCGACCAAGAAGCGGCAGAACAAATCAGGCAAGGCTTTAGAGAAGGTTTTAACATCCTGTTTACCGGGCAGGGAGCACATGACATTCCTAGGAATCTAAAATCGGCAATCGAAAACAGGTCTATAGTGACCAGTATAATCAGGAAATAAGTAGAACTGGGGAGGGTAGAGGGCCCCTTCACGGCCTTACCATTAGAAGAATTTATATGTTCACCACTAGGGCTGGTGCCGAAAAAAGACGAAGGGGAATACAGGCTGATACACCACCTATCCTACTTGGAACTTCGCAGGAAGAGTCATACCACAGGGTAAGGTGTTCCAGAGAAGTATCGAGCTGAAAACGAGAGGTGCTACCAAGGGTCACCACAGAGTCAGGCTAGGGGGAGGAATCAAGAGAGATCTGGAAGTGTGGGCAGAATTTCTGAAATACTTCAAGGGGCGGTAATATGGCGCTGAACGAGGAAGGTAAAAGGGTGTTGTTCACCGATGCAGCAGGTGGCTTTGATTTTGGCGCAATACTGGGGAAAAAATGGTGTGCAGACAAGTGGCCAAAATCGTGGCAAGTGGCGGAATGGACAAAAAACATAACGCTGCTGGAGCTCTTCCCGATATGGGTCGCGTTATGCGCATGGGGGGAAGAGCTAGGGAACAAGGAGTTGGCAGTATGGTCAGATAACATGGCGGTCGTGCACGTGTTAAACAAAGGAAGTGCGTCATGCATGATTTTAAATTTGTTTATTGGCATTTTCAGTAATATCACTTACAAGTTTTGCAAATGCGTCTTCTGCATACTCTTTTACAATGCTTTTCGGTTTAGCCTTAACAATATAACAAACAACAAATAATGAATAACAATAACTGTCTCCTTGCAATGTCCACATGTTTCAGCGTCTCTTGTTTCGGGGGGGAGGGGGTGTAGGGAAGTTGGGTAGCATACTCAGGGAGGGTGCAGAGGGGATACCTTCCCAGGGCCAGCGTTGTCTCCAGTCATTTATCTGGGGTTGCCCTTTCCTGTCTTGCAGGTAAGTTCGTTTCGGGTCATGGGCTCATGCGGGCTTGTCGTCCGAGGGGAGAAACATGTGTCTAGTAAGTTCTTTCCATGCCTCAAGAGCTCTGCTGGACTCATCCGTAGATCTAGTGACACTTTCTTCCCAGGCCTTGGTCTCAGCCGACACCCATCGCTCTGTTTCACTGTGCCATGCTTTGTATTGTGGTCCTGTGGGTCTTTTTCCAGGACATGGCTATGGTTCTTTTGGCCAGTATGCACGTTATGTCCATAAGCCTGACTATGTGTTTCAGTTTGGCTAACCTAGGATAGGTTCCGAGTAGGCATTCCTCAGGTGTCCATTTGTAGTTGGTCATGCCTGTTTTCTCACATGTCTGTTTCACCCTATCCCACAGCGTCCTAGACTTGGGGCATTCCCACATCATGTGGATTAGATCCGCTTCCTCCCTCATGCACCAGGTGCAGTGTGACTGCGCTTGTTTGTTAAACTTAGCTATTCGTTTCGGGGTTAGGTAGGTTCGGTGCAACACATTCATCTGTATTTGTCGAAATCTATTATTTCTGGACACCTCTTTGGGGAATGCAAGCACCCTATTCCACTCCCCCTCTGTCATTTCTCTGCCTACATCCGTTTCCCATTTACCCTTCATTTCCGTGCTCCGGGGGTTAGGTATGTCGCTCAGGTGTCTGTATATTTGAGATATTGGTCTGCTGCCCTCCCCCATATTGTATAGCAGCGTAAGTAATGGTTCCGGGTCCGGTTCCGCAGGCCATGCTTCCCATTTACGTCGTGCTGTGGAGCGGACCCTCTGGTACCAGAGGAACTGGCCCGTGTGGATGCCCTCTCTGTCCTGTAGTATGGCAAATTCTTTAAAGATGCCCTCGTCGTAATGGTCTCCCCAGGTGTGAACCCCTCCTCTTTCCCATAATCTAATTTGTTTTAGGTCAGTGACGTTTGTATAGAACTGCGAGCAAGGGTATTTCTGGTGCATAAGCGTTCTGCGTGCGGGTAAGTGTCCTTGTTCTATGCCAGATTTCCCTCCCCAGGGTGACTATGAGGGGTGCCGCTCCCAGCAGTTTCGTAGGTACCCAGACCAGTTCTTTCAAAGTGAGCGGGAGGCTCATGGTCTGTAGTAGGGGTGTTTCATCTGTGGGCTCATCGGATAACCATTTAATTACAAAGCTAAGCTGAGCTGCTAGATAGTATTTTTCTAGGTTTGGGAGTTGGATGCCGCCTTGTGTGTATGCTAGGGTCAGTGTCGACAGCGCTACCTTGTGTCTGTTTTTCCCCCATATGAATTCTCTTATTAGCGTCTCGAGCAGCCGGAAGAAGGGTTTATTAATATAGTAGTGTACATTCTGGAACCCATATAGGAATCGCGGTTAAACAATCTTTTTAACTATGGATGCCCTTCCCATCATAGATAAGGGGAGTCTCGACCAAAAGTTTATGGATCTGCGCAGAGCCGGGAGCGCTGCTTTTGTGTTATGTTCATGCATCAGTGCGGGGGTGTGCATTATTTGGATTCCTACTTATCGGAATGTGGTGGTCTGCAATCTTATCCCAACCTCCGGGAGTGTTTCCACGTCCTCATTTTTTAGGGCCGCTAGAGGGAACAAGCAGGATTTTGCCTTGCTGAATTGGATCCCAGAGACTCTGGAGTAATTGTCCAGGACTTCTAGTAGAGTTGGCACGTTGAGGTGTGGGTCCCTGACGTATATAAGGACGTCATCTGCATAGAGCGAAATTATGTGATCCACCCCTCCTAGTCTTATGCCGGCGTCAAAGAACTGTTTCCGGAAATAAATAGCTATGGGTTCCAGCCCCAATACGTACAGCATTGGGGATAGTGGGCAACCTTGTCTAGTCCCTCTTTGTATGTCCCAGGCGTCTGACACATGCTTCCCAGACTTTACTCTTGCTCTTGGTCTGGCGTATAGTATCTTAACCCATCTAATGAATCCGGGTCCGAAGCCAGATTCCTTGAGCACAGCCACAAGCCACTCCCAATAAATGGAGTCGAAAGCTTTTATGGCATCGAGGGATAGTAATGCACTGGGACTTTCATCTTCGCTAGTTTGCGCTATAATGTATTGCAGTCTGCGCAGGTTCATTGACGTGTTGCGCCCCGGTATAAAGCCGTTCTGATCAGGATGTATGATGTCGCCTATTATTCTAGACAGGCGCTTGGCCAATATGGTGGTTAAAATTTTCACATCATAGTTTAGCATTGCCAGTGGGCGGTAGGAGTCGCACAGGTCTGCTGGTTTGTTTTGCTTCAGGATTGGGACCACAAGTGTTTCTCTCATGCTTTCTGGCAGTATTCCCCTCTCATATGGTTCTTGGTATACTTTGTGTAGCAGGGGTGTGAGGGAGGGTTCGTAAGCTTTATAAAACTCTGAGGGCAGCCCGTCAGTGCCGGGTGCCTTACACGTGGCTAGGGACCTAATGGCTTTGGTTATGTCTTCAGGTGTGATTTCTGTATCTAGTGCCATGGCCTGTTCAGTAGGCATTTTGTGGAGCCCAATCTCATCCAGCGTGTCCATGATCAGTTCTTGGGGGACCTCTTCTACGTGTGAATATAGGCGTGCATAGTATTTTTTGAAGACTTCATTGATGCCCTGCTGTGTGTGGTGTGTGTTCCCTGCTTCGTCTCGCAACGAGGTGATGGGGTGTCTAGGGTGTTCCCTGCGGAATAGCCAGGCCAGCAGCCTGCCCGGTCTGTCCACCTCTATATGTGCTCTGTTTGTTTTGGCCGTGTGGTCAAACTTTTCTAGTCTGCACCATGCTGTTTCATTCTCCCCCCTGAGCCTCCGAAGTTCTGATTCCCTTTCCCGGGTGTCTGTGGGGGCTGCTTCCAGTTCTCCGATCTCCCTTTCCAGCTGGTCTAAGTCCTTCCTGAGCAATTTCCTGATTCCACCGGCCTTTGCAATGGTCTCCCCCCTTATCACCATTTTTAGGGCATCCCATACTGTGCTACTGTGTTCCACGCTTCCCACGTTCATTTCTATGTAGCTATCTATGGATTCTTGCAGTTCTTCTCTAAAGGCAGGGTCTTTAAGAGCCTCTGCCGGCATTTTCCACATGGGAATTGGGGGCCTGGGGCCATTGTAGTTCCATGTTACTAGGAGAGGGGAGTGATCAGAGATGGTCCTTCCTAGGTACTGCGCTCCTTCCAACTGAGGTAAGTGTTCCCTGCCAATGAGGATATGATCTAACCTCGTGTGTAGGTTGTGCAGGGATGAGTAGTATGAATATCCTCTTACAGCTGGGTGCGTTTCTCGCCATATGTCTGCCAGGTCCAGTCTGTCTATCATTGCAGTCAGAGCTGTTGTTGCTGCTGACGGACCTTTCAGGAGGGGGATAGATCTATCTAGTTTCGGGTCGCATATGCAATTGAGGTCGCCCTCCCAGATGAACAGACCGTCTCTGTGTTGTGCAATTTTGGGGTATAACGAGTTCAAGTGGGCCGGTATATTGCTATTAGGAAAATAGGACTTCAAGATGCCTATTTCCGTCTGCTCTATATGTCCCCATAGCATTACGAGTCTACCTTCCGGGTCTATTTCTGATTTGGTCAAGCGGAAAGGGAGCTGTGGGTGTATCCAAGTATATACTCCCCTAGCATATCTGGAATAAGCAGTGCCGAATCCCTGCCCTCCCCAATGTGTTTGGAGTTTGGCCATTGAGTCTGCGGTGCAGTGGGTCTCCTGTGAGAGTGCTATCATCACCCCCTTCCTGTGCAGATAGGTCTTAATTCTGTTTCTGCGGAGATATGTCCCCAGGCCTCTCACATTCCATGTCAATATCTTAATTGTCGTAGTGGTCATGGTGGTTTAAGGTGGGTATGGTATTTATTCTGCTTCTCTCTCTTAAATGTCCGTGGTTGTGGGCCTGATGTCGAAGGTCTCTTCCCTGTGTGGGCCAAGGCACTGGTTTCCCTTTCCCTTTGGTCGGCCCCTCCTCCCCCTCTTTTCTTTCCCTTTGGAGACTTACCAACAGTAGTAACGTTCATTCTGGTGAATGAGAACAGCAAAGAGTGCAACTTTGAACTGCCCCCAGCAGTTGCTTCCAACTTGCAGCGCTCAGGGGCTCCCAAGCCTTCTGGGCCTTTCCAGGCCTCCCGGTGCGGGTGTTGTGTTGGCGGTATGCCTACACGTGTCTTGAGGGGGTGCGTTGACATATTGCCGTGTAGGTTGGTGTGTTCCTGCCCATTATTGCTTCCTTGATGCTGTAGTTTGTAATGCCGTGCCTTGGTTAATTTATCAACCTGTTGTGCTGACATCAGTCCTTTCCGCCCATTTCTTCGGGCGTTCAATTTCCTGTGGTTCCTCTTGCCATTCCTTCCTTACCGTCTGCAAGGTTGTTGTGTTCGAGCCACATATTTGCTGCCGCCGGGGTGTCCAGGAAGACCGCTTTACCTTTGTGTATCACTTTAAGGCGCGATGGATACATCAACATATACTTCAAGTTGAGCTCACGTAGTCTTGCCTTCACCGGGATGAAGGAGTTTCTCGTGCGTTGTACAGTGGGGGTGTAGTCCGGGTACACCACTATTTTAGCATCTGGTCTCCTAATTTCCCCTCCTTCTCTGGAGAATCTTAGTATTGTCTCTCTGTCTCTAAAGTTTAGGACTTTGGCGATCATTGGGCGTGGGTGTGAGCCCGGTGGAGGTCTTTTTTGTAGGGACCTGTGGGCTCGCTCTATGGAGAATCCCTCAGACAAATTGCCGGTCCCGATTTCCTGCTGTAGCATCGTCTCTATGAATTCTGTTGGGTCCGGGCCTTCCATGCCTTCCGGGACCCCAAGGATTCGGATGTTGTTGCGGCGGGCCCTCCCCTCCGCGTCCTCTGACCTTGCCTCCAGCCTTGCCACCTTTAGTTCAAGGTCCTGGACCCTGGATTTGAGTTCCGTCGTGCTGTCTACATTGTCCTGTAGAGTAGCTTCCACTGAGGTCACTCTTTCAGTGAGGTTGCGGGCATCTTGCCTGATCAATTGTATGTCCATTTTAACCTCATCGATTTTGGTTTCAAGTGATGTCCGTAGTGCCGTTATTGCCTGTAGTAACTGCATGTTTGTTGGGTCTCCCTCTTGAGTCGTTTGTGCTGCTGTTGCCCCTGTTTCTTATTGCTGCTTGGGCCTGACTGTTGTAAAGGAGTCCATTGCTGCCCTTGGGAGGTGACATCCCCTGCTTCTGGGTACCCGGTTCTTCACTCCGCCTCGGGACTCACTCACTTGCTCTCAGGCTATAGGGTCAGTGGCTTTCTTCGCTGGAGCCTACGGTGGTGCAGCCCCTCCTAGCAGTCTCCTGCGCCGGTGGTGCTGGGCCGTTGGTGGCTTCTGTCATTTGGTGGTTGTGCAGTCGTGGTGTTGGCCCCCCGCCGGTGTGTTCTCTGCCGTATCGGGTGTGGGGCACTGTGGCCGGTGTGCCTTCCCCCCTTCTGGGCCTGTGGCGTCTCTTGGGCGTTCAGTTGTCACTGCACCTTACGTTCCGCAGCGCCTCTTTTCCCTGGACCTCTAATTGTCCGGCATGCAGGGTGTCTTTGCCTATCCTTGGGCCGTGTGGCCCGGTGGCTATTTAGGCCATTCCCGGTGGCTGCGTGCTCCCGGGAAGTTGGTCCGTTCTGGGGGCCTTCAGCTGTCTTATGTGAAAGGGTGCAAGACGCTAATTCGTTGCGGGCGACGCCATCTTGCGTGCAGCAGGGACCTCGCGTTACTCACCCCGTTTTTGTGGTGTGCTGATGCGATTCTTTCCAGAGGGCAGTGTCCGAGGTCGCAGACCAGTTCCCGCTCCCAGCGCTGCAGGATTTATGGTGCTGTGCTGCTTTTCCCAATAGGCAGGAGGTGGAGAAATGTCGTGCCGTATGGCGGTCGCTGTCTGCAAGGCATTTGTTGGGGTTCAGAGGTGGTCCAGGTCGCCCGGGTCGGATCGCCGCAGACCGAATTGTCTGCCGAGGACGGGTGTTGCCCGGCGGCGAAATCCTCCAGCCGCCGGGTTCCAGGTAGGACCCCGATTTCCCCGGAAGGCTCAATGCGCCGCGGCGTTCCCGGCTCACCTAGGGGCCCACAGCAGCCCAGGCCTCCAGTCCCCGCCTGCTCCCCTTCACCGCTCGGCAGTGCTCTCCTGGCGGCAGGCGCCGTGCGATAGTCTCGGCGCAGGGGGGGGGCGCAGGTGTCTGAGCGCCGTCGGTCTGCGCTCTCCGGGGCCGCAGACGCCGCCTCCCTCAGTTCTCGGCCTCTCCTCGTCTCGGGGCTCCAGGCGGAGTCGCGGCTACCATCTTTGATTCCAGGGGGCCGGAGTGCGGAGGTCGCGTTTGTGTGCTGCCGGTTCCGTTTTATTCGGAATTCACCTTCAGGCGGTGCAGGATCGATTGGGGCAGCTGGGCATATATTTATTCGCGTCGTCAGGTTAGGTTGAGTGTTCTTTTAAAGGATCTGTTTCAGGATCGGGGCAGGAGCTCAAGGCAAGCACGTCCTCAGTCCATGGACCTAGGCCACGCCCCCTGCGTCATGCATGATAGTATTAGAATTAATGAGGGCAATTACACTGGAAAGCCTAAAAATGAATACATGCATAAAGGCGAGGTATATCGCTGGGGAAGAAAATGTGGTGGCTGATGCAATCTCTCGCTTTCAGTGGGAGAAATCCAGGGAGCTGAGACCGGACGCCGACAAGGAAAGAACGCCCACGCCACGGAAGGCATGGGTCCCGTTGGAGGCACTAGAAAGGAAAGCACGGTTGGCCACAAGGTTGACTCAAAAGAAGTGGGAGAAGAACGGAGAAAAGAAAGGGTCATCGATAAGCTGACCAGAAATGCCCTGACGTACAAAACGGGTAAGCAGTACGAAAAGCATGTAAAAGATGTGTTGGTGGAAACAGGTGTAAAAAAGGTGGAAAAAATTTCAACTGAAAAAATGTGTGAATTTCTCGAAGGACCATTTGCCAAAGGGAAAAAGAAAAGCTGGGCAGCAGCGCACCTGGCGGCGGTGGCATATACCACAAAAGTGGCGGGCATACCGGACCCGACCGACAGCGCTAAGATAAAATACGCTATGAGGGGATGGGCGAAGTTAGAGGGGAAGAAACCAGATAGCAGAAGGCCGGTAAATTTTGGGAAATTGATAATTCTGTTAAAAGTGCAGCAGCACGTACCAAACCGCGCTGTTCAGGGCAGCATTTGCGCTAGCATACTATGGGGCTTTCAGAATAGGGGAACTGGTGGCCAGGAATACGGTGGCACGAGACGGCCTGGCAAGGAAAGACGTTAGTATGGGAATCAAGGGGATGTCTATAATGCTAAGGAAATCTAAGACAGATCAAACGGGGAAGGGGAGAGGAATAGATCTCAATTGCATCAGAGAGAAGGACCAATGTCCCAGATGCATCACCCAAGAATTCCTAGATCTTCGACCAGAGGTCGACGGGCAGTTATTAATACATAGGGACGGCAGCGCGCTCAGCAGGTACCAGTTTCAGGCGGTATTGAAACAGGCGGTGGCAAAAGCAGGATGGGATCCAGCCGAATTTGGGACACACTCTTTCAGGATAGGTTCAGCAACCTCTGCGTGGGCTGGGGGCCTGGGAGCAAAGGGGGTGAGAAGTATTGGGGGATGGAAGTCGCAATGTTTTAAAAAATACATAATGGAGGAACTGATATGACGCTTATCTCTCCCGTTTCCACAGAGGCCGGACCATACAAATCGGCATGGATAGTGGGGCACTCTTTCGTGACTCGGGCGGGCAGGTGGCTGGAAGAGGTGAAGCAAGGACTACATTTCAGGAACACAATTACGTCCTGGTGGGGCCTCCTGGGGTTGCACTGGGAGGACATCTACGACAGGCTATCAGACTGTTTCAGGGAACCCCCTGAGTACCTGGTTATACATCTAGGGGGGAACAACCTGGTGAGCACAAACAGGGGTAAATTACAAAGGAACATTTGCGAGTCGCATGCATAGCATGGCCCGCAGCTGGTGGAAAACCGAGGTTTTTATGTCAGAGATAATACCAAGAAGGGTCTGGTATGGGGCACAGAAGAGGCACACAATAGAAATAGCCAGAAAGAAACTAAATAAATCAGTAGAAAAGTACTGCAAGAGCACAGGTCTGCACTTCATAAAACATGGACTACACCGGAACAATCCGGACATATTTCACCAGGATGGGGTGCACCTATCAAGGAAAGGGATGGGGGTTTTTTCCAACATTTTTAGGGCACTCCAAGAACGGGGTTGTAGGTAAGGTGCTTTTGGGGGGGACTTGTGCGGGCGTAAGGAACACCCACTCAGGTGTGGCGGCATGTGCCCAGGAACGAAGGCCCAGGGATAACAAGGACTCAGGAGGAGCCTTGGGCAACTTCGAGACTGGACACAATGTGCCCAAAAGCATATGGCAGTGTAATTATGTTTGTTGTGTTGTATTTTCTGTAAGAAAATAAAATGCCTACGGCCTACAACTTTTCCATACACATAAGTTGTCTGTGATTTATTACTTAGGTAGGGACCTGGTAAGAGAAGGAAAGTGAACCCACACTACTCAGCCTATGAAATCCTGTCCTGAGGCCCCCTTGTGCCCCCCCACCTCAGCTGGGCCCTTCTGTGTCCCCAACGCATGCATTTGTCCCCGAGGAAGCAAGGTTTAGCAAAGGAAGTGCATGCGGCCTGGTGTGTCAGGTGCTTTGCACAGCCCCCCCCTTCCTGATATCCTGTCTTGGGGCCCCCTTGTGCCCCCCCCCCACCTCAGCTGGGCACTTCTTTGTCTCCAACGCATGCATTTGTCCCCGAGGAAGAAATGTTTAGCAAAGGAAGTGCCTGCGGCCTGGTGTGTCCGGTGCTTTGCACAGCCCCCCCCCCCCCTTCCTGATATCCTGTCTTGGGTCCCTCTTGTGCCCCACACCCCCAACCTCAGCTGGGCACTTCTTTGTCTCCAACACATGCATTTGTCCCCGAGAAAGCAAAGTTTAGCAAAGGAAGTGCCTGCGGCCTGGTGTGTGCGGTGCTTTGCATTCAGCAGACCCTCTGGAAACTCTGGAATAAGCGGTTTGGCCGTAGATACTCTAGGAACTGATGAAGCGGCAACTATTGAGTCTGAAACGGATGCGGGTTGTAGATGAACATCTGATGGGTCATTAGTGACTTAACGGTTTAGTGCCTACATTCTGATGGATGGAAGGTGCTTTGCAGGAGTGCTTCTGACGTCACACAATGCTCTTTTATAGGCAGCCCCCTTACTTTTGTCCGTGTCCCCCTACTTTGGTCTGTGGCCCCTTTGTGCCCCTCCTAAATTTGATTCCTGGCCACTCCACTGGCTCGGTTATAGGCGACCCGTTTTACACAGACCCACTGGGCTGTGTTGCCTGTTTAAATAGCTCAACGTTAACCCGAGATTAAAATGACATCCCTAAAGCCAGCCATGGGCAATGGGCCTGCTCTTGCCAGGTCCCAGATCTGCAAGTCATTTCCAAACTCAAACCTGCTGCTGCGTCCACTAGTTCACTGGTTTGCTTTGATTTTTGTTTTGGTGAGGTCTCGGGAGGACAGCTCAGGTGCAACGTGCTCGCCTTATCCCCGGGTCCGCGCTTAGAAACCTCTGGGTATTAAGCGCGTTATAAATAACCTATTGTTTCGTTATTTCTGTGCCCCTTGCTTTGCGTTTTATCACAGGTTATATTTATTAACATGTTATATTTTGTCAAACTTATTAGTCACACATAAATGCTTCTGTTTTGCTGACAGTTATTAGAAAATTAAACTGTGGGTTCATGGGTGCCAACTTTTGATTTTCACTATAGGGGTAGAAATTACCCCCCACCTCTGCCCTAAGTATCAGCAACCCATCCCCAGTCCAACCCATCCCCAGTCCAACCCATCGACCAGCCGAACCCATCCCCAGTCCAACCCATCCCCAGTCCAACCCATCGACCAGCCAAACCCATCCCCAGTCCAATCCATCCCCAGTCCAACCCATCCCCAGTCCAACCCATCGACCAGCCGAACCCATCCCCAGTCCAACCTATCGACCAGCCAAACCCATCCCCAGTCCAACCCATCCCCAGTCCAACCCATCCCCAGTCCAACCCATCGACCAGCCGAACCCATCCCCAGTCCAACCCATTGACCAGCCGAACCCATCCCCAGTCCAACCCATTGACCAGCCGAACCCATCCCCAGTCCAACCCATCCCCAGTCCAACCCATCCCCAGTCCAACCCATCGACCAGCCGAACCCATCCCCAGTCCAACCCATCGACCAGCCGAAGCCATCCCCAGTCCAACCCATCCCCAGTCCAACCCATCCCAAGTCCAACCCATCCCCAGTCCAACCCATCGACCAGCCAAACCCATCCCCAGTCCAACCCATCGACCAGCCGAACCCATCCCCAGTCCAACCCATCGACCAGCCGAACCCATCCCCAGTCCAACCCATCGACCAGCCGAACCCATCCCCTGGCCAAACACATTTTATAATTGTATAGCACTTGTTTTTTTTTAATAAGGAATTGCAAAAAGTCACACGATTAGGAAGTTTTTAATATATAACATCTCAGCAACAGTCTGTCAACTTGCTGAGCTACCCTGATAGCCTTCTACTGTAGGGCGTGCTTCTGGATCCCTTAATGTACAAAAGATCACTGCAGTACCAACAGTATTTGGGTGCACCACTGCCATGGAAGTGATTTAAAGTGGAATTGATGTACATTGTGGAGTTTGGAAAGAAACGGCATGAAAGAAATTGCAGCAAGTTTAAACTATTATTTTGAACATTTCCTTTGAGCGGAGTCCAACTGCTAGCTCTGCCTCCTCAGAACTCTGTCCCCTCGGTACTCCACCCCCACTCCGTCGTCCCTCGTGGGATCCCTCATTTCCATCACAGTCTAAAGCATCATAGGCATTCCAGTAATATGTTTAAGTTACACTCACACCTCTCTGCAGCAAGGACATGATTCCACTGAGCTGTCCTACATGGTGGGCACCTGAAGAATATTTCCAGATTGTAGACACACAGATCTCTGCATCAGACACATCAGCTAACATCATAGAAAACGTCATATTGAAATCAGGCTGCAGGGTACATCTCTGCTGCAGGTGTATGTACCCATTGAGCTATAGTTTCAAAAGTGACAAAGACTTATTGATCGAGTACAGTTCCCTTCATATTGATTTCAAGCATCCCAGTAATAATGCACGAAAAGAAAATGGAGAGCAAACTCCCGTGTACTCTGCACTAGAAGGTGTGCATGTCCTCGTGGCACTCTTCATCCACACAGTGCCCCCCTCGCCCCCTTCTTAGACTTCACTGCAGGGCAAATGCCCAGGTGAAGGCTTGAGTAGCCCCACTCTCACAGAGCAACGCCCACTTCACATGAAACTTTAGAACAAGGAATAATGTCACAGTTCTTTTATTTTGTATTTGTGCATTTGGAAGAACACTGCCACCCTTTCACACCACACATGGTTAATAATACAGTAAAACAATACTAACACTATTTGATCATTCAGCTACTTCCTAGGGTCAGTGATCCCATAACTCAAACCATTGGAACCCTCATTTCACTCCAGAGCATGCACTTAGTTTGTGGGCTCAAATAGTTCAATTCATTGCATTTTGCTTCGATGGTTCATGCAGTTAAACTGTTCATCTAAGCCACTGCTGCTTACTTGCCAGATGTGGTGAGCGGCCGCGGCTCTCACCAGAGAGTATTAATGCCCAGAGCCTACATTTCGAGTAACCTTTTTGGTATTCCCGTTCCAATGCTGCACAGTTAGTGAGAATAAGCCTTTGAGTCTCAATGTGGTCCCCACACAGTCTGCACAGGCGGCATTCCCTTGGTATTCCTAACCGTGACCCCGTGTTTTCATGCACAGGTAGGAGATTTCGACGCATTGAAAGTATACATCTAGTCAATCCTGGGGTGCTTAGTTTCGTTAAATAGTTCCTTGGAGCATTGTTGGGAGTATTCTGCATACCGAAGTAGTTTGGCTAAGTGATTATCAGCTTGTGACGTATACAGTTGACTAGTTTTCTTTTCCAACTTAAGTAGATAGAACTCCTGCCAGGAAAGAGGGGGCACCTCTATGCTTAATTCACTAAAGTGTGAGGATACGAATTGGGCCAATTCGCTATACCATCCACTTTTGAAGAAGTGACCTGCATGCAGAACTGTGAGATTCAGAAATGTCACCTCCTACGGCCCATTAAACTGTCTTTTTGCCCAATGCCTGCAGGCTGCCAGACTCCAAAGTGACATTAAGGAAGAGAGCTTAGGGGCTTTTAGGAACGTGCATGAAATGGATGGGATCATACAGAATAACTCTGAGTCAAAATAAACGAACCAACTCAGGAAGATGGCAAAGTACTGTTTTATTAACAATTATCTAAAACATGGAGTTTACAATGCACATCAATGGCCATATACTCAGTCTTTCTCAGCGATCTTTACACAGAACATAGTATTTATATAAAGAATATGTCAGAGGTGACATTATACTATGTGGCAATAATGAAAAACCTATCAAGGGTCGGAATTGGCAAAGGGGAACATCTAAGTATACTTTTCCATGGGGACTAGGATTGTGATTGGCTGACCACTATCAGGAGGACAACATATGCCTACCTCTAAAACATGTAATTTCAGAAACATTTAGATACACAGTTTCTTATTCGTCTTCAAATTATAAGGTCCTTCGTTACATGGACTACTATAATTGTTTGGCATGCTAGTGCCATGTCTGGAACATTTGGTTAATTTAACAGCACGTAAGCCCAGACCGAGGTGCAAGGAGGTGGGGCATGACACTACCTCCTCACCCAATTAGCCCATCATCTCTCATCACCCATGCCTTCTGCCATGCAGATTGTCTTTGTACTTGGCCTTGCAAAGTATCCTTGTCTACTAGAATACACAGGATTGAGGGCACTCGCTATCGTGTGTGGGACTCCAAGTTGAACTCTATTTCCATCCTTGCTTCACGTGACAGGAGACCACAATTTGATCAATTTTGCAGGTTTGAAGTGCTGTACATGAATTAGACTTGGCCCTCTTGGTGTTCTTGCTTTCAACTTAACAAGGGATGATTTATTCTCTGCATGTTTGTGCATTTCCAGAATAAATAGCTGACCTTGGCTGTTTCAGTCTTGACTCCAGGCCAGACAACCTCGTCTTGTAGCTCCACGATTCTGCGTATTCTTGTTGCAACATAGTTTTCCCTTTTCTCTTCAGCGGTCCTAGCTTACTAAATTCATGATACCGATGTCCAGCTTCTATGCAATGGCGGCTTCACCTGCATTCTATTTGCTGCGTGTGGCCGGCTTCAATGATGACTTAGTCTACTTGCATTTCAGCATTTGCACAATTATTGAACGGTTGATTCTCTGCAGCACTTTGTGCACGTGTCATCTTCTTCTTTGTATTTAAAAGCTCACCTGATTCTTTACTTTGTCGTTAGTTTCTCTAGGGTCTATACATTCTCTTCAGCCAGTATCTCGGACGTCGTGCATACTTTTTGTGATGTCACTGGCTTCTTTTCTTTGCTCTTTCTCATATTTCTTCAGGGAGTTCCTCCCTCAGATTGTCATCTCTTCGGGGATACATTCGGTAGGGTTGTCTCAACGGGTATCTTCTTTTGAGCACAAGCTGCAGTATTGGCACAACGGCTGGTGTCAAACACTGCACGGTCTCATGCTTCCAACATATGAGTGGAAGAGGGGTGGGGGTCTCCTGCAGATGTATGCGCCTGCTCCTCTACAGAATGAAGCACCAACTCCAACTGAAAGGCCTTTACTGGGACCATTGCAGGGAGAGCCAATAGGGAACGCAAGATCTTACCCTCTAATTTAGGAAGCCAGTTAACGAGTCTTAATGGGAAACCCTCTCGGGCGTATAGAATACAAGGAACACCTACATGCACGTATCTGTGCCTCCACCGATCGCACTGTGTGGAGATGTATGGTTCATGTTCCATGCTTTGCTATCAATGGATTGTTGTATGTGTACCAAGGTCATTCTGGGTCTAATGCTCACTCCCAAATATGTGTACTCTTCCACCTGTTCCAACTGCACTCCTGCTAGCTTCCAGTGGAACGATGTCGCGCCCTTCGCCCGGTTACCCATGATCATTATCTTTGTGTTAGTCGGATTCGGACTCACTCCCAACTCTTTTGTGTAAACATGGAAGACCTCTAGTGAGCGTTGCAACCCTTTGGGCATTTTGTCCAGAATGACGGTGTTATCTGCGTATGTAATGCGATGGAGTGCTTCATTAGCACAGTGGGGAGGGAAGTATCGTACACCTCTAAGGGCCACTGCTTATTCAGGTGCATATAAGTTATAAGGAAGAGGGGCCAGCCCTGCTTAAGTCCTCTGTTGGTTTGGAGGGCATTGGAGAAGGTACCATCCTGTGATATTCTTACCCTGACTTCCGTGTCTGAGTGTAATGCTTGTATGAAATATCGCAAGGAAGGGTCTATACCCCAGCCTTCTAGCTTCTCACACAACCTTGACCGTATTACACTGTCAAAGGCTGCAGATTAGTCTACAAAGGTGAGGTATAGTACAGACCCAGTGTAGTTATGCGTGTCTGCCGTTAATGCCTTTAAGGCCCACACTGGGTAAATTGTTCTGAACCCTTCCTGAAGCCTGTCCGATGAAAGGGCAAGAGTCACTCCCTCTTGACCGAATCAGACAGAAGTGTCAGCAGAATGGAAGCAGAAAGCTTTGCGCTACAATCTGGCATTGCCAGAAGTCTAAAACTGGCAGGCAGGTTGTGGGAACCTTTCTTATGGAGGGGGATATGTATCGAGCTCGTCCATGTACTCAGAATCTTTCCCACGTCACATATGTGCAAATAGAAATGCTGTAACAATGCACCCCAGAAGGTCGGGTCGCTCTTTTTACTACGTTAGACAGACCGTTGGGGCCTTTATCCCCAGAGGGGTTCATTCTGGCTATCATAGCCTCCAGATCAATGTCCCTGATACAGCAACCAATGAAGGCCGCATAGAACAGGTCCTCCCCTCTTCTTTTGTTTCAGAGTCCAACCAAAAATTCTCCTGAACATAAGCACCCAACTGCGCCTCCGATACACTCCTTACTTCCATACTTGCCCTACCTGCCTTGTTGGTACGAATCAAGTGCCAAAACCTCTTATAATGATTGGTTCGTATAAGGAAGCTAGTGTGGCTCCAGGCGGCTGAGTCTACTCCGTGTCTAGGACCACTTAGCCAGCACCTCAATCTCTGCCTCGCTGTAGCCTGAGCCTTTTTCTTGCTCTCCTTGGGTGTGATATTACCTCGTCTGGTTTTACGAATAAGAGAATTTAGCTCTTTCTTTTTCTTAGCGCTAGCAATATCATACCTTCTCCCACCATTAAGTTTGTTATGCACAATAATACACTGATTTGTGTTGGGGGAGAACATAGACACCATTCTACCCAATTGCCTATCAAAATAAGGTCATAACTTGGCCTCGTCCGAACCTAAACCTTTTAAGGTCAGATCAAAGCTTCCATTCCGACATTAGTCCACCGAAGGCTGTTACCATGGCGATTCACGGTTGGATTTATACTACCAAGAGTAGCGGGCTTCTTTATTGGAGGCCACAGTTCACAGCAAGCATGAGGTGATCGCTGGTGCGCCTTGAGATAGTTATCATTTCTGGTTGGTATTTCCAGATTATCAGGTTAACAAATACGAAATCAATACAGCTATGAGAGGCACCATGAGACCAGGTAATTTGGTTCTCTCCCTCCCTATCCCTCAGTGGGAAGAGATTGAATTTGTCCAAAGCCTCAAACCATCCTCTTGCTCTGGGATCCAATCACTTTCCCCCCATTACTTTGGTCCCCCATCTAGGGTAGGCAGACTCTACATTAAAATCCCCAGCCAGTATGATACCACCTTTTTGGAAATGCTGTGGACCAGGTCCTGAGGGTGTCTATCAACACCTCGCTCAGTCCAGCCATTAGTTCACCATCCGGGGTGGAGGTCATAAAGAGTTAATACCAGGGTGGCCCTTATTCCAGAATTTATATTGAGGAGCTGTCCACAAAGTATCTTCTGGTGGAACTTGTAGGGGTTTGGGGGGTATTCAAAGAGCAACATACTTGTTCTATACATAGGCCTGCTTTTGGATGCCCCTTTTCCAGATGAGGAGAAGATCCATCGCTTGAATTGTGATATTGTTTGTTTGTTTGTTTATTTATTTGTTAATGCGCACGTGGGTGCAGCAGTTGCAAGGATACTGGAAGCTTAGTTACAGGATACAGATAAATACATACAGATTGGGTAGAGTACAGACACAATCAGGTCTTACATGTTAGGAAAGAGAGGGATGGGTGCATAAAATCTCGCCAGTTTATGCAGGAGGTCGCAGGTCCAGGTAGAGAGCAGGTTCTAAGTGTCGTTGGAGCGCAGCCAGTTTCGCAGGTTCCTTCTAAAGCTAGAGTAGGGTTGCTCTACTCTAATGGAGGCGGGCAAGGCATCCCAGGTGGTAGCAGCTTTGACAGGGAAGCTGGTTCCACCAGCTTTGGAGAGTCTAAATCTGGGAGTTTGTAGGCAAAGGTGGTTGGAGGTCCTAGTGTAGTGCATAGGTGTTTTTTGATGAGTCTGGCAGAGAGGTAAGGGGAGCGGCGTTGTTGAGGCATTGGAATGTGAGGGATGCCATTTTAAGAAGTACCCTGTCACTAATTTTGAGCCAATGATGGTCTCTTCTGCTCTTGAAGATATACTCTGTGCGTGGTATATTCAGGGCTGCGCTCAGGGTGTTATTTTGTAGTGTTTGAATTTTGTTGATAGTATTTTTATTAGCGCCAGCATAAAAGGCATTGCAATAGTCTAGTTTAGACATTATTAATGCATTGGCGAGTGTAACGCAGCTAGCTTGAGTTAGCTGGAGTTAAGAAGTATAGGCTGTGGATGAAGCCATCGAGCTGACTAGTTTTTTAAATGAAAGTGTTGAATCCAAGTTAAAACCTAGCGTTTTTACCTGTGTATCTACTTTAATTACGTTGCCATTGATGGTGAAGGCTTTGTAGTTGGGACTTAATTTTTTTTAGGTTGGAGTCAGAGCCCAAGATCAGGATCTCAGTCTTGACATCATTCAGGCAGAGGCCATGTGAGGCCATCCATACGTGAGCGAGGAGGTATATCTTATTCACCAGAGCCGTTTCTTCGACAAAGTTGCCTGAGAGGGGAATGAGGATCTGGGTATCGTCAGCATAGTTAGTGTATGCCACACCCAGTCGGTCAAGTTTACCATATTAACCACGTTTCTTGGAAGCAGATGTGGGCCTTCTTTATCGCATCAAGTGTAGGTTGGTGATTCAAAAGAGAACTGTGGCCTCTAGAGTTCCACGATAGAACCTGGAGGGAATACCCGTCCTCCCTGCCTACAGGTCAGTGCGGAAGCTGTGAAACTGGTGACCAGAGCCCCTTCTGCCTGCCCTGGCTCGGCCCTCCCCCTGCCTGTGTAACTTGTAAAGGGCGGTGTTAATGGTAGATGGTTTGACTTCATAGGGATGTGTGGTTTGGGGGCGCAAAACCATTATCTCGAACCCCAAATCCTTCAAGGCCATGGCGTTTTTACACACGTTTTCCAGGACAAAAGAATATTCAAAGTTCACTGCAACCCAATTTGAAACGCTGTTATAAGCAGGTAATTCAAGTCTACTAATGTCTGTTCTCGTTATGGCTTTAAGTTCTGGTACCATCTGCAACAACTCCAGTAGCCATGATCGATTTAGAAACGGGCCATTTCCTGTAGAGTTTGTATCAGTTTGATGTAATTTTGACCTGAAGACGATACTCTTGTCCCGTACACTGAACCGAGTACCTTTTTCCCGGGCAAAGTTCTTCCACTCGGTTCAGCCAAGATCCACAGATAGGACGAAAGGGAGTGTTCAAAACTGTCACAGGACAGGTTTTCCTCATTGTCTGCCTCCCCTCCCCGTAGCTAATACTGGGCCCTGTTTTCTTTCGGCCCAATTTATCGTGCCACCTCTATAGTTGGGCACCATTGCCCTCAGCCCCTTGTGCTATATGAACCCTCAGGGATTTCTCTTTATCAGCAGAGACATCTTCATTTGTTGCTGCACTTTTTTTAAGTTCTACCTTTTGCTGTTGGCGTGGGCTCCGGGAAATCCTGCCTACATTGGTGCCAGGTGCAATCCACTTGTAGTTGGACCATTCTGACCGTCCCGTCACCCATGTCCTTAGTAGAGGTTCTTTTGCCACAGACCTTTTCCCCGCATCGTTTAGTTCTCTTATTCCGATGGATTGTCCTTTCCTTCTTTTGTGAGGGATTGCGCAGGCATCTTTGTGGGGGAGGGGGCGTTGTGCCAGGTGCTCCTAGGAGGCGATGGTGGGGTGTTTATCATCGAGTTTTCCACCAGGAGAGCCTCTAGTGCACAACTCTCTGATTCACCCACAACGTAGCAAGGCTGTGATGGCTGGTCCACGTGGTAGGGCGATGAGGTGTGCTCCTGACCACATTTTGGGCTCCTCTTGTTCTTGGGCCCTCCTGAGATTCTGGTGTTAGTTTCCATGTTATTAATAGGAAGCTTGGGGGATACAGGCAGTTTTCTGGGCGACCCAGTCAGATTTTGTTGATCTGTTATTTCCTGGGCTTGATTCTTGTGAGGTAAGAATTCCAATATCCTCCCTACCATTTCCTGCAGGCTTCGTTGCTCTTCTGCCATTTCCTGAAGGCCTTGTCGCTCTTCTGCCATTTTCTGAAGGCCTTGTTGCTCTTCTGCCATTTCCTGAAGGCCTCGTCGCTCTTCTGCCATTTCCTGATGTTAGGCGGAAACCTGTGCAGTTCCCTCTGGGACCACTGCAAAAGATTTAGGACTATAGGTGTTTGGCAGTAAACCCACTTGGTAGCAGTCTGTACCACACAGATTCACTTGGTAGCTGTGGCTGAGCAGTCAGACTTCCCTCAAGAAGAGTTAGGCAGTAGGTGGAGTATACAAAATAGGGCAATCTTCACAGTAGAATAAGCAAACACGGAACAAGGCTTCGGTGTAAAGATATAAAGGCATTTATTTATAACAACACATCTATAGAAAACACTCTGGAACTCTTAAGGTAAAATAACTTCAATCACAAATTACTATACGACGAAATAGATCAATCCCCCTAACAATATTTCGACAAGTCTAGGTTCACCAGCATCACTTATTTGCAGAGAGAGGTGTATGCGTTAACCTAGATGGCACTCTAGTATTTGTTAGGACGGGAGAGAAAAATAAGGCAGGTTATGAAATCAACTCGGTACCAATACTTTACGGACAAATGCAAGGCAAGTAAGGCAGGTTACTGCAGATCACAAAGTTCAGAGGCCAGGCCCACTCGGAGAGAGGCAAGGCGATATGTCCAAAAGTGTCTCAGTGGAAATGCGCTTCGAGTCTTTATCGCAAATTGTTATGGAAAGGTTGGACCAGTTCAGAACAGAAAAGTTAAAGAAAGCTTGGAGGCGTCCCCAGGGAAAGGCGAGGATTAAGACACCTCACTCGATCCGGGAGAACGGGAAGCCAGGCGGGTACGGTACCTTGTTTGTGGAGAGACAGTTCCAGCGGGGGCAGTTGTTCCTGGTGGTGGATGCACGTCGGGTCTTTGCCAAGAGTAGAGAGGATCTCGTCGTCGAAGAAAAGTGAAGTGCGGTGCACCACCAGGGAAGAGACCAGCCGCGGAGTGCTCCGTCACAAGGCACCACCTTTTGGTCGCGGTACAGGGGTAGTGGCTATCCGGTTGCCGCTGTGCTCTGCACGGGTAATTCGACCACTGCGTCCTGGCCGAAGAAAAAGCAAAGGTGGCTGGTTGTTCCCACCAGTCAGGGGAAGAGACTCTCCGGCAGGGAGATCTCCTCTGTCGTCGGGAAGTGGTGAGTCGGTTCAGCAGGGCTCCACCGGAGGTGTCGTCGTTGCAGGTCGGCTCAGCTTTACCCTCGTCAGATTCTTAGGTCCTGTGGCGACTTCTGAAGATCCAGTCCCAAAATCCCTGCTTTTATGCAGAAAACCCTCATTCATTCAGCCTAGCTGTCACTCAAAACATGCTAAGTGGTGAGCGGGGAGGCTCACCACTTGGGCCAATCACACCAGAGTGCGACCGGAGTTGGCAAGGCAACTCGGTCCAGGGTGCCTAAACCCCCTCCCACACCCCTGTGGTAACCCAGACAGAATGGCACCACTTTGGAGGTTCTCGGTACAGAAGCCCGCCAAAAGTGGAACAAAGGGCTCAACCTTTGGTTTAGGAGTCACAGAGACGAACACAGACGCCATTTTAAAAACCGAGTTCTGGCAGGAAATACCATCCGATAGACTTATTTAAGATAAGTAAACCGGTGGTACGTTAGAGATTAACGGGAAAAAGGTATCAATCTCCAACAATGGGAAGAATCCCATAGGGTTATACTCGGGGTCGAATATAACACGTAGTTTCCACTGCCACCAGCCAAAACTCGACGAGGGGGGCCAGGACAGTGCCCCCTCGACTAACAGACCCAGGAGTAATCAAATTACCCCGGCTAGTACGTCCACAATAGGATGGTTTGTACTAGTTTTGTTAGTAAATTTAGGTCTAGTAAAGCCAATGGTGACTTTACATGCCCGGGGAGACAGTAGTCAGTCCCCGGGTATGGAGTCTATGATGGAGGTCCGCTAGGACGCCCCCGTGTTATGGCATGCAGGGTGCGGTGTAACACACATAGAAAAACATATGAGACCCTATGGAGTAAAAGACCCCATAGCCCATAGAACACATTGACATTTAAAGGAATTACACACATTCATGTCCAAGAGTGGGAAAAAAAGAGTCTCACTCTTGGCAGGATGGAAAAAAACAAACTCCAGAAATCCAGCAAAGCTGCTGGGGGACTCACTAGGTTAGGAAATTCAGCCTGAACAGAGAATTCTCCCTAACACTCGCCCCCCCAGACTAAGGGACAGGAGGATTTAATCCACTCCTGGATGAATCTCATACCTCTAGTCGATGACATACATCCTAGAGAGACCATCAGCATTTTGGTCGTGACACCCTGACCTGTGCTCAATGGTGAAATCAAACCCTTGCAGGCAGATCGACCATCTCAATAGTTTTGGGTTTTCCCCTTTCATTTGCATTAACCATCTCAAGGGTTGGTGGTCAGTCTGAATGACGAAAGTAGAACCATACAAGTACGGCTTAAACTTCTTCAGAGCCCACACGATAGCAAAGCACTCTCTTTCGATTGTTGCCCACCTTGTTTCAGGATCCCAGCAAACGGGGTGCTCCCTACCTTTCCCATCCAGTTGACTGAGTACCGCACCTATTCCTACATTTGAAGCATCTGTCTGCACAATGAAGTGTTGGTGGTAATCAGGAGCTCTGAGTACTGGGGCTTGGCAAAGAGCCTTTTCAGGTTTTCAAAAGCCTGATTGCACTCCTCGTTCCATCTAACCTTTTTAGGAAATTTGGGCGAGGAGATGACATTCAGTGGATTCCCATAGTTCTCTATGAAATTCCTGTAATACCCAGTGAGGCCTAGGAAGGCTCTCACTTGGGTTTGAGTAGTAGGTGTTGTCCAGTTTTGCACAGCTTCGATCTAACTGAGCAAAGGCCTTATTTCTCCACCTCCTACCTCATGTCCAAGATAGACGACCTTACTCTGCCCAATTTGGCATTTAATTGCCTTTATGGTCAGATTGGCTCGTCCAAGAGCCTGAAAAACATCTCTCAGGTGGGTAACATGTTCTTCCCAGGAATTGCTGAACACTGCTATGTCATCCAAGTATGCCATGCAGAAGTCCTCCATCCCATTCAGAACCTGGTTTACCATCTGTTGAAACGTAGCAGGTGCATTCTTCAATCCGAAAGACATTACCTTAAACTGGTAAAAGCCAACGGGGGTAGAAAATGCAGTTTTCTCCTTGGCATGGTCTGTCAGGGCTATTTGCCAATAGCCTGACGTCAAGTCAAATGTGCTGAGGAACTTGGCAGCGCCAAGTTTATCCACCAACTCATCTGTTCTTGGCAAAGGGTGGGCATCAGTCTTGGTGACTGCATTAAGAGCTCTATAATCCACGGAGAATCTAAGCTCTTTAGATCCAGCCTTTGGTACTAACACAACTGGGCTAGACCATGGACTAGTAGAGGGCTCTATTACCCCGAGATCGAGCATCTTTTCTGCCTCACCTTTGATATGGGTTTGTACGTTCTCTGACATTCGGTATCCTTTGCTTTTGACTGGAAGACAGTCACCAGTGAGTATGTCATGCTGGCCCAAAGGGGTCAAGCCTGGTGAACGCGAGAACAGAGAGGCAAACTGATTCAACATAGATTTGCACTCTTCTTGCTGCTCGGGTGTCAGATTGGACGAGAGATTTACTCCTTCAATTTTTCCATCTAAAGGTAAGCCTCTGAGGAGATCCGGAAGAGCTTCACTCTCTTCTTCTTGCTCGGATGATGCTAGAAGCAACGCTCCTACATCGGGTCTTGAGACATACGCTTTGAGTCGGTTGGTGTGGAAGACTGTCGGAGCCTCCTTGGGATTGCCCAAGTCCACCAGATAGTTGACCTCTCCGAGTTTACCCACAACTCTGAAGGGTCCCATCCATTTGTCTTGCAAGGCCCTCTGCCTTGTTGGGATCATAACGAGAACAAGCTGGTCTTGAGCGAACTCAACCATGTTGGCCTTTTGATCATGCCAGTGCTTGACCAATGCTTGTCCAGCTTTCAAGTTATCGCTTGCTTCCGTCATCATGTGCGACATTCTCCTCCGGAGACCTATCACGTAGTCAGTCACTCTGACTGGCTTGGGGGAAGGAGCACTCTGCAGCCCCTCCTTAATCAGGGCCAATGGACCTCTGACGGGATGACCATAGAGGAGATTGAAGGGAGAGTAACCTACTCCCTCCTGAGGGACTTCTCTATAAGCAAATAGAAGGCATGGCAGTAGAAGGTCCCACTTACGCTTAAGGGGTTCCTCTAAAACACCTATCATGCTCTTCATGGTTCGGTTGAACTGTTCTACCAACCCATTGGTTTGTGGGTGGTAAGCTGTTGAGAACTTGTAAGTAACTCCACAGGTTTTCCACATGGCTTTCATGTAGTGGGACATAAAGTTTGACCCCCTGTCAGAGATTACTTCCTTAGGAAACCCGACCCTGGTAAAAATACCAAGGAGGGCCTTAGCCACAGCCGGAGCTATAACAGTCCTCATAGGAATTGCCTCAGGATACCTAGTAGCATGGTCTACTACAACAAGTATAAACCTGTTGCCTGAGGAGGTTGGAGGATCAAGGGGACCAACGATGTCAATCCCTACTCTCTCAAACGGGACTCCCACAACTGGGAGGAGCACTAACGGTGCCACATTCTTGGAGCCAACCTTACCAGAAGTCTGGCAGGTATGGCAGCTCCTGCAGTGTTTTTCTACTTCGGCCCCCATCTTTGGCCAATAGAAGTAGAGAGAGAGCCTTTCCTTAGTCTTCTTGAAACTCAAGTGACCAGCCAAAGGAATCTCATGGGCTAACTGCAAGAACTGAGGTCTGTTCTCTTGGGGTACTACAAGCCGCTTGTAGTCTCCAGGTGCAGACTCGGTCAGTTCACTGTAGAAGAGGCCATCTTCCTAGTGCAACCTGTATTTCCCAGGCTCTTGCCCTTCAGCCTGAGCTTCGGCCTGGTGGCGAAGACCTTCCAGAGTTGGACATTCTCTCTGTCCCTTACTGAAGTCTGCCCTGCTGGGTCCACCTTCTGCCAGTAACGACTGCAGCTCAGGATGGTCAACAGGATCCAGATCTCCAATGAGTTCCTGGCCTTCCATTAGCTCTTCTTCAGAGTCTAATTCTACCACACAGGGTTGTACCTCCCTCTCAGCCTCGGCTGGAGGTGGAGTTACGGGTGTAATTTTGGACAACCGCGGGGAAGTCCTTGTTGGCTGCACTGAACTGCTGGCTGCTGGTTTTGGGTTAGAAGCTTTAGGTTTCCCTTTCGCTTCTGATTTCTTCAAGACAGCTGTCGACAATTCCAGTGGAGCAGGAGTGATCTCTTTCTTCATCATCTCCTGGAGAGTACCGCGCATGGTCCTCTCTCTTGCGGGTCTGGTTAGCTCCTGTAACCGTTTACTAGGAGGTCTGGGAGTATGCGATACAACTCCGAGAGTTTTCAAATCGTTACCCAACAGTACGCATCCTGGTACCTCACTCTTTATGCTGACAGGTATCGTTACAGTTATGTCGTTACACTGGATGAGAACTGGTAATTGGGGAAGCATCTGCACAGGCCCTCCAGCTAACTTGGTGAGGCGTTTGGGTGCCTTAGCAACATCCTCAGCCTGAAAAAACGATTTATCCACCACAGTTATGCTGGCCCCAGTGTCCCTAATGGCAGGAGTCTCCTGACCATTCACCTGGACACTGTCCTTATAATACTCTTTAGTATTATCGGGGATAGAATTATAGACATCTAAATTCTGTTGTTCCCACAACCCCAGAGATACTAAAGAAACGCTGGCTGAGACTCCAATGGGTTTGTCAGCCAGCAGTAGAAAGTTTCCACTTGCCATTTGGACTTCCTCCTCTGGAGCGAAGGCTAAGGAGACAAGCTGGACCCCTGAAGGTTTACCCTTACATCTGGGATCTCCTTTCACGTGGTCAGTCGAGCCACAAACAAAGCATTTACCGAATGCTTTCTGGAATGGTGGCTTGTTCTGGCCTCCTTCGGGTTTGGCACCAGAAGATACACTATTCTGCTGCGGTTTTCCTTGTGGCTTACCCTTCTGGTTTTGTTTGGGGCCCTCTTTGGAATTTGAGTTATTCGAATTCTCTTTTGAGTCTTTTTTAGGCTGTCTTCCCTCATCCTTTTTCTGAGTTGCCCCAGAATCCTTATGAGTAGCCCTGTTGGCAACCCACAAGTCAGCAGCCTTCGCCAGCTTCCGGGAATCTAATTCCTTCGAATCGGCCAAGTGCTGTCTGAGCTCAGGAGAACAGGCATCATAAATAGACTCCAACATAAAAAGATTCTTCATACCCTCATAAGTGTTCACTTTGTAACCCTTAATCCATCCCTCTAAGTTTTTCAACCCTTCACTCACCCAGATAGCCCAAGGGGTTCCATCATGCTTTTTGAGGGTTCTAAACCTCTTAAGATACTGGGAAGGGGTCTTCCCGAATCTAGCTATCAAAGCTAGTTTCACACTTTCGTAATCCGTCTTATCCGCCTCCCCCAACTCCATTACCACATCAGTCGCAACAGGGGGGAGCCTAGAGAACAACCAGGGAAGCAAATCATTCCCGGTGATGTCCTGAAGCCCATGATTGTACTCAAACAGTTTTAACCAATCTAACACATCCAATCTCAGTTCATACATACCCACTAATTCCTTCGGCATCCGGGGTCTTTTGGGACTGGAGCTCCTAGAGGAACCAGAGGAGAGAGAATCATTTTCTATAAACAACTTTTTCATCTCTAACTCGTGATTAAGTTCTATTTCCCTGAGTCTTAACTCAGCTTACTTCTGCTCAGCCTGGGCATTCATCCGTCTGAACTCGAGCTCTTGGTTTCTTTCAGATTGAGCCAAGAACCGTTTGTATTCTAATTCGAGCTTCATTTTTTCAAGTTCAAAATAAGCAGGGTTACATGTGGGACCTGGTATGGGCCCCGTAGGTACAGCTGGTAAGGCAGGTAGAGGAACAGGGGAGACATTTTCGTTAGCCTCTTCTTCCTCTTCAGCCTCTTCATCACTATCATCAGAATTATGATTTAGATCAACGCCATCACTGTTATCTACATTTGCTGGAGACATTGGTTCCTCTGAACCAGTACCCAGACTTTGGTTTTCCAGCAAACTCGCTATCAGTTCTAACTTCTTGCCTCTTACAGGAAGATTCTCTTGCCTACAGAGGGATCGTAAACTCTCAGTATTTTCACCTGACAAGGACTCTTGACTGTAAGCTTCCATAGTAGACATGTTTTTGAAAGTTGCTTTTTAGTGCTAAGCTTTGTGGTTAGTTATCCTAAAGTGTCGAAAAGCACTCTAAACTGTATACTCGATACAAATCCCACCGCTGTACACCAGTGTTAGGCGGAAACCTGTGCAGTTCCCTCTGGGACCACTGCAAAAGATTTAGGACTACAGGTGTTTGGCAGTAAACCCACTTGGTAGCAGTCTGTACCACACAGATTCACTTGGTAGCTGTGGCTGAGCAGTCAGACTTCCCTCAAGAAGAGTCAGGCAGTATGTGGAGTATACAATATAGGGCAATCTTCACAGTAGAATAAGCAAACACGGAACAAGGCTTCGGTGTAAAGATATAAAGGCATTTATTTATAACAACACATCTATAGAAAACACTCTGGCACTCTTACGGTAAAATAACTTCAATCACAAATTACTATACGACGAAATAGATCAATCCCCCTAACAATATTTCGACAAGTCTAGGTTCACCAGCATCACTTATTTGCAGACAGAGGTGTATGCGTTAACCTAGATGGCACTCTAGTATTTGTTAGGACGGGAGAGAAAAATAAGGCAGGTTATGAAATCAACTCGGTACCAATACTTTACAGACAAATGCAAGGCAAGTAAGGCAGGTTACTGCAGATCACAAAGTTCAGAGGCCAGGCCCACTCGGAGAGAGGCAAGGCGATATGTCCAAAAGTGTCTCAGTGGAAATGCGCTTCGAGTCTTTATCGCAAATTGTTATGGAAAGGTTGGACCAGCTCAGAACAGAAAAGTTAAAGAAAGCTTTGAGGCGACCCCAGGGAAATGCGAGGATTAAGACACCTCACTCGATCCAGCAGAACGGGAAGCCAGGCGGGTACGGTACCTTGTTTGTGGAGAGACAGCTCCGGCGGTGGCAGTTGTTCCTGGTGGTGGATGCACGTCGGGTCTTTGCCAAGAGTAGAGAGGATCTCATCGTCGAAGAAAAGTGAAGTCCGGTGCACCACCAGGGAAGAGACCAGCCGCGAAGTGCTCCGTCACAAGGCACCACCTTTTGGTCGCGGTACAGGGATAGTGGCTATCCGGTTGCCGCTGTGCTCTGCACGGGCAATTCGACCACTGCGTCCTGGGTGAAGAAAAAGCAAAGGTGACTGGTTGTTCCCACCAGTCAGGGGAAGAGATCCTCCGGCAGGGAGATCTCCTCTGTCGTCGGGAAGTGGTGAGTCGGTTCAGCAGGGCTCCATCGGAGGTGTCGTCGTTGCAGGTCGGCTCAGCTTTACCCTCGTCGGATTCTTAGGTCCTGTGGCGACTTCTGCAGATCCAGTCCCAAAAGCCCTGCTTTTATGCAGAAACCCCCCATTCATTCAGCCTAGCTGTCACTCAAAACACACTAAGTCGTGAGCGGGGAGGCTCACCACTTGGGCCAATCACACCAGAGTGCGACCGGAGTTGGCAAGGCAACTCGGTCCCGGGTGCCTAAACCCCCTCCCACACCCCTGTGCTAACCCAGACAGAATGGCACCACTTTGGAGGGCCTCGGTACAGAAGCCCGCCAAAAGTGGAACAAAGGGCTCAACCTTTGGTTTAGGAGTCACAGAGACGAACACAGACGCCATTTTAAAAACCGAGTTCTGGCAGAAAATACCATCCGATAGACTTATTTAAGATAAGTAAACTGGTGGTACGTTAGAGATTAACTGGAAAAAGGTATCAATCTCCAACAATGGGAAGAATCCCATAGGGTTATACTCGGTGTCGAATATAACAAGTAGTTTCCACTGCCACCAGCCAAAACTCGATGAGGGGGGCCGGGACAGTGCCCCCTCGACTAACAGACCCTGGAGTAATCGTATTACCCCCGCTAGTATGTCCACAATAGGATGGTTTGTACTAGTTCTGTTAGTAAATTTAGGTCTAGTAAAGCCAATGGTGACTTTACATGCCCGGGGAGACAGTAGTCAGTCCCCGGGTATGGAGTCTATGATGGAGGTCCGCTAGGACGCCCCCGTGTTACGGCACGTAGGGTGCAGTGTAACACACATAGAAAAACATATGAGACCCTATGGAGTAAAAGACCCCATAGCCCATAGAATACATTGACATTTCAAGGAATTACACACATACATGTCCAAAAGTGGGAAAAAAAGAGTCTCACTCTTGGCAGGATGGAAAAAAACAAACTCCAGAAATCCAGCAAAGCTGCTGGGGGACTCACTAGGTTAGGAAATTCAGCCTAAACAGAGAATTCTCCCTAACACCTGAAGGTGTTGTTGCTCTTCTGCCCTTTCCTGAAGGCTTCGTTGCTCTTCTGCCATTTCCTGAAGGCCTCGTCGCTCTTCTGCCATTTTCTGAAGGCCTTGTTGCTCTTCTGCCATTTCCTGAAGGCCTTGTGGCTCTTCTGCCATTTCCTGAAGGCCTCATGGCTCTTCTGCCATTTCCTGAAGGCCTCATCTTTCTTCTGCCATTTCCTGAAGGCCTTGTCGCTCTTCTGCCATTTCCTGAAGGCCTCGTCACTCTTCTGCCATTTCCTGAAGGCCTTGTTGCTCTTCTGCCATTTCCTGAAGGCCTTGTTGCTCTTCTGCCATTTCCTGAAGGCCTTGTCGCTCTTCTGCCATTTCCTGAATGCCTCGTGGCTCTTCTGCCATTTCCTGAAGGCCTCATCTTTCTTCTGCCATTTCCTGAAGGCCTCGTCGCTCTTCTGCCATTTTCTGAAGGCCTTGTCGCTCTTCTGCCATTTCCTGAAGGCCTTGTGGCTCTTCTGCCATTTCCTGAAGGCCTCATCTTTCTTCTGCCATTTCCTGAAGGCCTCGTCGCTCTTCTGCCATTTTCTGAAGGCCTTGTTGCTCTTCTGCCATTTCCTGAAGGGCTCATTGCTCTTCTGCCATTTCCTGAAGGCCTTGTCGCTCTTCTGCCATTTCCTGACGGCCTCGTCACTCTTCTGCCATTTCCTGAAGGCCTCGTTGCTCTTCTGCCATTTCCTGAAGGCCTCGTCACTCTTCTGCCATTTCCTGCAGGCTTCGTTGCTCTTCTGCCATTTCCTGAAGGCCTTGTTGCTCTTCTGCCATTTCCTGAAGGCCTCATCGCTCTTCTGCCATTTCCTGGAGGCCTCATCGCTCTTCTGCCATTTCCTGGAGGCCTTGTAGCTCTTCTGCCATTTTTGAACACAGTTGTAAAAGGGCTTCGATCTTTGCTTCGAAGGAGCCACTGACTCCTGGTGGGTCCTTGCATTATGGTGGAGTCCTCAATTGAAGACTCTGAAGGTATTTCTTCATCGTGGTCGCTCTCACTGGATGTTGATCCATAAGTAGTGAGTCGTCTTTCTAAGTCAGGGGTCTGCGATAGGGGAGATACTTGTGCGTTGGCCTGAACACAATCAGCCGGGCCGTGGAGTTCCTTTCTATGGTTTTGCAGAGAGCCACCGCCATCCAGGGAATTCTCTCCTCTTCAGCGACGAATATCTGTCGTTCAATTTGCCGCTTGTTTCCAAAGGAGGAATCCATTTTGGATTGGGCTTCTTGTGCCAGGCGTGGCAGGGGGTGTACTTGGGGGGTGCTTGGCACTGCAGCCTCACAGGTTCTGGTTACCTTTTGCAAAATGCCGCTCTCTTCTCGGTATGTTAGGCCTGATTGTCTCGCTCTGCCAGTAATATTCTGCTAAGTATTTTCTGCTGCCAAGGACAATGCGGTAGGTAGCAGGAGGGGGGGGTGCAGGTAAAAAAAAGGGGAGCTGAGGGGGCAGGAGGGGGCAGGAGGGGGAGGGTGGCGCAGATAAAAAGGGTGGAGGAGGGGTCAGGAGGGAGCAGAAGGGCAATTGGTTCAGTCAAAGGGAAGTTATTCCTATATGTGGGAGTCTTTGCTGCTAGCCGTAACAGGCAGCGACATACCAGTTCCCAAACTCAACTGCCGCCAGCCTTTGCACCAGCTGCACTCTCCCTCTTGCCATGCACTGGGAAAGGCACCCTGCGGAGCCCTTTTTGTGGGCTTTTGTAAAGGATCAGATTTGGAAACCAGCAAAGGGATGGGCGGCGGGCACAGGTGGATGGCACACTGGGCAGTTTTTTTGAATCAAGGTAAGAGACAGGGGAAGATAAAGTAATTTGTCAAGAATCCAAATATTTGTGGGCAAGTGCTGAAGCGGTCATTAGAGGTGCAAGGTTCCAAGGTCTGCCCCGAAGGCAACAGACCAGACCACGTGCAAGGCAGAGTCAGGAAGGGCAGGAGTAGGACTGCCACATGCTGCTAGTGTCTGCCCTGAAAGCACCAGACCATGCGCAAGGCAGAGTCAGGAAGGGCGGGAGTAGGACTGCCACATGCTGCTAGTGTCTGCCCCGAAGGCACCAGACCGGACCACGTGCAAGGCAGAGTCAGGAAGGGCAGGAGTAGGACCGCCACATGCTGCTAGTGTCTGCCCGGAAGGCACCAGACCAGACCACGCACAAGGAGAGTCAGGAAGGGCAGGAGTAGGACCGCCACATGCTGCTAGTGTCTGCCCCGAAGGCAACAGACCAGACCATGCACAAGGAGAGTCAGGAAGGGCAGGAGTAGGACCGCCACATGCGGCTAGTGTCTGCCCGGAATGCACCAGACCAGACCACATGCAAGGAGAGTCAGGAAGGGCAGGAGTGGGACCGCCACATGCTGCTAATGTCTGCCCCGAAGGCATCAGACCAGACCACGCACAAGGCAGAGTCAGGAAGGGCAGGAGTAGGACCGCCACATGCTGCTAGTGTCTGACCTGAAGGCACCAGACCACACAAAAGGAGGGTCAGGAAGGGCAGGAGTAGGACTGCCACACGCTGCTAGTGTCTGTCCCGAAGGCACCAGACCAGACCACGTGCAAGGCAGAGTCAGGAAGAGCAGGAGTAGGACCACCACATGCTGCTAGTGTCTGCCCCGAAGGCACCGGACCAGACCACGCGCAAGGAGAGTCAGAAAGGACAGGAGTAGGGCCGCCACATGCTGCCAGGGTTTGCCCAAAGGCACCAGACTAGACTACGTGCAAGGCGCAAGGAGAGTCAGGAAGGGCAGGAGAAGGACTGCCACATGCTGCTAGTGTCTGCCCCAAAGGCACCAGACCAGACCATGCACAAGGCAGAGTCAGGAAGGGCAGGAGTAGGACCGCCACATGCTGCTAGTGTCTGCCCCGAAGGCACCAGACAAGACCATGCGCAAGGCAGAGTCAGGAAGGGCAGGAGTAGGACCGCCATATGCTGCTAGTGTCTGCCCCGAAGGCATCAGACCAGACCATGCGCAAGTAGAGTCAGAAGGGCAGGAGTAGGACCGCCACATGCTGCTAGTGTCTGCCCCAAAGGCACCAGAGCACGCGCAAGGCAGAGTCAGGAAGGGCAGGAGAAGAGGGCCACCACATGCTGCTAGTGTCTTCCCCGAAGGCACCAGACCAGACCATGCACAAGGCAGAGTCAGGAAGGGCAGGAGTAGGACCGCCACATGCTGCTAGTGTCTGCCCCGAAGGCACCAGACCGGACCACGTGCAAGGCAGAGTCAGGAAGGGCAGGAGTAGGACCGCCATATGCTGCTATTGTCTGCCCCGAAGGCACCAGACCAGATCATGCGCAAGTAGAGTCAGAAGGGCAGGAGTAGGACCGCCACATGCTGCTAGTGTCTGCCCCAAAGGCACCAGAGCACGTGCAAGGCAGAGTCAGGAAGGGCAGGAGAAGAGGGCCACCACATGCTGCTAGTGTCTTCCCCGAAGGCACCAGACCAGACCATGCACAAGGCAGAGTCAGGAAGGGCGGGAGTAGGACTGCCACTTGCTGCTAGTGTCTGCCCCGAAGGCACCAGACCGGACCACGTGCAAGGCAGAGTCAGGAAGGGCAGGAGTAGGACTGCCTCATGCTGTTAGTGTCTGCCCCGAAGGCACCAGACCAGACCACACGCAAGGAGAGTCAGGAAGGGCAGGAGTAGGACCACCACATGCTGCTAGTTTCTGCCCCGAAGGCAACAGACCAGACCACGCACAAGGAGAGTCAGGAAGGGCAGGAGTAGGACCGCCACATGCTGCTAGTGTCTGCCCCAAAGGCAACAGACCAGACCACGCACAAGAAGAGTCAGGAAGGGCAGGAGTAGGACCACCACATGCGGCTAGTGTCTGCCCGGAATGCACCAGACCAGACCACATGCAAGGAGAGTCAGGAAGGGCAGGAGTGGGACCGCCACATGCTGCTAATGTCTGCCCCGAAGGCATCAGACCAGACCACGCACAAGGCAGAGTCAGGAAGGGCAGGAGTAGGACTGCCACATGCTGCTAGTGTCTGACCTGAAGGCACCAGACCACACAAAAGGAGGGTCAGGAAGGGCAGGAGTAGGACTGCCACACGCTGCTAGTGTCTGTCCCGAAGGCACCAGACCAGACCACATGCAAGGCAGAGTCAGGAAGAGCAGGAGTAGGACCACCACATGCTGCTAGTGTCTGCCCCGAAGGCACCGGACCAGACCACGCGCAAGGAGAGTCAGAAAGGGCAGGAGTAGGGCCGCCACATGCTGCTAGTGTTTGCCCAAAGGCACCAGACTAGACTACGTGCAAGGCGCAAGGAGAGTCAGGAAGGGCAGGAGAAGGACTGCCACATGCTGCTAGCGTCTGCCCCAAAGGCACCAGACCAGACCATGCACAAGGCAGAGTCAGGAAGGGCAGGAGTAGGACCGCCATATGCTGCTAGTGTCTGCCCCGAAGGCATCAGACCAGACCATGCGCAAGTAGAGTCAGAAGGGCAGGAGTAGGACCGCCACATGCTGCTAGTGTCTGCCCCAAAGGCACCAGAGCACGCGCAAGGCAGAGTCAGGAAGGGCAGGAGAAGAGGGCCACCACATGCTGCTGGTGTCTTCCCCGAAGGCACCAGACCAGACCACGTGCAAGGCAGAGTCAGGAAGGGCAGGAGTAGGACCGCCATATGCTGCTAGTGTCTGCCCCGAAGGCACCAGACTGGACCATGCGCAAGTAGAGTCAGAAGGGCAGGAGTAGGACCGCCACATGCTGGTAGTGTCTGCCCCAAAGGCACCAGAGTACGCGCAAGGGAGAGTCAGGAATGGTAGGAGAAGAGGGCCACCACATGCTGCTAGTGTCTTCCCCGAAGGCACCAGACCAGACCATGCACAAGGCAGAGTCAGGAAGGGCAGGAGTAGGACCGCCACATGCTGCTAGTGTCTGCCCCGAAGGCACCAGACCAGACCATGCGCAAGGCAGAGTCAGGAAGGGCAGGAGTAGGACCGCCATATGCTGCTAGTGTCTGCCCCGAAGGCATCAGACCAGACCATGCGCAAGTAGAGTCAGAAGGGCAGGAGTAGGACCGCCACATGCTGCTAGTGTCTGCCCCAAAGGCACCAGAGCACGCGCAAGGCAGAGTCAGGAAGGGCAGGAATAGGACCGCCACATGCTGCTAGTATCTGCCCCGAAGGCACCAGACCGGACCACGTGCAAGGCAGAGTCAGGAAGGGCAGGAGTAGGACCGCCATATGCTGCTAGTGTCTGCCCCGAAGGCACCAGACTGGACCATGCGCAAGTAGAGTCAGAAGGGCAGGAGTAGGACCGCCACATGCTGGTAGTGTCTGCCCCAAAGGCACCAGAGTACGCGCAAGGGAGAGTCAGGAATGGTAGGAGAAGAGGGCCACCACATGCTGCTAGTGTCTTCCCCGAAGGCACCAGACCAGACCATGCACAAGGCAGAGTCAGGAAGTTCGGGAGTAGGACTGCCACATGCTGCTAGTGTCTGCCCCGAAGGCACCAGACCGGACCACGTGCAAGGCAGAGTCAGGAAGGGCAGGAGTAGGACTGCCTCATGCTGTTAGTGTCTGCCCCGAAGGCACCAGACCAGACCACGCGCAAGGAGAGTCAGGAAGGGCAGGAGTAGGACCGCCACATGCTGCTAGTGTCTGCCCAGAAGGCACCAGACCAGACCACGCACAAGGAGAGTCAGGAAGGGCAGGAGTAGGACCGCCACATGCTGCTAGTGTCTGCCCCGAAGGCAACAGACCAGACCACGCACAAGGAGAGTCAGGAAGGGCAGGAGTAGGACCGCCACATGCGGCTAGTGTCTGCCCGGAATGCACCAGACCAGACCACATGCAAGGAGAGTCAGGAAGGGCAGGAGTGGGACCGCCACATGCTGCTAATGTCTGCCCCGAAGGCATCAGACCAGACCACGCACAAGGCAGAGTCAGGAAGGGCAGGAGTAGGACCGCCACATGCTGCTAGTGTCTGACCTGAAGGCACCAGACCACACAAAAGGAGGGTCAGGAAGGGCAGGAGTAGGACTGCAACACGCTGCTAGTGTCTGTCCCGAAGGCACCAGACCAGACCACGTGCAAGGCAGAGTCAGGAAGAGCAGGAGTAGGACCACCACATGCTGCTAGTGTCTGCCCCGAAGGCACCGGACCAGACCACGCGCAAGGAGAGTCAGAAAGGGCAGGAGTAGGGCCGCCACATGCTGCTAGTGTTTGCTCAAAGGCACCAGACTAGACTACGTGCAAGGAGAGTCAAGAAGGGCAGGAGAAGGACTGCCACACGCTGCTAGTGTCTGTCCCGAAGGCACCAGACCAGACCACGTGCAAGGCAGAGTCAGGAAGAGCAGGAGTAGGACCGCCACATGCAGCTAGTGTCTGCCCCGAAGGCACCAGACCAGACCACGTGCAAGGAGAGTCAGGAAGGGCAGGAGTAGGACCGCCACATGCTGCTAGTGTCTACCCCGAAAGCCCCAGACCAGACCACGCGCAAGGAGAGTCAGGAAGGGCAGGAGTAGGACCGCCACATGCTGCTAGTGTCTGCCCCGAAGGCAGCAGACCAGGTGCAAAGCAGAGTCAGGAAGGGCAGAAGTAGGACCGCCAGATGCTGCTAGTGTCTGCCCCGAAGGCACCAGACCATGCGCAAGGAGAGTCACGAAGGGCAGGAGTAGGACCGACACATGCTGCTAGTGTCTGCCCCAAAGGCACCAGAGCACGTGCAAGGCAGAGTCAGGAAGGGCAGGAGTAGGGCCACCACATGCTGCTAGTGTCTGCCCCGGAGGCACCAGACCAGACCAGACCACGCGCAAGGAGAGTCAGGAAGGGCAGGAGTAGGACCGCCACATGCAGCTACTGTCTGCCCCGAAGGCACCAGACCAGACCACGTGCAAGGAGAGTCAGGAAGGGCAGGAGTAGGCCCGCCACATGCTGCTAGTGTCTGCCCCGAAAGCCCCAGTCCACGCGCAAGGAAAGTCAGGAAGGGCAGGAGTAGGACCGCCACATGCTGCTAGTGTCTGCCGCGAAGGCACCAGACCAGACCAGGTGCAAAGCAGAGTCAGGAAGGGCAGAAGTAGGACCGCCAGATGCTGCTAGTGTCTGCCCCGAAGGCACCAGACCATGCGCAAGGTGAGTCACGAAGGGCAGGAGTAGGACCGACACATGCTGCTAGTGTCTGCCCCAAAGGCACCAGAGCATGCGCAGGGCAGAGTCAGGAAGGGCAGGAGTAGGACCGCCACATGCTGCTAGTGTCTGCCCCAAAGGCACCAGACCAGACCACGCGCAAGGAGAGTCAGGAAGGGCAGGAGTAGGCGCACCACATGCTGCTAGTGTCTGCCCCGAAGGCACCAGACCACGCACAAGGAGAGTCAGGAAGGACAGGAGTAGGACTGCCACATGCTGCTAGTGTCTGCCCCGAAGGCACCAGACCAGACCACGCGCAAGGAGAGTCAGGAAGAGCAGGAGTAGGATCACCACACACTGCTAGTGTCTGCCCCAAAGGCACCAGACCAGACCACGAGCAAGGAGTGTCAGGAAGGGCAGGAGTAGGACCGCCACATGCTGCTAGTGTCTGCCTCGAAGGCACCAGACCAGACCACGTGCAAAGCAGAGTCATGAAGAGCAGGAGTAGGATCGCCACACACTGCTAGTGTCTGCCCCAAAGGCACTAGACCAGACCACGCGCAAGGCAGAGTCAGGAAGGGCAGGAGTAAGACCGCCACATGCTGCTAGTGTCAGCCCCGAAGGCACCAGACCAGACCATGCACAAGGCAGAGTCAGGAAGGGCAGGAGTAGGACCGCCACATGCTGCTAGTGTCTGCCCCGAAGGCACCAGACAAGACCATGCGCAAGGCAGAGTCAGGAAGGGCAGGAGTAGGACCGCCATATGCTGCTATTGTCTGCCCCGAAGGCACCAGACCAGATCATGCGCAAGTAGAGTCAGAAGGGCAGGAGTAGGACCGCCACATGCTGCTAGTGTCTGCCCCAAAGGCACCAGAGCACGTGCAAGGCAGAGTCAGGAAGGGCAGGAGAAGAGGGCCACCACATGCTGCTAGTGTCTTCCCCGAAGGCACCAGACCAGACCATGCACAAGGCAGAGTCAGGAAGGGCGGGAGTAGGACTGCCACATGCTGCTAGTGTCTGCCCCGAAGGCACCAGAGCACGTGCAAGGCAGAGTCAGGAAGGGCAGGAGAAGAGGGCCACCACATGCTGCTAGTGTCTTCCCCGAAGGCACCAGACCAGACCATGCACAAGGCAGAGTCAGGAAGGGCGGGAGTAGGACTGCCACATGCTGCTAGTGTCTGCCCCGAAGGCACCAGACCGGACCACGTGCAAGGCAGAGTCAGGAAGGGCAGGAGTAGGACTGCCTCATGCTGTTAGTGTCTGCCCCGAAGGCACCAGACCAGACCACACGCAAGGAGAGTCAGGAAGGGCAGGAGTAGGACCACCACATGCTGCTAGTTTCTGCCCCGAAGGCAACAGACCAGACCACGCACAAGGAGAGTCAGGAAGGGCAGGAGTAGGACCGCCACATGCTGCTAGTGTCTGCCCCAAAGGCAACAGACCAGACCACGCACAAGAAGAGTCAGGAAGGGCAGGAGTAGGACCACCACATGCGGCTAGTGTCTGCCCGGAATGCACCAGACCAGACCACATGCAAGGAGAGTCAGGAAGGGCAGGAGTGGGACCGCCACATGCTGCTAATGTCTGCCCCGAAGGCATCAGACCAGACCACGCACAAGGCAGAGTCAGGAAGGGCAGGAGTAGGACTGCCACATGCTGCTAGTGTCTGACCTGAAGGCACCAGACCACACAAAAGGAGGGTCAGGAAGGGCAGGAGTAGGACTGCCACACGCTGCTAGTGTCTGTCCCGAAGGCACCAGACCAGACCACATGCAAGGCAGAGTCAGGAAGAGCAGGAGTAGGACCACCACATGCTGCTAGTGTCTGCCCCGAAGGCACCGGACCAGACCACGCGCAAGGAGAGTCAGAAAGGGCAGGAGTAGGGCCGCCACATGCTGCTAGTGTTTGCCCAAAGGCACCAGACTAGACTACGTGCAAGGCGCAAGGAGAGTCAGGAAGGGCAGGAGAAGGACTGCCACATGCTGCTAGCGTCTGCCCCAAAGGCACCAGACCAGACCATGCACAAGGCAGAGTCAGGAAGGGCAGGAGTAGGACCGCCACATGCTGCTAGTGTCTGCCCCGAAGGCACCAGACCAGACCATGCGCAAGGCAGAGTCAGGAAGGGCAGGAGTAGGACCGCCATATGCTGCTAGTGTCTGCCCCGAAGGCATCAGACCAGACCATGCGCAAGTAGAGTCAGAAGGGCAGGAGTAGGACCGCCACATGCTGCTAGTGTCTGCCCCAAAGGCACCAGAGCACGCGCAAGGCAGAGTCAGGAAGGGCAGGAGAAGAGGGCCACCACATGCTGCTGGTGTCTTCCCCGAAGGCACCAGACCAGACCACGTGCAAGGCAGAGTCAGGAAGGGCAGGAGTAGGACCGCCATATGCTGCTAGTGTCTGCCCCGAAGGCACCAGACTGGACCATGCGCAAGTAGAGTCAGAAGGGCAGGAGTAGGACCGCCACATGCTGGTAGTGTCTGCCCCAAAGGCACCAGAGTACGCGCAAGGGAGAGTCAGGAATGGTAGGAGAAGAGGGCCACCACATGCTGCTAGTGTCTTCCCCGAAGGCACCAGACCAGACCATGCACAAGGCAGAGTCAGGAAGGGCAGGAGTAGGACCGCCACATGCTGCTAGTGTCTGCCCCGAAGGCACCAGACCAGACCATGCGCAAGGCAGAGTCAGGAAGGGCAGGAGTAGGACCGCCATATGCTGCTAGTGTCTGCCCCGAAGGCATCAGACCAGACCATGCGCAAGTAGAGTCAGAAGGGCAGGAGTAGGACCGCCACATGCTGCTAGTGTCTGCCCCAAAGGCACCAGAGCACGCGCAAGGCAGAGTCAGGAAGGGCAGGAGTAGGACCGCCACATGCTGCTAGTGTCTGCCCCGAAGGCACCAGACCGGACCACGTGCAAGGCAGAGTCAGGAAGGGCAGGAGTAGGACCGCCATATGCTGCTAGTGTCTGCCCCGAAGGCACCAGACTGGACCATGCGCAAGTAGAGTCAGAAGGGCAGGAGTAGGACCGCCACATGCTGGTAGTGTCTGCCCCAAAGGCACCAGAGTACGCGCAAGGGAGAGTCAGGAATGGTAGGAGAAGAGGGCCACCACATGCTGCTAGTGTCTTCCCCGAAGGCACCAGACCAGACCATGCACAAGGCAGAGTCAGGAAGTTCGGGAGTAGGACTGCCACATGCTGCTAGTGTCTGCCCCGAAGGCACCAGACCGGACCACGTGCAAGGCAGAGTCAGGAAGGGCAGGAGTAGGACTGCCTCATGCTGTTAGTGTCTGCCCCGAAGGCACCAGACCAGACCACGCGCAAGGAGAGTCAGGAAGGGCAGGAGTAGGACCGCCACATGCTGCTAGTGTCTGCCCAGAAGGCACCAGACCAGACCACGCACAAGGAGAGTCAGGAAGGGCAGGAGTAGGACCGCCACATGCTGCTAGTGTCTGCCCCGAAGGCAACAGACCAGACCACGCACAAGGAGAGTCAGGAAGGGCAGGAGTAGGACCGCCACATGCGGCTAGTGTCTGCCCGGAATGCACCAGACCAGACCACATGCAAGGAGAGTCAGGAAGGGCAGGAGTGGGACCGCCACATGCTGCTAATGTCTGCCCCGAAGGCATCAGACCAGACCACGCACAAGGCAGTGTCAGGAAGGGCAGGAGTAGGACCGCCACATGCTGCTAGTGTCTGACCTGAAGGCACCAGACCACACAAAAGGAGGGTCAGGAAGGGCAGGAGTAGGACTGCAACACGCTGCTAGTGTCTGTCCCGAAGGCACCAGACCAGACCACGTGCAAGGCAGAGTCAGGAAGAGCAGGAGTAGGACCACCACATGCTGCTAGTGTCTGCCCCGAAGGCACCGGACCAGACCACGCGCAAGGAGAGTCAGAAAGGGCAGGAGTAGGGCCGCCACATGCTGCTAGTGTTTGCTCAAAGGCACCAGACTAGACTACGTGCAAGGAGAGTCAAGAAGGGCAGGAGAAGGACTGCCACACGCTGCTAGTGTCTGTCCCGAAGGCACCAGACCAGACCACGTGCAAGGCAGAGTCAGGAAGAGCAGGAGTAGGACCGCCACATGCAGCTAGTGTCTGCCCCGAAGGCACCAGACCAGACCACGTGCAAGGAGAGTCAGGAAGGGCAGGAGTAGGACCGCCACATGCTGCTAGTGTCTACCCCGAAAGCCCCAGACCAGACCACGCGCAAGGAGAGTCAGGAAGGGCAGGAGTAGGACCGCCACATGCTGCTAGTGTCTGCCCCGAAGGCAGCAGACCAGGTGCAAAGCAGAGTCAGGAAGGGCAGAAGTAGGACCGCCAGATGCTGCTAGTGTCTGCCCCGAAGGCACCAGACCATGCGCAAGGAGAGTCACGAAGGGCAGGAGTAGGACCGACACATGCTGCTAGTGTCTGCCCCAAAGGCACCAGAGCACGTGCAAGGCAGAGTCAGGAAGGGCAGGAGTAGGGCCACCACATGCTGCTAGTGTCTGCCCCGGAGGCACCAGACCAGACCAGACCACGCGCAAGGAGAGTCAGGAAGGGCAGGAGTAGGACCGCCACATGCAGCTACTGTCTGCCCCGAAGGCACCAGACCAGACCACGTGCAAGGAGAGTCAGGAAGGGCAGGAGTAGGCCCGCCACATGCTGCTAGTGTCTGCCCCGAAAGCCCCAGTCCACGCGCAAGGAAAGTCAGGAAGGGCAGGAGTAGGACCGCCACATGCTGCTAGTGTCTGCCGCGAAGGCACCAGACCAGACCAGGTGCAAAGCAGAGTCAGGAAGGGCAGAAGTAGGACCGCCAGATGCTGCTAGTGTCTGCCCCGAAGGCACCAGACCATGCGCAAGGTGAGTCACGAAGGGCAGGAGTAGGACCGACACATGCTGCTAGTGTCTGCCCCAAAGGCACCAGAGCATGCGCAGGGCAGAGTCAGGAAGGGCAGGAGTAGGACCGCCACATGCTGCTAGTGTCTGCCCCAAAGGCACCAGACCAGACCACGCGCAAGGAGAGTCAGGAAGGGCAGGAGTAGGCGCACCACATGCTGCTAGTGTCTGCCCCGAAGGCACCAGACCACGCACAAGGAGAGTCAGGAAGGACAGGAGTAGGACTGCCACATGCTGCTAGTGTCTGCCCCGAAGGCACCAGACCAGACCACGCGCAAGGAGAGTCAGGAAGAGCAGGAGTAGGATCACCACACACTGCTAGTGTCTGCCCCAAAGGCACCAGACCAGACCACGAGCAAGGAGTGTCAGGAAGGGCAGGAGTAGGACCGCCACATGCTGCTAGTGTCTGCCTCGAAGGCACCAGACCAGACCACGTGCAAAGCAGAGTCATGAAGAGCAGGAGTAGGATCGCCACACACTGCTAGTGTCTGCCCCAAAGGCACTAGACCAGACCACGCGCAAGGCAGAGTCAGGAAGGGCAGGAGTAAGACCGTCACATGCTGCTAGTGTCAGCCCCGAAGGCACCAGACCAGAACACGCGCAAGGAGAGTCAGGAAGGGCAGGAGTAGGACCGCCACATGCTGCTAGTGTCTGCCCCAAAGGCACCAGAGCACGCGCAAGGCAGAGTCAGGAAGGGCAGGAGAAGAGGGCCACCACATGCTGCTAGTGTCTTCCCCGAAGGCACCAGACCAGACCATGCAGAAGGCAGAGTCAGGAAGGGCGGGAGTAGGACTGCCACATGCTGCTAGTGTCTGCCCCGAAGGCACCAGACCAGACCACGCGCAAGGCATAGTCTGGAAGGGCAGGAGTAGGACCGCCACATGCTGCTAGTGTCTGCCCCAAAGGCACCAGACCAGACCACGCGCAAGGAGTGTCAGGAAGAGCAGGAGTAGGATCGCCACACACTGCTAGTGTCTGCCCCGAAGGCACCAGACCACGCACAAGGAGAGTCAGGAAGGACAGGAGTAGGACTGCCACATGCTGCTAGTGTCTGCCCCGAAGGCACCAGACCAGACCACGCGCAAGGAGAGTCAGGAAGAGCAGGAGTAGGATCGCCACACACTGCTAGTGTCTGCCCCAAAGGCACCGGACCAGACCACGCGCAAGGCATAGTCTGGAAGGGCAGGAGTAGGACCGCCACATGCTGCTAGTGTCTGCCCCAAAGGCACCAGACCAGACCACGCGCAAGGAGTGTCAGGAAGGGCAGGAGTAGGACCGCCACATGCTGCTAGTGTCTGCCTCGAAGGCACCAGACCAGACCACGTGCAAAGCAGAGTCATGAAGAGCAGGAGTAGGATTGCCACACACTGCTAGTGTCTGCCCCAAAGGCACTAGACCAGACCACGCGCAAGGCAGAGTCAGGAAGGGCAGGAGTAAGACCGTCACATGCTGCTAGTGTCAGCCCCGAAGGCACCAGACCAGAACACGCGCAAGGAGAGTCAGGAAGGGCAGGAGTAGGACCGCCACATGCTGCTAGTGTCTGCCCCAAAGGCACCAGAGCACGCGCAAGGCAGAGTCAGGAAGGGCAGGAGAAGAGGGCCACCACATGCTGCTAGTGTCTTCCCCGAAGGCACCAGACCAGACCATGCAGAAGGCAGAGTCAGGAAGGGCGGGAGTAGGACTGCCACATGCTGCTAGTGTCTGCCCCGAAGGCACCAGACCAGACCACGTGCAAGGCAGAGTCAGGAAGGGCAGGAGTAGGACTGCCTCATGCTGTTAGTGTATGCCCCGAAGGCACCAGACCAGACCACGCGCAAGGAGAGTCAGGAAGGGCAGGAGTAGGACCGCCACATGCTGCTAGTGTCTGCCCAGAAGGCACCAGACCAGACCACGCAAAAGGAGAGTCAGGAAGGGCAGGAGTAGGACCGCCACATGCTGCTAGTGTCTGCCCCGAAGGCAACAGACCAGACCACGCACAAGGAGAGTCAGGAAGGGCAGGAGTAGGACCGCCACATGCGGCTAGTGTCTGCCCGGAATGCACCAGACCAGACCACATGCAAGCAGAGTCAGGAAGGGCAGGAGTGGGACCGCCACATGCTGCTAATGTCTGCCCCGAAGGCATCAGACTAGACCACGCACAAGGCAGAGTCAGGAAGGGCAGGAGTAGGACCGCCACATGCTGCTAGTGTCTGACCTGAAGGCACCAGACCACACAAAAGGAGGGTCAGGAAGGGCAGGAGTAGGACTGCCACACGCTGCTAGTGTCTGTCCCGAAGGCACCAGACCAGACCACGTGCAAGGCAGAGTCAGGAAGAGCAGGAGTAGGACCACCACATGCTGCTAGTGTCTGCCCCGAAGGCACCGGACCAGACCACGCTCAAGGAGAGTCAGAAAGGGCAGGAGTAGGGCCGCCACATGCTGCTAGTGTTTGCCCGAAGGCACCAGACCAGACCATGCACAAGGCAGAGTCAGGAAGGGCAGGAGTAGGACCGCCACATGCTGCTAGTGTCTGCCCCGAAGGCACCAGACCGGACCACGTGCAAGGCAGAGTCAGGAAGGGCAGGAGTAGGACCGCCATATGCTGCTAGTGTCTGCCCCGAAGGCACCAGACTAGACCATGCGCAAGTAGAGTCAGAAGGGCAGGAGTAGGACCGCCACATGCTGCTAGTGTCTGCCCCAAAGGCACCAGAGTACGCGCAAGGCAGAGTCAGGAAGGGCAGGAGAAGAGGGCCACCACATGCTGCTAGTGTCTTCCCCGAAGGCACCAGACCAGACCATGCACAAGGCAGAGTCAGGAAGTTCGGGAGTAGGACTGCCACATGCTGCTAGTGTCTGCCCCGAAGGCACCAGACCGGACCACGTGCAAGGCAGAGTCAGGAAGGGCAGGAGTAGGACTGCCTCATGCTGTTAGTGTCTGCCCTGAAGGCACCAGACCAGACCACGCGCAAGGAGAGTCAGGAAGGGCAGGAGTAGGACCGCCACATGCTGCTAGTGTCTGCCCAGAAGGCACCAGACCAGACCACGCAAAAGGAGAGTCAGGAAGGGCAGGAGTAGGACCGCCACATGCTGCTAGTGTCTGCCCCGAAGGCAACAGACCAGACCACGCACAAGGAGAGTCAGGAAGGGCAGGAGTAGGACCGCCACATGCGGCTAGTGTCTGCCCGGAATGCACCAGACCAGACCACATGCAAGGAGAGTCAGGAAGGGCAGGAGTGGGACCGCCACATGCTGCTAATGTCTGCCCCGAAGGCATCAGACCAGACCACGCACAAGGCAGAGTCAGGAAGGGCAGGAGTAGGACCGCCACATGCTGCTAGTGTCTGCCCCGAAGGCACCGGACCAGTCCACGCGCAAGGAGAGTCAGGAAGAGCAGGAGTAGGACCACCACATGCTGCTAGTGTCTGCCCCGAAGGCACCGGACCAGTCCACGCGCAAGGAGAGTCAGAAAGGGCAGGAGTCGGGCCGCCACATGCTGCTAGTGTTTGCTCAAAGGCACCAGACTAGACTACGTGCAAGGTGCAAGGAGAGTCAAGAAGGGCAGGAGAAGGACTGCCACACGCTGCTAGTGTCTGTCCCGAAGGCACCAGACCAGACCACGTGCAAGGCAGAGTCAGGAAGAGCAGGAGTAGGACCGCCACATGCAGCTAGTGTCTGCCCCGAAGGCACCAGACCAGACCACGTGCAAGGAGAGTCAGGAAGGGCAGGAGTAGGACCGCCACATGCTGCTAGTGTCTACCCCGAAAGCCCCAGACCAGACCACGCGCAAGGAGAGTCAGGAAGGGCAGGAGTAGGACCGCCACATGCTGCTAGTGTCTGCCCCGAAGGCAGCAGACCAGGTGCAAGGCAGAGTCAGGAAGGGCAGAAGTAGGACCGCCAGATGCTGCTAGTGTCTGCCCCGAAGGCACCAGACCATGCGCAAGGAGAGTCACGAAGGGCAGGAGTAGGACCGACACATGCTGCTAGTGTCTGCCCCAAAGGCACCAGAGCACGTGCAAGGCAGAGTCAGGAAGGGCAGGAGTAGGGCCACCACATGCTGCTAGTGTCTGCCCCGGAGGCACCAGACCACGCGCAAGGAGAGTCAGGAAGGGCAGGAGTAGGACCGCCACATGCAGCTAGTGTCTGCCCCGAAGGCACCAGACCAGACCACGTGCAAGGAGAGTCAGGAAGGGCAGGAGTAGGCCCGCCACATGCTGCTAGTGTCTGCCCCGAAAGCACCAGTCCACGCGCAAGGAAAGTCAGGAAGGGCAGGAGTAGGACCGCCACATGCTGCTAGTGTCTGCCGCGAAGGCACCAGTCCAGACCAAGTGCAAAGCAGAGTCAGGAAGGGCAGAAGTAGGACCGCCAGATGCTGCTAGTGTCTGCCCCGAAGGCACCAGACCATGCGCAAGGTGAGTCACGAAGGGCAGGAGTAGGACCGACACATGCTGCTAGTGTCTTGAGCATGCGCAAGGCAGAGTCAGGAAGGGCAGGAGTAGGACCGCCACATGCTGCTAGTGTCTGCCCCAAAGGCACCAGACCAGACCACGCGCAAGGAGAGTCAGGAAGGACAGGAGTAGGACTGCCACATGCTGCTAGTGTCTGCCCCGAAGGCACCAGACCAGACCACGCGCAAGGAGAGTCAGGAAGAGCAGGAGTAGGATCGCCACACACTGCTAGTGTCTGCCCCAAAGGCACCGGACCAGACCACGCGCAAGGCATAGTCTGGAAGGGCAGGAGTAGGACCGCCACATGCTGCTAGTGTCTGCCCCAAAGGCACCAGACCAGACCACGCGCAAGGAGTGTCAGGAAGGGCAGGAGTAGGACCGCCACATGCTGCTAGTGTCTGCCTCGAAGGCACCAGACCAGACCACGTGCAAAGCAGAGTCATGAAGAGCAGGAGTAGGCTCGCCACACACTGCTAGTGTCTTCCCCAAAGGCACTAGACTAGACCACGCGCAAGGCAGAGTCAGGAAGGGCAGGAGTAAGACCGTCACATGCTGCTAGTGTCAGCCCCGAAGGCACCAGACCAGAACATGCGCAAGGAGAGTCAGGAAGGGCAGGAGAAGGACCGCAACATGCTGCTAGTGTCTGCCCCAAAGGCACCAGAGCACGCGCAAGGCAGAGTCAGGAAGGGCAGGAGAAGAGGGCCACCACATGCTGCTAGTGTCTTCCCCGAAGGCACCAGACCAGACCATGCAGAAGGCAGAGTCAGGAAGGGCGGGAGTAGGACTGCCAAATGCTGCTAGTGTCTGCCCCGAAGGCACCAGACCAGACCACGCGCAAGGCATAGTCTGAAAGGGCAGGAGTAGGACCGCCACATGCTGCTAGTGTCTGCCCCAAAGGCACCAGACCAGACCACGCGCAAGGAGTGTCAGGAAGAGCAGGAGTAGGATCGCCACACACTGCTAGTGTCTGCCCCGAAGGCACCAGACCACGTACAAGGAGAGTCAGGAAGGACAGGAGTAGGACTGCCACATGCTGCTAGTGTCTGCCCCGAAGGCACCAGACCAGACCACGCGCAAGGAGAGTCAGGAAGAGCAGGAGTAGGATCGCCACACACTGCTAGTGTCTGCCCCAAAGGCACCGGACCAGACCACGTGCAAGGCATAGTCTGGAAGGGCAGGAGTAGGACCGCCACATGCTGCTAGTGTCTGCCCCAAAGGCACCAGACCAGACCACGCGCAAGGAGTGTCAGGAAGGGCAGGAGTAGGACCGCCACATGCTGCTAGTGTCTGCCTCGAAGGCACCAGACCAGACCACGTGCAAAGCAGAGTCATGAAGAGCAGGAGTAGGATCGCCACACACTGCTAGTGTCTGCCCCAAAGGCACTAGACCAGACCACGCGCAAGGCAGAGTCAGGAAGGGCAGGAGTAAGACCGTCACATGCTGCTAGTGTCAGCCCCGAAGGCACCAGACCAGAACACGCGCAAGGAGAGTCAGGAAGGGCAGGAGTAGGACCGCCACATGCTGCTAGTGTCTGCCCCAAAGGCACCAGAGCACGCGCAAGGCAGAGTCAGGAAGGGCAGGAGAAGAGGGCCACCACATGCTGCTAGTGTCTTCCCCGAAGGCACCAGACCAGACCATGCACAAGGCAGAGTCAGGAAGGGTGTGAGTAGGACTGCCACATGCTGCTAGTGTCTGCCCCGAAGGCACCAGACCAGACCACGTACAAGGCAGAGTCAGGAAGGGCAGGAGTAGGACTGCCTCATGCTGTTAGTGTCTGCCCCGAAGTCACCAGACCAGACCACGCGCAAGGAGAGTCAGGAAGGGCAGGAGTAGGACCGCCACATGCTGCTAGTGTCTGCCCAGAAGGCACCAGACCAGACCACGCAAAAGGAGAGTCAGGAAGGGCAGGAGTAGGACCGCCACATGCTGCTAGTGTCTGCCCCGAAGGCAACAGACCAGACCACGCACAAGGAGAGTCAGGAAGGGCAGGAGTAGGACCGCCACATGCGGCTAGTGTCTGCCCGGAATGCACCAGACCAGACTACATGCAAGCAGAGTCAGGAAGGGCAGGAGTGGGACCGCCACATGCTGCTAATGTCTGCCCCGAAGGCATCAGACCAGACCACGCACAAGGCAGAGTCAGGAAGGGCAGGAGTAGGACCGCCACATGCTGCTAGTGTCTGACCTGAAGGCACCAGACCACACAAAAGGAGGGTCAGGAAGGGCAGGAGTAGGACTGCCACACGCTGCTAGTGTCTGTCCCGAAGGCACCAGACCAGACCACGTGCAAGGCAGAGTCAGGAAGAGCAGGAGTAGGACCACCACATGCTGCTAGTGTCTGCCCCGAAGGCACCGGACCAGACCACGCTCAAGGAGAGTCAGAAAGGGCAGGAGTAGGGCCGCCACATGCTGCTAGTGTTTGCCCAAAGGCACCAGACTAGACTACGTGCAAGGCGCAAGGAGAGTCAGGAAGGGCAGGAGAAGGACTGCCACATGCTGCTAGTGTCTGCCCCAAAGGCACCAGACCAGACCATGCACAAGGCAGAGTCAGGAAGGGCAGGAGTAGGACCGCCACATGCTGCTAGTGTCTGCCCCGAAGGCACCAGACCAGACCATGCGCAAGGCATAGTCAGGAAGGGCAGGAGTAGGACCGCCATATGCTGCTAGTGTCTGCCCCGAAGGCACCAGACCGGACCACGTGCAAGGAAGAGTCAGGAAGGGCAGGAGTAGGACCGCCATATCCTGCTAGTGTCTGCCCCGAAGTCACCAGACCAGACCATGCGCAAGTAGAGTCAGATGGGCAGGAGTAGGACCGCCACATGCTGCTAGTGTCTGCCCCAAAGGCACCAGAGCACGCGCAAGGCAGAGTCAGGAAGGGCAGGAGAAGAGGGCCACCACATGCTGCTAGTGTCTTCTCCGAAGGCACCAGACCAGACCATGCACAAGGCAGAGTCAGGAAGGGCAGGAGTAGGACCGCCACATGCTGCTAGTGTCTGCCCCGAAGGCACCAGACCGGACCACATGCAAGGCAGAGTATGGAAGGGCAGGAGTAGGACCGCCATATGCTGCTAATGTCTGCCCCGAAGGCACCAGACCAGACCACGCGCAAGTAGAGTCAGAAGGGCAGGAGTAGGACCGCCACATGCTGCTAGTGTCTGCACCAAAGGCACCAGAGCACGCGCAAGGCAGAGTCAGGAAGGGCAGGAGAAGAGGGCCACCACATGCTGCTAGTGTCTTCCCCGAAGGCACCAGACGAGACCATGCACAAGGCAGAGTCAGGAAGGGCGGGAGTAGGACTGCCACATGCTGCTAGTGTCTGCCCCGAAGGCACCAGACCGGACCACGTGCAAGGCAGAGTCAGGAAGGGCAGGAGTAGGACTGCCTCATGCTGTTAGTGTCTGCCCCGAAGGCACCAGACCAGACCATGCGCAAGGAGAGTCAGGAAGGGCAGGAGTAGGACCGCCACATGCTGCTAGTGTCTGCCCGGAAGGCACCAGACCAGACCACGCACAAGGAGAGTCAGGAAGGGCAGGAGTAGGACCACCACATGCTGCTAGTGTCTGCCCCGAAGGCACTAGACCGCGCGCAAGGCTGAGTCAGGAAGGGAAGGAGTAGGACCGCCACATGCTGCTAGTGTCTGCCCCGAAGGCACCGGACCAGACCACGCGCAAAGCAGAGTCAGGAAGGGCAGGAGTAGGACCACCACATGCTGCTAGTGTCTGCCCCGAAGGCACCAGACCAGACCATATGCAAGGCCGAGTCAGGAAGGGCAGGAGTAGGACCGCCACATGCTGCTAGTGTCTGTCCTGAAGGCACCAGACCACATGCAAGACAGAGTCAGGAAGGGCAGGAGTAGGACCGCCACATGCTGCTAGTGTCTGCCCCGAAGGTACCAGACCAGACCACGCGCAAGGCAGAGTCAGGAAGGGTAGGAGTAGGACCGCCACATGCTGCTAGTGTCTTGACCGAAGGCACCAGACCAGACCACGCCCAAGGCAGAGTCAGGAAGGGCAGGAATAGGACCGCCACATGCTGCTAGTGTCTGCCCCGAAGGTACCAGACCAGACCACACGCAAGGCAGAGTCAGGAAGGGTAGGAGTAGGACCGCCACATGCTGCTAGTGTCTTCCCCGAAGGCACTAGACCGCGCGCAAGGCTGAGTCAGGAAGGGAAGGAGTAGGACCGCCACATGCTGCTAGTGTCTCCCCCGAAGGCACCGGACCAGACCACGCGCAAAGCAGAGTCAGGACGGGCAGGAGTAGGACCACCACATGCTGCTAGTGTCTGCCCCGAAGGCACAAGACCAGACCACATGCAAGGCTGAGTCAGGAAGGGCAGGAGTAGGACCGCCACATGCTGCTAGAGTCTGCCCTGAAGGTACCAGACCAGACCACGCGCAAGGCAAAGTCAGGAAGGGCAGGAGTAGGACCGCCACATGCTGCTAGTGCCTGCCCCGAAGGCACCAGACCAGACCATACGCAAGGCAGAGTCAGGAAGGGCAAGAGTAGGACTGCCACATGCTGCTAGTGTCTGTCCCAAAGGCACCAGACCAGACCACGCGCAAGGAGAGTCCAGAAGGGCAGGAGTAGGACCGCCACATGCTGCTAGAGTCTGCCCCGAAGGTACCAGACCAGACCACGCGCAAGGCAGAGTCAGGAAGGGCAGGAGTAGGACCGCCACATGCTGCTAGTGTCTGCCCCGAAGGCAGCAGACCAGGTGCAAGGCAGAGTCAGGAAGGGCAGAAGTAGGACCGCCAGATGCTGCTAGTGTCTGCCCCGAAGGCACCAGACCATGCGCAAGGAGAGTCACGAAGGGCAGGAGTAGGACCGACACATGCTGCTAGTGTCTGCCCCAAAGGCACCAGAGCACGTGCAAGGCAGAGTCAGGAAGGGCAGGAGTAGGGCCACCACATGCTGCTAGTGTCTGCCCCGGAGGCACCAGACCACGCGCAAGGAGAGTCAGGAAGGGCAGGAGTAGGACCGCCACATGCAGCTAGTGTCTGCCCCGAATGCACCAGACCAGACCACGTGCAAGGAGAGTCAGGAAGGGCAGGAGTAGGCCCGCCACATGCTGCTAGTGTCTGCCCCGAAAGCACCAGTCCACGCGCAAGGAAAGTCAGGAAGGGCAGGAGTAGGACCGCCACATGCTGCTAGTGTCTGCCGCGAAGGCACCAGACCAGACCAGGTGCAAAGCAGAGTCAGGAAGGGCAGAAGTAGGACCGCCAGATGCTGCTAGTGTCTGCCCCGAAGGCACCAGACCATGCGCAAGGTGAGTCACGAAGGGCAGGAGTAGGACCGACACATGCTGCTAGTGTCTGCCCCAAAGGCACCAGAGCATGCGCAAGGCAGAGTCAGGAAGGGCAGGAGTAGGACCGCCACATGCTGCTAGTGTCTGCCCCAAAGGCACCAGACCAGACCACGCGCAAGGAGAGTCAGGAAGGGCAGGAGTAGGCCCACCACATGCTGCTAGTGTCTGCCCCAAAGGCACCAGACCACGCACAAGGAGAGTCAGGAAGGACAGGAGTAGGACTGCCACATGCTGCTAGTGTCTGCCCCGAAGGCACCAGACCAGACCACGCGCAAGGAGAGTCAGGAAGAGCAGGAGTAGGATCGCCACACACTGCTAGTGTCTGCCCCAAAGGCACCGGACCAGACCACGCGCAAGGCATAGTCTGGAAGGGCAGGAGTAGGACCGCCACATGCTGCTAGTGTCTGCCCCAAAGGCACCAGACCAGACCACGCGCAAGGAGTGTCAGGAAGGGCAGGAGTAGGACCGCCACATGCTGCTAGTGTCTGCCTCGAAGGCACCAGACCAGACCACGTGCAAAGCAGAGTCATGAAGAGCAGGAGTAGGATCGCCACACACTGCTAGTGTCTGCCCCAAAGGCACTAGACCAGACCACGCGCAAGGCAGAGTCAGGAAGGGCAGGAGTAAGACCGTCACATGCTGCTAGTGTCAGCCCCGAAGGCACCAGACCAGAACATGCGCAAGGAGAGTCAGGAAGGGCAGGAGAAGGACCGCAACATGCTGCTAGTGTCTGCCCCAAAGGCACCAGAGCACGCGCAAGGCAGAGTCAGGAAGGGCAGGAGAAGAGGGCCACCACATGCTGCTAGTGTCTTCCCCGAAGGCACCAGACCAGACCATGCAGAAGGCAGAGTCAGGAAGGGCGGGAGTAGGACTGCCACATGCTGCTAGTGTCTGCCCCGAAGGCACCAGACCAGACCACGCGCAAGGAGTGTCAGGAAGAGCAGGAGTAGGATCGCCACACACTGCTAGTGTCTGCCCCGAAGGCACCAGACCACGTACAAGGAGAGTCAGGAAGGACAGGAGTAGGACTGCCACATGCTGCTAGTGTCTGCCCCGAAGGCACCAGACCAGACCACGCGCAAGGAGAGTCAGGAAGAGCAGGAGTAGGATCGCCACACACTGCTAGTGTCTGCCCCAAAGGCACCGGACCAGACCACGTGCAAGGCATAGTCTGGAGGGGCAGGAGTAGGACCGCCACCTGCTGCTAGTGTCTGCCCCAAAGGCACCAGACCAGACCACGCGCAAGGAGTGTCAGGAAGGGCAGGAGTAGGACCGCCACATGCTGCTAGTGTCTGCCTCGAAGGCACCAGACCAGACCACGTGCAAAGCAGAGTCATGAAGAGCAGGAGTAGGATCGCCACACACTGCTAGTGTCTGCCCCAAAGGCACTAGACCAGACCACGCGCAAGGCAGAGTCAGGAAGGGCAGGAGTAAGACCGTCACATGCTGCTAGTGTCAGCCCCGAAGGCACCAGACCAGAACACGCGCAAGGAGAGTCAGGAAGGGCAGGAGTAGGACCGCCACATGCTGCTAGTGTCTGCCCCAAAGGCACCAGAGCACGCGCAAGGCAGAGTCAGGAAGGGCAGGAGAAGAGGGCCACCACATGCTGCTAGTGTCTTCCCCGAAGGCACCAGACCAGACCATGCACAAGGCAGAGTCAGGAAGGGTGGGAGTAGGACTGCCACATGCTGCTAGTGTCTGCCCCGAAGGCACCAGACCAGACCACGTGCAAAGCAGAGTCAGGAAGAGCAGGAGTAGGACCACCACATGCTGCTAGTGTCTGCCCCGAAGGCACCGGACCAGACCACGCGCAAGGAGAGTCAGAAAGGGCAGGAGTAGGGCCGCCACATGCTGCTAGTGTTTGCTCAAAGGCACCAGACTAGACTACGTGCAAGGTGCAAGGAGAGTCAAGAAGGGCAGGAGAAGGACTGCCACACGCTGCTAGTGTCTGTCCCGAAGGCACCAGACCAGACCACGTGCAAGGCAGAGTCAGGAAGAGCAGGAGTAGGACCACCACATGCAGCTAGTGTCTGCCCCGAAGGCACCAGACCAGACCACGTGCAAGGAGAGTCAGGAAGGGCAGGAGTAGGACCGCCACATGCTGCTAGTGTCTACCCCGAAAGCCCCAGACCAGACCACGCGCAAGGAGAGTCAGGAAGGGCAGGAGTAGGACCGCCACATGCTGCTAGTGTCTGCCCCGAAGGCAGCAGACCAGGTGCAAGGCAGAGTCAGGAAGGGCAGAAGTAGGACCGCCAGATGCTGCTAGTGTCTGCCCCGAAGGCACCAGACCATGCGCAAGGAGAGTCACGAAGGGCAGGAGTAGGACCGACACATGCTGCTAGTGTCTGCCCCAAAGGCACCAGAGCACGTGCAAGGCAGAGTCAGGAAGGGCAGGAGTAGGGCCACCACATGCTGCTAGTGTCTGCCCCGGAGGCACCAGACCAGACCAGACCACGCGCAAGGAGAGTCAGGAAGGGCAGGAGTAGGACCGCCACATGCAGCTACTGTCTGCCCCGAAGGCACCAGACCAGACCACGTGCAAGGAGAGTCAGGAAGGGCAGGAGTAGGCCCGCCACATGCTGCTAGTGTCTGCCCCGAAAGCCCCAGTCCACGCGCAAGGAAAGTCAGGAAGGGCAGGAGTAGGACCGCCACATGCTGCTAGTGTCTGCCGCGAAGGCACCAGACCAGACCAGGTGCAAAGCAGAGTCAGGAAGGGCAGAAGTAGGACCGCCAGATGCTGCTAGTGTCTGCCCCGAAGGCACCAGACCATGCGCAAGGTGAGTCACGAAGGGCAGGAGTAGGACCGACACATGCTGCTAGTGTCTGCCCCAAAGGCACCAGAGCATGCGCAGGGCAGAGTCAGGAAGGGCAGGAGTAGGACCGCCACATGCTGCTAGTGTCTGCCCCAAAGGCACCAGACCAGACCACGCGCAAGGAGAGTCAGGAAGGGCAGGAGTAGGCCCACCACATGCTGCTAGTGTCTGCCCCGAAGGCACCAGACCACGCACAAGGAGAGTCAGGAAGGACAGGAGTAGGACTGCCACATGCTGCTAGTGTCTGCCCCGAAGGCACCAGACCAGACCACGCGCAAGGAGAGTCAGGAAGAGCAGGAGTAGGATCACCACACACTGCTAGTGTCTGCCCCAAAGGCACCAGACCAGACCACGAGCAAGGAGTGTCAGGAAGGGCAGGAGTAGGACCGCCACATGCTGCTAGTGTCTGCCTCGAAGGCACCAGACCAGACCACGTGCAAAGCAGAGTCATGAAGAGCAGGAGTAGGATCGCCACACACTGCTAGTGTCTGCCCCAAAGGCACTAGACCAGACCACGCGCAAGGCAGAGTCAGGAAGGGCAGGAGTAAGACCGTCACATGCTGCTAGTGTCAGCCCCGAAGGCACCAGACCAGAACACGCGCAAGGAGAGTCAGGAAGGGCAGGAGTAGGACCGCCACATGCTGCTAGTGTCTGCCCCAAAGGCACCAGAGCACGCGCAAGGCAGAGTCAGGAAGGGCAGGAGAAGAGGGCCACCACATGCTGCTAGTGTCTTCCCCGAAGGCACCAGACCAGACCATGCAGAAGGCAGAGTCAGGAAGGGCGGGAGTAGGACTGCCACATGCTGCTAGTGTCTGCCCCGAAGGCACCAGACCAGACCACGCGCAAGGCATAGTCTGGAAGGGCAGGAGTAGGACCGCCACATGCTGCTAGTGTCTGCCCCAAAGGCACCAGACCAGACCACGCGCAAGGAGTGTCAGGAAGAGCAGGAGTAGGATCGCCACACACTGCTAGTGTCTGCCCCGAAGGCACCAGACCACGCACAAGGAGAGTCAGGAAGGACAGGAGTAGGACTGCCACATGCTGCTAGTGTCTGCCCCGAAGGCACCAGACCAGACCACGCGCAAGGAGAGTCAGGAAGAGCAGGAGTAGGATCGCCACACACTGCTAGTGTCTGCCCCAAAGGCAGCGGACCAGACCACGCGCAAGGCATAGTCTGGAAGGGCAGGAGTAGGACCGCCACATGCTGCTAGTGTCTGCCCCAAAGGCACCAGACCAGACCACGCGCAAGGAGTGTCAGGAAGGGCAGGAGTAGGACCGCCACATGCTGCTAGTGTCTGCCTCGAAGGCACCAGACCAGACCACGTGCAAAGCAGAGTCATGAAGAGCAGGAGTAGGATTGCCACACACTGCTAGTGTCTGCCCCAAAGGCACTAGACCAGACCACGCGCAAGGCAGAGTCAGGAAGGGCAGGAGTAAGACCGTCACATGCTGCTAGTGTCAGCCCCGAAGGCACCAGACCAGAACACGCGCAAGGAGAGTCAGGAAGGGCAGGAGTAGGACCGCCACATGCTGCTAGTGTCTGCCCCAAAGGCACCAGAGCACGCGCAAGGCAGAGTCAGGAAGGGCAGGAGAAGAGGGCCACCACATGCTGCTAGTGTCTTCCCCGAAGGCACCAGACCAGACCATGCAGAAGGCAGAGTCAGGAAGGGCGGGAGTAGGACTGCCACATGCTGCTAGTGTCTGCCCCGAAGGCACCAGACCAGACCACGTGCAAGGCAGAGTCAGGAAGGGCAGGAGTAGGACTGCCTCATGCTGTTAGTGTCTGCCCCGTAGGCACCAGACCAGACCACGCGCAAGGAGAGTCAGGAAGGGCAGGAGTAGGACCGCCACATGCTGCTAGTGTCTGCCCAGAAGGCACCAGACCAGACCACGCAAAAGGAGAGTCAGGAAGGGCAGTAGTAGGACCGCCACATGCTGCTAGTGTCTGCCCCGAAGGCAACAGACCAGACCACGCACAAGGAGAGTCAGGAAGGGCAGGAGTAGGACCGCCACATGCGGCTAGTGTCTGCCCGGAATGCACCAGACCAGACCACATGCAAGCAGAGTCAGGAAGGGCAGGAGTGGGACCGCCACATGCTGCTAATGTCTGCCCCGAAGGCATCAGACTAGACCACGCACAAGGCAGAGTCAGGAAGGGCAGGAGTAGGACCGCCACATGCTGCTAGGGTCTGACCTGAAGGCACCAGACCACACAAAAGGAGGGTCAGGAAGGGCAGGAGTAGGACTGCCACACGCTGCTAGTGTCTGTCCCGAAGGCACCAGACCAGACCACGTGCAAGGCAGAGTCAGGAAGAGCAGGAGTAGGACCACCACATGCTGCTAGTGTCTGCCCCGAAGGCACCGGACCAGACCACGCCCAAGGAGAGTCAGAAAGGGCAGGAGTAGGGCCGCCACATGCTGCTAGTGTTTGCCCGAAGGCACCAGACCAGACCATGCACAAGGCAGAGTCAGGAAGGGCAGGAGTAGGACCGCCACATGCTGCTAGTGTCTGCCCCGAAGGCACCAGACCGGACCACGTGCAAGGCAGAGTCAGGAAGGGCAGGAGTAGGACCGCCATATGCTGCTAGTGTCTGCCCCGAAGGCACCAGACTAGACCATGCGCAAGTAGAGTCAGAAGGGCAGGAGTAGGACCGCCACATGCTGCTAGTGTCTGCCCCAAAGGCACCAGAGTACGCGCAAGGCAGAGTCAGGAAGGGCAGGAGAAGAGGGCCACCACATGCTGCTAGTGTCTTCCCCGAAGGCACCAGACCAGACCATGCACAAGGCAGAGTCAGGAAGTACGGGAGTAGGACTGCCACATGCTGCTAGTGTCTGCCCCGAAGGCACCAGACCGGACCACGTGCAAGGCAGAGTCAGGAAGGGCAGGAGTAGGACTGCCTCATGCTGTTAGTGTCTGCCCCGAAGGCATCAGACCAGACCACGCGCAAGGAGAGTCAGGAAGGGCAGGAGTAGGACCGCCACATGCTGCTAGTGTCTGCCCAGAAGGCACCAGACCAGACCACGCACAAGGAGAGTCAGGAAGGGCAGGAGTAGGACCGCCACATGCTGCTAGTGTCTGCCCCGAAGGCAACAGACCAGACCACGCACAAGGAGAGTCAGGAAGGGCAGGAGTAGGACCGCCACATGCGGCTAGTGTCTGCCCGGAATGCACCAGACCAGACCACATGCAAGGAGAGTCAGGAAGGGCAGGAGTGGGACCGCCACATGCTGCTAATGTCTGCCCCGAAGGCATCAGACCAGACCACGCACAAGGCAGAGTCAGGAAGGGCAGGAGTAGGACCGCCACATGCTGCTAGTGTCTGACCTGAAGGCACCAGACCACACAAAAGGAGGGTCAGGAAGGGCAGGAGTAGGACTGCAACACGCTGCTAGTGTCTGTCCCGAAGGCACCAGACCAGACCACGTGCAAGGCAGAGTCAGGAAGAGCAGGAGTAGGACCACCACATGCTGCTAGTGTCTGCCCCGAAGGCACCGGACCAGTCCACGCGCAAGGAGAGTCAGAAAGGGCAGGAGTAGGGCCGCCACATGCTGCTAGTGTTTGCTCAAAGGCACCAGACTAGACTACGTGCAAGGTGCAAGGAGAGTCAAGAAGGGCAGGAGAAGGACTGCCACACGCTGCTAGTGTCTGTCCCGAAGGCACCAGACCAGACCACGTGCAAGGCAGAGTCAGGAAGAGCAGGAGTAGGACCGCCACATGCAGCTAGTGTCTGCCCCGAAGGCACCAGACCAGACCACGTGCAAGGAGAGTCAGGAAGGGCAGGAGTAGGACCGCCACATGCTGCTAGTGTCTACCCCGAAAGCCCCAGACCAGACCACGCGCAAGGAGAGTCAGGAAGGGCAGGAGTAGGACCGCCACATGCTGCTAGTGTCTGCCCCGAAGGCAGCAGACCAGGTTCAAGGCAGAGTCAGGAAGGGCAGAAGTAAGACCGCCAGATGCTGCTAGTGTCTGCCCCGAAGGCACCAGACCATGCGCAAGGAGAGTCACGAAGGGCAGGAGTAGGACCGACACATGCTGCTAGTGTCTGCCCCAAAGGCACCAGAGCACGTGCAAGGCAGAGTCAGGAAGGGCAGGAGTAGGGCCACCACATGCTGCTAGTGTCTGCCCCGGAGGCACCAGACCACGCGCAAGGAGAGTCAGGAAGGGCAGGAGTAGGACCGCCACATGCAGCTAGTGTCTGCCCCGAAGGCACCAGACCAGACCACGTGCAAGGAGAGTCAGGAAGGGCAGGAGTAGGCCCGCCACATGCTGCTAGTGTCTGCCCCGAAAGCACCAGTCCACGCGCAAGGAAAGTCAGGAAGGGCAGGAGTAGGACCGCCACATGCTGCTAGTGTCTGCCGCGAAGGCACCAGACCAGACCAGGTGCAAAGCAGAGTCAGGAAGGGCAGAAGTAGGACCGCCAGATGCTGCTAGTGTCTGCCCCGAAGGCACCAGACCATGCGCAAGGTGAGTCACGAAGGGCAGGAGTAGGACCGACACATGCTGCTAGTGTCTTGAGCATGCGCAAGGCAGAGTCAGGAAGGGCAGGAGTAGGACCGCCACATGCTGCTAGTGTCTGCCCCAAAGGCACCAGACCACGCGCAAGGAGAGTCAGGAAGGACAGGAGTAGGACTGCCACATGCTGCTAGTGTCTGCCCCGAAGGCACCAGACCAGACCACGCGCAAGGAGAGTCAGGAAGAGCAGGAGTAGGATCGCCACACACTGCTAGTGTCTGCCCCAAAGGCACCGGACCAGACCACGCGCAAGGCATAGTCTGGAAGGGCAGGAGTAGGACCGCCACATGCTGCTAGTGTCTGCCCCAAAGGCACCAGACCAGACCACGCGCAAGGAGTGTCAGGAAGGGCAGGAGTAGGACCGCCACATGCTGCTAGTGTCTGCCTCGAAGGCACCAGACCAGACCACGTGCAAAGCAGAGTCATGAAGAGCAGGAGTAGGATCGCCACACACTGCTAGTGTCTGCCCCAAAGGCACTAGACCAGACCACGCGCAAGGCAGAGTCAGGAAGGGCAGGAGTAAGACCGTCACATGCTGCTAGTGTCAGCCCCGAAGGCACCAGACCAGAACATGCGCAAGGAGAGTCAGGAAGGGCAGGAGAAGGACCGCAACATGCTGCTAGTGTCTGCCCCAAAGGCACCAGAGCACGCGCAAGGCAGAGTCAGGAAGGGCAGGAGAAGAGGGCCGCCACATGCTGCTAGTGTTTGCTCAAAGGCACCAGACTAGACTACGTGCAAGGAGAGTCAAGAAGGGCAGGAGAAGGACTGCCACACGCTGCTAGTGTCTGTCCCGAAGGCACCAGACCAGACCACGTGCAAGGCAGAGTCAGGAAGAGCAGGAGTAGGACCGCCACATGCAGCTAGTGTCTGCCCCGAAGGCACCAGACCAGACCACGTGCAAGGAGAGTCAGGAAGGGCAGGAGTAGGACCGCCACATGCTGCTAGTGTCTACCCCGAAAGCCCCAGACCAGACCACGCGCAAGGAGAGTCAGGAAGGGCAGGAGTAGGACCGCCACATGCTGCTAGTGTCTGCCCCGAAGGCAGCAGACCAGGTTCAAGGCAGAGTCAGGAAGGGCAGAAGTAAGACCGCCAGATGCTGCTAGTGTCTGCCCCGAAGGCACCAGACCATGCGCAAGGAGAGTCACGAAGGGCAGGAGTAGGACCGACACATGCTGCTAGTGTCTGCCCCAAAGGCACCAGAGCACGTGCAAGGCAGAGTCAGGAAGGGCAGGAGTAGGGCCACCACATGCTGCTAGTGTCTGCCCCGGAGGCACCAGACCACGCGCAAGGAGAGTCAGGAAGGGCAGAAGTAGGACCGCCAGATGCTGCTAGTGTCTGCCCCGAAGGCACCAGACCATGCGCAAGGAGAGTCACGAAGGGCAGGAGTAGGACCGACACATGCTGCTAGTGTCTGCCCCAAAGGCACCAGAGCACGTGCAAGGCAGAGTCAGGAAGGGCAGGAGTAGGGCCACCACATGCTGCTAGTGTCTGCCCCGGAGGCACCAGACCAGACCAGACCACGCGCAAGGAGAGTCAGGAAGGGCAGGAGTAGGACCGCCACATGCAGCTACTGTCTGCCCCGAAGGCACCAGACCAGACCACGTGCAAGGAGAGTCAGGAAGGGCAGGAGTAGGCCTGCCACATGCTGCTAGTGTCTGCCCCGAAAGCCCCAGTCCACGCGCAAGGAAAGTCAGGAAGGGCAGGAGTAGGACCGCCACATGCTGCTAGTGTCTGCTGCGAAGGCACCAGACCAGACCAGGTGCAAAGCAGAGTCAGGAAGGGCAGAAGTAGGACCGCCAGATGCTGCTAGTGTCTGCCCCGAAGGCACCAGACCATGCGCAAGGTGAGTCACGAAGGGCAGGAGTAGGACCGACACATGCTGCTAGTGTCTGCCCCAAAGGCACCAGAGCATGCGCAGGGCAGAGTCAGGAAGGGCAGGAGTAGGACCGCCACATGCTGCTAGTGTCTGCCCCAAAGGCACCAGACCAGACCACGCGCAAGGAGAGTCAGGAAGGGCAGGAGTAGGCGCACCACATGCTGCTAGTGTCTGCCCCGAAGGCACCAGACCACGCACAAGGAGAGTCAGGAAGGACAGGAGTAGGACTGCCACATGCTGCTAGTGTCTGCCCCGAAGGCACCAGACCAGACCACGCGCAAGGAGAGTCAGGAAGAGCAGGAGTAGGATCACCACACACTGCTAGTGTCTGCCCCAAAGGCACCAGACCAGACCACGAGCAAGGAGTGTCAGGAAGGGCAGGAGTAGGACCGCCACATGCTGCTAGTGTCTGCCTCGAAGGCACCAGACCAGACCACGTGCAAAGCAGAGTCATGAAGAGCAGGAGTAGGATCGCCACACACTGCTAGTGTCTGCCCCAAAGGCACTAGACCAGACCACGCGCAAGGCAGAGTCAGGAAGGGCAGGAGTAAGACCGTCACATGCTGCTAGTGTCAGCCCCGAAGGCACCAGACCAGAACACGCGCAAGGAGAGTCAGGAAGGGCAGGAGTAGGACCGCCACATGCTGCTAGTGTCTGCCCCAAAGGCACCAGAGCACGCGCAAGGCAGAGTCAGGAAGGGCAGGAGAAGAGGGCCACCACATGCTGCTAGTGTCTTCCCCGAAGGCACCAGACCAGACCATGCAGAAGGCAGAGTCAGGAAGGGCGGGAGTAGGACTGCCACATGCTGCTAGTGTCTGCCCCGAAGGCACCAGACCAGACCACGCGCAAGGCATAGTCTGGAAGGGCAGGAGTAGGACCGCCACATGCTGCTAGTGTCTGCCCCAAAGGCACCAGACCAGACCACGCGCAAGGAGTGTCAGGAAGAGCAGGAGTAGGATCGCCACACACTGCTAGTGTCTGCCCCGAAGGCACCAGACCACGCACAAGGAGAGTCAGGAAGGACAGGAGTAGGACTGCCACATGCTGCTAGTGTCTGCCCCGAAGGCACCAGACCAGACCACGCGCAAGGAGAGTCAGGAAGAGCAGGAGTAGGATCGCCACACACTGCTAGTGTCTGCCCCAAAGGCACCGGACCAGACCACGCGCAAGGCATAGTCTGGAAGGGCAGGAGTAGGACCGCCACATGCTGCTAGTGTCTGCCCCAAAGGCACCAGACCAGACCACGCGCAAGGAGTGTCAGGAAGGGCAGGAGTAGGACCGCCACATGCTGCTAGTGTCTGCCTCGAAGGCACCAGACCAGACCACGTGCAAAGCAGAGTCATGAAGAGCAGGAGTAGGATTGCCACACACTGCTAGTGTCTGCCCCAAAGGCACTAGACCAGACCACGCGCAAGGCAGAGTCAGGAAGGGCAGGAGTAAGACCGTCACATGCTGCTAGTGTCAGCCCCGAAGGCACCAGACCAGAACACGCGCAAGGAGAGTCAGGAAGGGCAGGAGTAGGACCGCCACATGCTGCTAGTGTCTGCCCCAAAGGCACCAGAGCACGCGCAAGGCAGAGTCAGGAAGGGCAGGAGAAGAGGGCCACCACATGCTGCTAGTGTCTTCCCCGAAGGCACCAGACCAGACCATGCAGAAGGCAGAGTCAGGAAGGGCGGGAGTAGGACTGCCACATGCTGCTAGTGTCTGCCCCGAAGGCACCAGACCAGACCACGTGCAAGGCAGAGTCAGGAAGGGCAGGAGTAGGACTGCCTCATGCTGTTAGTGTCTGCCCCGAAGGCACCAGACCAGACCACGCGCAAGGAGAGTCAGGAAGGGCAGGAGTAGGACCGCCACATGCTGCTAGTGTCTGCCCAGAAGGCACCAGACCAGACCACGCAAAAGGAGAGTCAGGAAGGGCAGGAGTAGGACCGCCACATGCTGCTAGTGTCTGCCCCGAAGGCAACAGACCAGACCACGCACAAGGAGAGTCAGGAAGGGCAGGAGTAGGACCGCCACATGCGGCTAGTGTCTGCCCGGAATGCACCAGACCAGACCACATGCAAGCAGAGTCAGGAAGGGCAGGAGTGGGACCGCCACATGCTGCTAATGTCTGCCCCGAAGGCATCAGACTAGACCACGCACAAGGCAGAGTCAGGAAGGGCAGGAGTAGGACCGCCACATGCTGCTAGTGTCTGACCTGAAGGCACCAGACCACACAAAAGGAGGGTCAGGAAGGGCAGGAGTAGGACTGCCACACGCTGCTAGTGTCTGTCCCGAAGGCACCAGACCAGACCACGTGCAAGGCAGAGTCAGGAAGAGCAGGAGTAGGACCACCACATGCTGCTAGTGTCTGCCCCGAAGGCACCGGACCAGACCACGCTCAAGGAGAGTCAGAAAGGGCAGGAGTAGGGCCGCCACATGCTGCTAGTGTTTGCCCGAAGGCACCAGACCAGACCATGCACAAGGCAGAGTCAGGAAGGGCAGGAGTAGGACCGCCACATGCTGCTAGTGTCTGCCCCGAAGGCACCAGACCGGACCACGTGCAAGGCAGAGTCAGGAAGGGCAGGAGTAGGACCGCCATATGCTGCTAGTGTCTGCCCCGAAGGCACCAGACTAGACCATGCGCAAGTAGAGTCAGAAGGGCAGGAGTAGGACCGCCACATGCTGCTAGTGTCTGCCCCAAAGGCACCAGAGTACGCGCAAGGCAGAGTCAGGAAGGGCAGGAGAAGAGGGCCACCACATGCTGCTAGTGTCTTCCCCGAAGGCACCAGACCAGACCATGCACAAGGCAGAGTCAGGAAGTTCGGGAGTAGGACTGCCACATGCTGCTAGTGTCTGCCCCGAAGGCACCAGACCGGACCACGTGCAAGGCAGAGTCAGGAAGGGCAGGAGTAGGACTGCCTCATGCTGTTAGTGTCTGCCCTGAAGGCACCAGACCAGACCACGCGCAAGGAGAGTCAGGAAGGGCAGGAGTAGGACAGCCACATGCTGCTAGTGTCTGCCCAGAAGGCACCAGACCAGACCACGCAAAAGGAGAGTCAGGAAGGGCAGGAGTAGGACCGCCACATGCTGCTAGTGTCTGCCCCGAAGGCAACAGACCAGACCACGCACAAGGAGAGTCAGGAAGGGCAGGAGTAGGACCGCCACATGCGGCTAGTGTCTGCCCGGAATGCACCAGACCAGACCACATGCAAGGAGAGTCAGGAAGGGCAGGAGTGGGACCGCCACATGCTGCTAATGTCTGCCCCGAAGGCATCAGACCAGACCACGCACAAGGCAGAGTCAGGAAGGGCAGGAGTAGGACCGCCACATGCTGCTAGTGTCTGCCCCGAAGGCACCGGACCAGTCCACGCGCAAGGAGAGTCAGGAAGAGCAGGAGTAGGACCACCACATGCTGCTAGTGTCTGCCCCGAAGGCACCGGACCAGTCCACGCGCAAGGAGAGTCAGAAAGGGCAGGAGTCGGGCCGCCACATGCTGCTAGTGTTTGCTCAAAGGCACCAGACTAGACTACGTGCAAGGTGCAAGGAGAGTCAAGAAGGGCAGGAGAAGGACTGCCACACGCTGCTAGTGTCTGTCCCGAAGGCACCAGACCAGACCACGTGCAAGGCAGAGTCAGGAAGAGCAGGAGTAGGACCGCCACATGCAGCTAGTGTCTGCCCCGAAGGCACCAGACCAGACCACGTGCAAGGAGAGTCAGGAAGGGCAGGAGTAGGACCGCCACATGCTGCTAGTGTCTACCCTGAAAGCCCCAGACCAGACCACGCGCAAGGAGAGTCAGGAAGGGCAGGAGTAGGACCGCCACATGCTGCTAGTGTCTGCCCCGAAGGCAGCAGACCAGGTGCAAGGCAGAGTCAGGAAGGGCAGAAGTAGGACCGCCAGATGCTGCTAGTGTCTGCCCCGAAGGCACCAGACCATGCGCAAGGAGAGTCACGAAGGGCAGGAGTAGGACCGACACATGCTGCTAGTGTCTGCCCCAAAGGCACCAGAGCACGTGCAAGGCAGAGTCAGGAAGGGCAGGAGTAGGGCCACCACATGCTGCTAGTGTCTGCCCCGGAGGCACCAGACCACGCGCAAGGAGAGTCAGGAAGGGCAGGAGTAGGACCGCCACATGCAGCTAGTGTCTGCCCCGAAGGCACCAGACCAGACCACGTGCAAGGAGAGTCAGGAAGGGCAGGAGTAGGCCCGCCACATGCTGCTAGTGTCTGCCCCGAAAGCACCAGTCCACGCGCAAGGAAAGTCAGGAAGGGCAGGAGTAGGACCGCCACATGCTGCTAGTGTCTGCCGCGAAGGCACCAGTCCAGACCAGGTGCAAAGCAGAGTCAGGAAGGGCAGAAGTAGGACCGCCAGATGCTGCTAGTGTCTGCCCCGAAGGCACCAGACCATGCGCAAGGTGAGTCACGAAGGGCAGGAGTAGGACCGACACATGCTGCTAGTGTCTTGAGCATGCGCAAGGCAGAGTCAGGAAGGGCAGGAGTAGGACCGCCACATGCTGCTAGTGTCTGCCCCAAAGGCACCAGACCAGACCACGCGCAAGGAGAGTCAGGAAGGACAGGAGTAGGACTGCCACATGCTGCTAGTGTCTGCCCCGAAGGCACCAGACCAGACCACGCGCAAGGAGAGTCAGGAAGAGCAGGAGTAGGATCGCCACACACTGCTAGTGTCTGCCCCAAAGGCACCGGACCAGACCACGCGCAAGGCATAGTCTGGAAGGGCAGGAGTAGGACCGCCACATGCTGCTAGTGTCTGCCCCAAAGGCACCAGACCAGACCACGCGCAAGGAGTGTCAGGAAGGGCAGGAGTAGGACCGCCACATGCTGCTAGTGTCTGCCTCGAAGGCACCAGACCAGACCACGTGCAAAGCAGAGTCATGAAGAGCAGGAGTAGGATCGCCACACACTGCTAGTGTCTTCCCCAAAGGCACTAGACCAGACCACGCGCAAGGCAGAGTCAGGAAGGGCAGGAGTAAGACCGTCACATGCTGCTAGTGTCAGCCCCGAAGGCACCAGACCAGAACATGCGCAAGGAGAGTCAGGAAGGGCAGGAGAAGGACCGCAACATGCTGCTAGTGTCTGCCCCAAAGGCACCAGAGCACGCGCAAGGCAGAGTCAGGAAGGGCAGGAGAAGAGGGCCACCACATGCTGCTAGTGTCTTCCCCGAAGGCACCAGACCAGACCATGCAGAAGGCAGAGTCAGGAAGGGCGGGAGTAGGACTGCCAAATGCTGCTAGTGTCTGCCCCGAAGGCACCAGACCAGACCACGCGCAAGGCATAGTCTGAAAGGGCAGGAGTAGGACCGCCACATGCAGCTAGTGTCTGCCCCGAAGGCACCAGACCAGACCACGTGCAAGGAGAGTCAGGAAGGGCAGGAGTAGGACCGCCACATGCTGCTAGTGTCTACCCCGAAAGCCCCAGACCAGACCACGCGCAAGGAGAGTCAGGAAGGGCAGGAGTAGGACCGCCACATGCTGCTAGTGTCTGCCCCGAAGGCAGCAGACCAGGTTCAAGGCAGAGTCAGGAAGGGCAGAAGTAGGACCGCCAGATGCTGCTAGTGTCTGCCCCGAAGGCACCAGACCATGCGCAAGGAGAGTCACGAAGGGCAGGAGTAGGACCGACACATGCTGCTAGTGTCTGCCCCAAAGGCACCAGAGCACGTGCAAGGCAGAGTCAGGAAGGGCAGGAGTAGGGCCACCACATGCTGCTAGTGTCTGCCCCGGAGGCACCAGACCACGCGCAAGGAGAGTCAGGAAGGGCAGGAGTAGGACCGCCACATGCAGCTAGTGTCTGCCCCGAAGGCACCAGACCAGACCACGTGCAAGGAGAGTCAGGAAGGGCAGGAGTAGGCCCGCCACATGCTGCTAGTGTCTGCCCCGAAAGCACCAGTCCACGCGCAAGGAAAGTCAGGAAGGGCAGGAGTAGGACCGCCACATGCTGCTAGTGTCTGCCGCGAAGGCACCAGACCAGACCAGGTGCAAAGCAGAGTCAGGAAGGGCAGAAGTAGGACCGCCAGATGCTGCTAGTGTCTGCCCCGAAGGCACCAGACCATGCGCAAGGTGAGTCACGAAGGGCAGGAGTAGGACCGACACATGCTGCTAGTGTCTTGAGCATGCGCAAGGCAGAGTCAGGAAGGGCAGGAGTAGGACCGCCACATGCTGCTAGTGTCTGCCCCAAAGGCACCAGACCACGCGCAAGGAGAGTCAGGAAGGACAGGAGTAGGACTGCCACATGCTGCTAGTGTCTGCCCCGAAGGCACCAGACCAGACCACGCGCAAGGAGAGTCAGGAAGAGCAGGAGTAGGATCGCCACACACTGCTAGTGTCTGCCCCAAAGGCACCGGACCAGACCACGTGCAAGGCATAGTCTGGAAGGGCAGGAGTAGGACCGCCACATGCTGCTAGTGTCTGCCCCAAAGGCACCAGACCAGACCACGCGCAAGGAGTGTCAGGAAGGGCAGGAGTAGGACCGCCACATGCTGCTAGTGTCTGCCTCGAAGGCACCAGACCAGACCACGTGCAAAGCAGAGTCATGAAGAGCAGGAGTAGGATCGCCACACACTGCTAGTGTCTGCCCCAAAGGCACTAGACCAGACCACGCGCAAGGCAGAGTCAGGAAGGGCAGGAGTAAGACCGTCACATGCTGCTAGTGTCAGCCCCGAAGGCACCAGACCAGAACATGCGCAAGGAGAGTCAGGAAGGGCAGGAGAAGGACCGCAACATGCTGCTAGTGTCTGCCCCAAAGGCACCAGAGCACGCGCAAGGCAGAGTCAGGAAGGGCAGGAGAAGAGGGCCGCCACATGCTGCTAGTGTTTGCTCAAAGGCACCAGACTAGACTACGTGCAAGGAGAGTCAAGAAGGGCAGGAGAAGGACTGCCACACGCTGCTAGTGTCTGTCCCGAAGGCACCAGACCAGACCACGTGCAAGGCAGAGTCAGGAAGAGCAGGAGTAGGACCGCCACATGCAGCTAGTGTCTGCCCCGAAGGCACCAGACCAGACCACGTGCAAGGAGAGTCAGGAAGGGCAGGAGTAGGACCGCCACATGCTGCTAGTGTCTACCCCGAAAGCCCCAGACCAGACCACGCGCAAGGAGAGTCAGGAAGGGCAGGAGTAGGACCGCCACATGCTGCTAGTGTCTGCCCCGAAGGCAGCAGACCAGGTGCAAAGCAGAGTCAGGAAGGGCAGAAGTAGGACCGCCAGATGCTGCTAGTGTCTGCCCCGAAGGCACCAGACCATGCGCAAGGAGAGTCACGAAGGGCAGGAGTAGGACCGACACATGCTGCTAGTGTCTGCCCCAAAGGCACCAGAGCACGTGCAAGGCAGAGTCAGGAAGGGCAGGAGTAGGGCCACCACATGCTGCTAGTGTCTGCCCCGGAGGCACCAGACCAGACCAGACCACGCGCAAGGAGAGTCAGGAAGGGCAGGAGTAGGACCGCCACATGCAGCTACTGTCTGCCCCGAAGGCACCAGACCAGACCACGTGCAAGGAGAGTCAGGAAGGGCAGGAGTAGGCCCGCCACATGCTGCTAGTGTCTGCCCCGAAAGCCCCAGTCCACGCGCAAGGAAAGTCAGGAAGGGCAGGAGTAGGACCGCCACATGCTGCTAGTGTCTGCCGCGAAGGCACCAGACCAGACCAGGTGCAAAGCAGAGTCAGGAAGGGCAGAAGTGGGACCGCCAGATGCTGCTAGTGTCTGCCCCGAAGGCACCAGACCATGCGTAAGGTGAGTCACGAAGGGCAGGAGTAGGACCGACACATGCTGCTAGTGTCTGCCCCAAAGGCACCAGAGCATGCGCAGGGCAGAGTCAGGAAGGGCAGGAGTAGGACCGCCACATGCTGCTAGTGTCTGCCCCAAAGGCACCAGACCAGACCACGCGCAAGGAGAGTCAGGAAGGGCAGGAGTAGGCGCACCACATGCTGCTAGTGTCTGCCCCGAAGGCACCAGACCACGCACAAGGAGAGTCAGGAAGGACAGGAGTAGGACTGCCACATGCTGCTAGTGTCTGCCCCGAAGGCACCAGACCAGACCACGCGCAAGGAGAGTCAGGAAGAGCAGGAGTAGGATCACCACACACTGCTAGTGTCTGCCCCAAAGGCACCAGACCAGACCACGAGCAAGGAGTGTCAGGAAGGGCAGGAGTAGGACCGCCACATGCTGCTAGTGTCTGCCTCGAAGGCACCAGACCAGACCACGTGCAAAGCAGAGTCATGAAGAGCAGGAGTAGGATCGCCACACACTGCTAGTGTCTGCCCCAAAGGCACTAGACTAGACCACGCGCAAGGCAGAGTCAGGAAGGGCAGGAGTAAGACCGTCACATGCTGCTAGTGTCAGCCCCGAAGGCACCAGACCAGAACACGCGCAAGGAGAGTCAGGAAGGGCAGGAGTAGGACCGCCACATGCTGCTAGTGTCTGCCCCAAAGGCACCAGAGCACGCGCAAGGCAGAGTCAGGAAGGGCAGGAGAAGAGGGCCACCACATGCTGCTAGTGTCTTCCCCGAAGGCACCAGACCAGACCATGCAGAAGGCAGAGTCAGGAAGGGCGGGAGTAGGACTGCCACATGCTGCTAGTGTCTGCCCCGAAGGCACCAGACCAGACCACGCGCAAGGCATAGTCTGGAAGGGCAGGAGTAGGACCGCCACATGCTGCTAGTGTCTGCCCCAAAGGCACCAGACCAGACCACGCGCAAGGAGTGTCAGGAAGAGCAGGAGTAGGATCGCCACACACTGCTAGTGTCTGCCCCGAAGGCACCAGACCACGCACAAGGAGAGTCAGGAAGGACAGGAGTAGGACTGCCACATGCTGCTAGTGTCTGCCCCGAAGGCACCAGACCAGACCACGCGCAAGGAGAGTCAGGAAGAGCAGGAGTAGGATCGCCACACACTGCTAGTGTCTGCCCCAAAGGCACCGGACCAGACCACGCGCAAGGCATAGTCTGGAAGGGCAGGAGTAGGACCGCCACATGCTGCTAGTGTCTGCCCCAAAGGCACCAGACCAGACCACGCGCAAGGAGTGTCAGGAAGGGCAGGAGTAGGACCGCCACATGCTGCTAGTGTCTGCCTCGAAGGCACCAGACCAGACCACGTGCAAAGCAGAGTCATGAAGAGCAGGAGTAGGATTGCCACACACTGCTAGTGTCTGCCCCAAAGGCACTAGACCAGACCACGTGCAAGGCAGAGTCAGGAAGGGCAGGAGTAAGACCGTCACATGCTGCTAGTGTCAGCCCCGAAGGCACCAGACCAGAACACGCGCAAGGAGAGTCAGGAAGGGCAGGAGTAGGACCGCCACATGCTGCTAGTGTCTGCCCCAAAGGCACCAGAGCACGCGCAAGGCAGAGTCAGGAAGGGCAGGAGAAGAGGGCCACCACATGCTGCTAGTGTCTTCCCCGAAGGCACCAGACCAGACCATGCAGAAGGCAGAGTCAGGAAGGGCGGGAGTAGGACTGCCACATGCTGCTAGTGTCTGCCCCGAAGGCACCAGACCAGACCACGCGCAAGGAGAGTCAGGAAGGGCAGGAGTAGGACCGCCACATGCTGCTAGTGTCTGCCCAGAAGGCACCAGACCAGACCACGCAAAAGGAGAGTCAGGAAGGGCAGGAGTAGGACCGCCACATGCTGCTAGTGTCTGCCCCGAAGGCAACAGACCAGACCACGCACAAGGAGAGTCAGGAAGGGCAGGAGTAGGACCGCCACATGCGGCTAGTGTCTGCCCGGAATGCACCAGACCAGACCACATGCAAGCAGAGTCAGGAAGGGCAGGAGTGGGACCGCCACATGCTGCTAATGTCTGCCCCGAAGGCATCAGACTAGACCACGCACAAGGCAGAGTCAGGAAGGGCAGGAGTAGGACCGCCACATGCTGCTAGTGTCTGACCTGAAGGCACCAGACCACACAAAAGGAGGGTCAGGAAGGGCAGGAGTAGGACTGCCACACGCTGCTAGTGTCTGTCCCGAAGGCACCAGACCAGACCACGTGCAAGGCAGAGTCAGGAAGAGCAGGAGTAGGACCACCACATGCTGCTAGTGTCTGCCCCGAAGGCACCGGACCAGACCACGCTCAAGGAGAGTCAGAAAGGGCAGGAGTAGGGCCGCCACATGCTGCTAGTGTTTGCCCGAAGGCACCAGACCAGACCATGCACAAGGCAGAGTCAGGAAGGGCAGGAGTAGGACCGCCACATGCTGCTAGTGTCTGCCCCGAAGGCACCAGACCGGACCACGTGCAAGGCAGAGTCAGGAAGGGCAGGAGTAGGACCGCCATATGCTGCTAGTGTCTGCCCCGAAGGCACCAGACTAGACCATGCGCAAGTAGAGTCAGAAGGGCAGGAGTAGGACCGCCACATGCTGCTAGTGTCTGCCCCAAAGGCACCAGAGTACGCGCAAGGCAGAGTCAGGAAGGGCAGGAGAAGAGGGCCACCACATGCTGCTAGTGTCTTCCCCGAAGGCACCAGACCAGACCATGCACAAGGCAGAGTCAGGAAGTTCGGGAGTAGGACTGCCACATGCTGCTAGTGTCTGCCCCGAAGGCACCAGACCGGACCACGTGCAAGGCAGAGTCAGGAAGGGCAGGAGTAGGACTGCCTCATGCTGTTAGTGTCTGCCCTGAAGGCACCAGACCAGACCACGCGCAAGGAGAGTCAGGAAGGGCAGGAGTAGGACCGCCACATGCTGCTAGTGTCTGCCCAGAAGGCACCAGACCAGACCACGCAAAAGGAGAGTCAGGAAGGGCAGGAGTAGGACCGCCACATGCTGCTAGTGTCTGCCCCGAAGGCAACAGACCAGACCACGCACAAGGAGAGTCAGGAAGGGCAGGAGTAGGACCGCCACATGCGGCTAGTGTCTGCCCGGAATGCACCAGACCAGACCACATGCAAGGAGAGTCAGGAAGGGCAGGAGTGGGACCGCCACATGCTGCTAATGTCTGCCCCGAAGGCATCAGACCAGACCACGCACAAGGCAGAGTCAGGAAGGGCAGGAGTAGGACCGCCACATGCTGCTAGTGTCTGCCCCGAAGGCACCGGACCAGTCCACGCGCAAGGAGAGTCAGGAAGAGCAGGAGTAGGACCACCACATGCTGCTAGTGTCTGCCCCGAAGGCACCGGACCAGTCCACGCGCAAGGAGAGTCAGAAAGGGCAGGAGTCGGGCCGCCACATGCTGCTAGTGTTTGCTCAAAGGCACCAGACTAGACTACGTGCAAGGTGCAAGGAGAGTCAAGAAGGGCAGGAGAAGGACTGCCACACGCTGCTAGTGTCTGTCCCGAAGGCACCAGACCAGACCACGTGCAAGGCAGAGTCAGGAAGAGCAGGAGTAGGACCGCCACATGCAGCTAGTGTCTGCCCCGAAGGCACCAGACCAGACCACGTGCAAGGAGAGTCAGGAAGGGCAGGAGTAGGACCGCCACATGCTGCTAGTGTCTACCCCGAAAGCCCCAGACCAGACCACGCGCAAGGAGAGTCAGGAAGGGCAGGAGTAGGACCGCCACATGCTGCTAGTGTCTGCCCCGAAGGCAGCAGACCAGGTGCAAGGCAGAGTCAGGAAGGGCAGAAGTAGGACCGCCAGATGCTGCTAGTGTCTGCCCCGAAGGCACCAGACCATGCGCAAGGAGAGTCACGAAGGGCAGGAGTAGGACCGACACATGCTGCTAGTGTCTGCCCCAAAGGCACCAGAGCACGTGCAAGGCAGAGTCAGGAAGGGCAGGAGTAGGGCCACCACATGCTGCTAGTGTCTGCCCCGGAGGCACCAGACCACGCGCAAGGAGAGTCAGGAAGGGCAGGAGTAGGACCGCCACATGCAGCTAGTGTCTGCCCCGAAGGCACCAGACCAGACCACGTGCAAGGAGAGTCAGGAAGGGCAGGAGTAGGCCCGCCACATGCTGCTAGTGTCTGCCCCGAAAGCACCAGTCCACGCGCAAGGAAAGTCAGGAAGGGCAGGAGTAGGACCGCCACATGCTGCTAGTGTCTGCCGCGAAGGCACCAGTCCAGACCAGGTGCAAAGCAGAGTCAGGAAGGGCAGAAGTAGGACCGCCAGATGCTGCTAGTGTCTGCCCCGAAGGCACCAGACCATGCGCAAGGTGAGTCACGAAGGGCAGGAGTAGGACCGACACATGCTGCTAGTGTCTTGAGCATGCGCAAGGCAGAGTCAGGAAGGGCAGGAGTAGGACCGCCACATGCTGCTAGTGTCTGCCCCAAAGGCACCAGACCAGACCACGCGCAAGGAGAGTCAGGAAGGACAGGAGTAGGACTGCCACATGCTGCTAGTGTCTGCCCCGAAGGCACCAGACCAGACCACGCGCAAGGAGAGTCAGGAAGAGCAGGAGTAGGATCGCCACACACTGCTAGTGTCTGCCCCAAAGGCACCGGACCAGACCACGCGCAAGGCATAGTCTGGAAGGGCAGGAGTAGGACCGCCACATGCTGCTAGTGTCTGCCCCAAAGGCACCAGACCAGACCACGCGCAAGGAGTGTCAGGAAGGGCAGGAGTAGGACCGCCACATGCTGCTAGTGTCTGCCTCGAAGGCACCAGACCAGACCACGTGCAAAGCAGAGTCATGAAGAGCAGGAGTAGGATCGCCACACACTGCTAGTGTCTTCCCCAAAGGCACTAGACCAGACCACGCGCAAGGCAGAGTCAGGAAGGGCAGGAGTAAGACCGTCACATGCTGCTAGTGTCAGCCCCGAAGGCACCAGACCAGAACATGCGCAAGGAGAGTCAGGAAGGGCAGGAGAAGGACCGCAACATGCTGCTAGTGTCTGCCCCAAAGGCACCAGAGCACGCGCAAGGCAGAGTCAGGAAGGGCAGGAGAAGAGGGCCACCACATGCTGCTAGTGTCTTCCCCGAAGGCACCAGACCAGACCATGCAGAAGGCAGAGTCAGGAAGGGCGGGAGTAGGACTGCCAAATGCTGCTAGTGTCTGCCCCGAAGGCACCAGACCAGACCACGCGCAAGGCATAGTCTGAAAGGGCAGGAGTAGGACCGCCACATGCTGCTAGTGTCTGCCCCAAAGGCACCAGACCAGACCACGCGCAAGGAGTGTCAGGAAGAGCAGGAGTAGGATCGCCACACACTGCTAGTGTCTGCCCCGAAGGCACCAGACCACGTACAAGGAGAGTCAGGAAGGACAGGAGTAGGACTGCCACATGCTGCTAGTGTCTGCCCCGAAGGCA